>NC_071292.1:22265000-22602500 GCF_943737925.1 Anopheles nili
CGTGGGGTATTTTTCTTTCACTTTAACTGTACTATGTTTAAAATTTTCCATGAGACATGTATCAAAACTTTAAGAAACACACATTAACAATACATTTTTATCACAAAATAATAATCTCTAAAATGTTAAATAAGATTAGTTCGTTTCTAAATACCTATATCTGTTGAATCACTTTATAAGGCTTTTGTTCCGTAAGAGGTAGATCTTTACTTATGATAACTGGCAACGTTTCCGAACCAAATCAGCGACTCCCTGAAACGGTCCATTCGTCTTTAGCCAAACCGTCTGGATGAGTGTGTGCTGTTCACAACAACGTAGCGTGAAATTGGAATCACCGTAGAACATTCCACAATGCCACGAGCCAAGGAACTGCTCAGAGTTTGACTAGTCGCTCCGCACGTCCAACAGGGCGAGGTAGCGTGAGCAAGCCAAATTTATAAGCCCCTACCACCGGTGTTGCTGGAGTTCACGACTCTAGGCCTTGATCGCAGGCTGCCTACAGGTAAAAATCTGCGGCAATAGAGTGTTCAAGTCGTCCTGTCGGTTGCTGGTTCTCTGGTAGCATCGGTTGCCGTGTTCCTGGAGGACGCCCGAGATGGGAGAAATTTGATACGATAATGTTTCTGTTGGTTGTTTTTCACCGAGCCTGCTGACATATTTATGGTACGCCACCTTTCCGTTAGGATGCGAGTGAAACAACTCGAAGAATTAATTGGAAAACGCCGCAGCTCGTCATCCACGCAGCCATCGGCTGGCACCGTACATGGTGTGCACGTGTCGTGAATGCGTTTTGCATCGCGTTGCTAGGTCTGCAGGCTGACCTCGGATCGGATATCCGAGGTTATAGAGGCGTAGTGGCTACATGTTTTGCTTCCTTCAGGTTCGATTTCCCGATTCTCTTTCTCCTTCGATCCAGGCTACGAATAACTTGGCTCGGGACAGGAAGTTGCCAGTGCGCCCTGTTTGCGATTCTGATTCGTGAGAAGGAAAGTTGCCCTGTCAGCTTGTGTGCATGCACCGGCACAACGAGGGAAAGGTTAATTTGTGGGCCGGAGTGATTGTAGACGCCATTGCAAGTTAACCTGCAGGGGACGCATTTACAATGTAGTGGGATCAAATACGGTGTGTTTGCAATTAGTTCCCGATCCAGTTAGCAGTAAATTATGTCTCAATTATGCATTGGATTGCCGACCTTCTGGCCAGTGGAATGATAAATGAAAATATCCCACGAATGTTTTGAAAGGTTTCGTTTGGCGAAAGGGCGTGCTCAGTTCCATTGCATGCTGGCCGACTGAAAAGAACGCTCGCAAAAGGCTGTACATGCGAAATTTTACGTAAATATTATTTGTTAGATCGTTGATAAATAAGGAGCTCAGCAAAACCTCGCTGCTTTATTGAGCTAACATGAAAAAATCTTGCAAACTATTATTCATGCAGCGTTGCACTTGTTACTACCGCTGACACAATAGGGCTACCATTATTCTGCGCTGTGTCAGTTAAAAACCACATCTATTTATAACAGCCTTTAAGGCACACGATTGGCTTTGTCAAACACAAGGCAATTAACGGACGTCATCTCACGCTTCCTGTTATCACTCAATTTCCAGCAACTCATTAGGCGAACTGTCGTTAAATCCTGGTGTAACGGTGATTGTCCTTTTCGTATCATGTGCGTCGATTTCTGCCCAATCACATACGGCACCCATGTAGTCTCGCTTCGCTGCCCAGCACACATGATGTGTTTTCGACCAACTGAGAAGCAAAAAACCGTCCGTCGTCCTTTGATCAGCTATAAACACATCCGTCCGCTACTAGCGACAGGCTCCAGGTTGGGAGCGGAAACCTTCATCAAACGATCGTAATTTAAGATTTTGTGTCTATGTGTTCTCTTGTCCTTTCTCGGAAGTCCACACTCCGGAAACTGTTAGGTTTCACCTTATAACATGGTTTCATCGAGAATAACTTCCTCGCTACATTTTGGGGCAACGCTGTCTGGAATAGACGGTTAAGGCGTTTTTTTTATTGATTATCGTTAAAAACGAGCCTAATACAAGTTACATCGAATCGTGGGTTTATAGCCAATCGTAAAATAATAAATGGTTACACCATTGTACCGATCTTAAGGCCAGCAGTTTAAGGAATGGTCAAAAAAGTCTGTCAGATGTTGATAATAACAAAGGAGTATCGAATGGTCGTGGTAGATATATGCTAACTGTAAATGAAAGATTTACGAAAATAAAAAAATATATAAAGTAAAACGATCAATTTATAACTTATTGTGTGTATTTATTTTTATTGCTATTTCTTCTTTATTACTATGATTATTAACATTTGATACGATTTCAAAAAATTTAAGAATAAATGTATTTTATAGTCAATAAAAATCAACAACAATTACTACAATTATTTTCAATTGTACGTTACAAATAAATATATTAAAAAAAAGAAAAAGTTAGTAGATTCATACACAAAGGCCATTAGAAATGGCATTCAAAACATCACCTACAACCAAAAATATGCTATTGATATTTTTTATGCCTTGCATTATGAATTCACTCGTTTTTTAGGCACTAAAATAGGTTTCTACATCGAAGACGTTCTCTAGAGTACACTTCCTATTTTACTAAAACAGAGCAACGAAGAATCGTTTTATTTGGTCTCGATTTTAGCCTGAAGCCCTTAGGGCCTTTCTGTCCTCTCTCATAGATGTTGCAGCCAGTCAACCGTTAACCGTAATGAAGAGGGAAATATGGTTCAACGAGGAAGCATTTTATGCCGCACACTGGTGGGTTGTGATCATAATAAAATTGTTATGGCCAGTTGACAAACATAGGACCGGAAGATGGTGATGCCAGCATGTAGAACAAAAACGAAATAAAATAAAATACCGCCAACCTAGCAAAACGAACAGTGCACGGTGTCAGCAGAAGGAAAGCAGGCAAGATGAGAGCATTAAAGTAAATGTATACAATGTATGGCAAAATCGCCAGTAAAGATGTCCACAACTACAAAATATAGTAATTTAAAAACAAATACAACACACTGACTTACTTTAGTGCGATGCAGTAGAAAATCGAGATGCTTTCAAGTTATACCAAGTGTAAATAGATGGAGGTAGTTTAACTGTGAGCCTTCAAAGAGAAGAAACCTTATGAAAATGATGAAAGATTCCATCGATCATTGCAAAACTAATCTGTGAGAGAGTAATGAAAGTATAACTTTTATTAAACATCGATAAAAGCAACCATTTCTCATAAAATATTTGTTTATTGACGATTTCTTGAATATTCACGTAGGACATCGAGGTATGGCAAGAATGACTAAATTGTGGCAAAATTTCTTCTTCATGGTATTAACGAGAGGTTAAGCGAACGTGAACGAAATTAATATGTTTTCGTGGTTATTGCGGGCTCCACAGTTTCTTGTTCATGCGTGAAGACCGAAGTCTGCCGTACGTCGCACCGATTGGTTTATTCCGGGTGCCGGTAAAGGCGTCAAAAGAAAGGTTACCTAAGGGCACTACTTTGACGAAGGAGACAAAAAAGGACATAATAAAACGAACCTCTTCGAGTCCCAACATAAACTCTTCAAGCGTACTAAAGATATACGAAAGGGCAGCTCTTTCCACCACATTGAGCACGAGGCGAGGATATAATGAAAGGGAAATGCTCCTAACAATTTTCACATTACTGCGACGGGTGCTAAAAAATCCTTTCCCAACAGAATGCTAAGAAGATTTTCGGCTTCGCGGGATAGTTTTTAGGGGCATTTATAGACCGAATGGTTTTCCAGTACGAATGCAAAAGCAGTTCTGGATGCCATTCGCTGTGGTAGATGAGATAGAGCAAAAAGCCATTCCCCAATCATGCGGCCGCGAGCAAAAGACATCCGCACATGGTTGGTGGTTGTAAGCGATGAAATCGTTTTTACCGATTTGTCGCTGGTTAAATGAGGTTTTTATGACATTTGAATGGCACCGAATGGAGTTTGATGAAGCCTTTTTTATTGTACCGCCACATCATTCGGGCAGTCCCATGCAGGCTGGGCCCGTCGGAGTAATCGGGACGATGGGGAAGCAAAAACGACACAATCCCAACATTTATCCGTATGCGGGTATGCGTGAGACTAATGATTCGTGATGAAGTTTTTCTACCCATGGATGAGGTCATTTCCTGGGCAGTGGTCATTTCCGGTGCCAAAACCAAGGTGTTGATGTTGATGAGTAGCAGGGTCGGGTGGCAACGGCGCCATAAAACCGACGGATAAGCCCGGTAGGCTTCGGTAGCTATTGCTGATGCCTTTTTGATGCCCCTTTTTTTTCGTCCAGCCGATCAGTTTTTGAAGCGTTGTTTTCCGTCGCTTGTTGTGACTCAGGCAGGCAGACGTGGTATTAAAAATACTTGCGAGACCCGTCAGTTAGGTAAACCTATTTTATTAGCCGACGCTTAGTTTGTTTAACGAGCTCCTGCACCTATCCCGGTTGGATTAGTTTTCATTGCAGGGTTGAAGGGTTGTAGCCCTTAACTGGAATTATCAGTTTTTTACTGTTCCATCCGGTGGTAATCATGTCGAATGATAATTAAGAAACCATTAAAAAATACCATTAGCATGTTGGTTTCATTTTCGTAAAACAAAACAATGTTTTTTATCGGATTCCTATAAACTGAGAAAATTTACTAATAACAAAATCTGTTGAACTCTGATCGCAAATATATTATTGCCAAATTTTGTTAACAAGGCATTATTTCTCGATATATGAACTGAAGACAGTAAGGCGGTTTTCGTTGTTGTTTTTAGTAACGATAGTATTGGTTCGTCAAAGTGGTTTGTAATGGTTCTAGAGAGTTTTACGATGCTCCATAGTTATTATTCACATTAACCTGTCCAACCTCCTTTAACGAGGTCTCGTTGGGAGAAGTGTTTCTCGTGCTAAATGGAAGCAGTTTCCAAAATATCTGTCTTACTCGTGTAGTACAAGCACGGGCAAGTAATCACACCTGGTACCGCTGAGTTGGAATGGATGCTTGGCGAGAAATAGTGTTGTTTGGACCATTTCCTGCATCTTTCTCGCCCAGCACTAGTGCAAGCCAGTGGCTAGTAAAACCAAAGAAGGTTTTTTCTTCCGTTTGTTAGCTCTCATAAATGTGTACCAAGTGACGGTACAATTGCCCGTATAATGGCATACCTTCACAAACTCCCATCGGAGCCATCTGGTGCACTGTTAAACCAGTGAGCGAATTAACCTCATTTCAGTTGTCATAAATTATCTCACCACGTTGGCCAGCTGTGAAACATTATTCTTAAACCAGCTCACAGCAATCAAGCCGCGAACAACAAACCGCACTATGCTGTATTTTTTCCGTTTGCTTCCACTTCATCTTGCCCTCGCCATGTCGTGGTAAGACATTCATGAAGGAATAATTCCGAGGGGCATAAAAGTCTCAGCTGGGAAATGATTTTTTTTTCACCCAAACGGCGCATGAGTTTCGCAGAAAGGAGTAAATAAATACTGCACCAACATCAGCGGATGCTTGGAGCTAAGCTGACCCTCTGGATTCGGGGCAAGGATTTTTTTCCTCATCGTCTCGTGATGATGCACGATGCTGGAAAGCAAATAAAAAAGAGTAGGCAAAAGCAAGAGTAAATTTTGGCTCATCCGCTTCCGACAATGATAGATGTGAATCTCACTGAACAAAAAAAAAATGGCTCATATTTTCCATAGGAAACTATTCTGGCACGTTTAAAGCCGTGAAATATTTAAATTAAATGTACATGTTTCAGCGCTAATGGGTATACATGAAAATTAAACTGTGCTTCAAAAACAATTTATTGAATTGCGATCTTAAGCATAGTCGCACTGAATTAAAAGTTAATTATTACACCATTACATTAAGAATTGATTTCAATGCATACAATCGAATCCATGTGCTAGAGTTGCTAAAGTTCAATGCATACAATCCAATTCATGTACCGTGTACGGTTGAAAAACCTGATTTTAAATTTGAACCAACTAAAAATTACTCGCTTCAACCAGCAACATGAGAACATATTCGAATGCAAATATGCACCGTATGTGTACAACTAATACAAAGGCTAAGTAAATTATACCGAGAGACTGCAACGCGCATCATACATCGAAATCACAAAAAGAGTGCACAATTGTGCTTCGGTTGGGTTGAAAAGTTGGTTTAAAAATCCAGCAAAATACCGTACCGCTCGTTCTGGTCGCACAAATTTTGCAGAGTGCAAATGCCGTCGTACAAAAGCATTGGAGTGCAAATGGTGCTTCTTATGGATAGCCGCGGTGATGCTTAAAATAGTAGGAAAATGTAGCACAGCGAATACACATTTTTATTGCGCGAAGGATGAGAGATTACATTTGGCTCATTTTTATCTGGTTTCACTGGCTCCGTTTTCGCCATTAGCAAAACTCTCTTTCCTTCTCGGTTGCACGGTCTCGGTCGCATAATTCCGATAGCCAAACATAAAAAAAAAGAAATCCTTTGGCAGAACGCGCGTTAAGAGCTTAATGCCATTTTTTCTAACACTCGGTATATTTTGCAATGCTGTCGAACAGGAAAACATGGTCATCGGTGGCAGTGGACGTAGGTAGTGTGTGCAACTCGTTGTTCGTATGTCATCGCTCGAGCTGGCGTGCCCGCGAGTTATGCTTAAAGCCGTCCGAGGGTGGATCAGAGTTGTACCGAGGACCCGGAACGGGTTCAAGATGAATAACATTTTATTTGCAATGTACGAATAACAGTACTGTTTGTTATGACAAAGTTATGCTGCTTCGTTTCGAGTGCAAGCGCCCGTCCGGTCGTTGCTGCTGTCTCCCGTGTGTTGGTATGTCTTCGATGAAGGACGACAGCAGAACGGAAGGTAAACAATTGCACGAGGAGGGATGCCGCGAAGGTTGAATAGTTGTGCTCGAGCATTTTCACAACAACAACAATAAAAAAGCTCCATGTCCATTCTGTAAAGATGGACGGCACGAACAGTGCACTCGGTTGGTCTTTATAACATCGTTATGCGCATTCAATCCGATTTCGTCACCAATAAGATGAGTTTACGTTATTAAATAGCAGTTGGAGTAAACGATAGAAGAGCATTTTCTACGGACGATGTTTTAAAGCTATTTAGGTATTGAATTTTTCATTTTTAAACAGCACGAAACGTGCATGAAATCCTTCATCCTACCGGCATCAGCTGCTAGCGGCTTTAATAATTTACGGTGGTGTTTTTTCTTGTGCTGCAACCCTTGGTTAAGCCCTCGCGTGTATGATGAAATGAGGATGATGAGCTACATCCAAATGTGTCCGACCACCGTTTTGCAGCGCTCCTAGTGCGCCACTGTTCGCAGGATATCCTGCGAAAGCGGCAAGCAAACAATCGGAGCGGAAAAAAGAAAATAACAATGTACGGGGGCCAAACACAAAAAAAAACACACACAACAACAACAGCTCTGCACTAAAAGTGAAATGAGTTATTTCTTCCAGCAGGCTGCAGAAGTTGTACCCTAGTCAACATAAAACTTCTTTCCTAACTCGTTCGCCCTCCCGAGGGGCACACGTCTTGGCAAACAATCGCCCTCTAGAAGCCGCAGCCGAAGGAAGAACGGTGGAGACCGTTTCTCTTTCCGCTTCGCCGTCGGTTGCTTCAATGGTGGTATTTCATGTTTTATGCTGCCCTATGGCTCCGGGCCTCGCACATGCCGCCTTCGGTTCCTGTCCTTGTCGGGCGTACCGGCACTTCAACGGGGCTAATGCGGCTTGGCTCTATCCGGCTCGGCTCCCGCTGGTTGGCAGCGGCTCACCACCGCACCCAAGTGGTGGGCAGGAATCCTTACGCCGCTTCCACCTATCACTGATATGGAACGATAATTTTCTCAACAATCCTTTCCACTGGCAGCGACTCGGCAGGAAATGAAAATAAAGTACAGCTGCTAGCTAATTGATATTTATAACGGGATTCGTGTCGTAATTATTATTACCACTATGATTTGTATCGGCGAAACGCTAGCCATCTTCTTCCAGATTTTCCCTCGCGTAATGGTTCGCCTCACCACCAGATGGGGCCACTGTTTGAGGGTATCGCCTTTTGCTGAAATTTCGGTACGTGGACGCTTACATCTACGGTTGCGGCAGTGGAATCATACCGTTTAACCTGCCACGGGTGGGGTATGTCGGTTTGGGTCGGATTGTGGCATTTGCTTGGTTAGCGCTTTTCTGTTGGTTTCTTGCCAGGGGCTCGCGTGTGCTTAATTAGTGTAGCGTCAGTTTGAAGTAGTTTTCTAGCGCTATTTTCGCTTTGGTAAGATGAAGTAAGAGAACAGGATTTTGGTTTTCAGTGAAGCTGTCCAGGATGTGAAAAAATGTAGCGTAGAAAAAATAATGCGGCATGATATCGTGTGCCAACATGAGTTTTTAATCCTAATACATTACACAAAATATTACGGAACATGTAAGAGAATAAACAAATATGAATTTTTTTACTGTAAGTTTAAAGAAGCTTTCATTGAGATATCTTCATTTTGTAATGATTTATGAGGCCGGATACCACACTGATCTTTTCTACCACGAATATGTTAGGTATTGGAAAATCGTTGGGCGTATGAATTAAATTAGTTCACGAGCGATGGACAAATACTCTTGTTTCGAAACGTTGCTCCCGGCAGCAGTGTGTGAGGACGAGCAGCACCAATTGCTACGAATGTGCTTTTTCACATTGTTTTTTATTGCTCACACAAGAGACACTCCAGGAAGGATGCGTCAAACATTCGGACAAGGACCTTATATGCGTTCTGAGCACGGTTTACTCCCATCCACACAGAGCGTTAGTTGGGTCGTTCGCTCGTGTTCGATGAGAAAATGTAAAGATACACACTAGCTGGGACAACAAACGAGTGGCCGGTTCTATCTTCACCTACCGTCGAGGAGAATGTCCTTTGGCACGACTCGTCAAACCGGTACGGGAGGCAGCTAAAACATGCTGTGCCAGTGCGCTTCAGCACACCAACAGTGCAGTGAGGTTTCGAGCACGGAACCAAAGTCAAACACAACATGTCTGGTAACGGTGAGTGACCATCGTGATGGTAGCATCCCGGGAATGGTCATGAAGCGCTGTAGCACACAAACGAACGGTCGGATGGAGGAAGCAAATATATCGAGGCATTATTTTTGTTTGTGCAAACACGTCCACCCCACGCTGGTCGGTTCTGCACGAAAGGCATGTCTGAAGCGCATGGCATCCTTTTGGAGTCGGGAAGACTTTTTTTTCCACTTAGGCCCCTGCTAGTTGCACCGGATTTTCAAGGACGGAAACACAGCATTAATTCAATAGTTGAACACATAAGTCAAACAAGCCAGTACCCGGATTGTTGATGTATGACACTTGTGAATCCGAGTCAGTCCACACGGGCCTCTGAGCATCGCTGATGACGGCGCCGTACCGTGGGGGATGTGGGTTCTTCCTTTTCAAATGGACGATGCGCCCAGGGATGAAGCTAATACTCGGACAAAGCCTCCCGGGTACTGTTTGACATAACATAACACTTTTAATGCACTTGTACGGACGATGTCTTAATGGTGCGTTCTCGTTCTGCTGTGATGTATTGCCCAACGGGGCGCCAACCGGTGGCTCGAGAGCGCTGAATTATTAGCGTTACTTGCTTTAATGGCGAGTGTTTTCCGGCGGATGTCAATAATTCATTTTTACTGCAGCAAACGGAATCAATCGCTTGTCAGGACTTCCTGGGTGCTGGATGATTTACGGAGCCATTCGCGAATAGTTGAATTGGAAATAGTATACCTGCACTCGTGATTACTTGTAAGTTTTCTACTGTTAGGCTAATGTACACTTAATGAAAGCATATTTGCTACTAAATCCAAAATAAAGAGTCTATCAATTTATGTTTATAAGTACACCATAATGGCGTCTTTCGATTCTGTTTCATTTACGAAACAGGTTCATAAGGAAATCTTCGAAGCAATCGCCAATTTATTACCCCGAAGTGGCTGATCGATGTTTCTTTGATGACGGGGAGGGATGCAAAAAATGTTATTAATTCATTTTTCATTATCAATCGAATACGCCCAAGCCAAAGATTAGAGGCGTAGATTTAGGCCATTTTGTTCGCAAGAAAAGGCGAGCGCGCACCATGAGTAGGAAAAATCCGAACCATGCATTTTCCAATCTCCTCGCGAAGCGTCAGGCTGCCTATTTTCATTTCGGTTCCGCACGTCATAAAGTATTTTTTTTTTTTCCATCTCCTCTCAGCATTCTAAAACCAAGCGAGCTTCCGCGCTTATCCCAGTCTATCTGACACCGCTCTGTTCCTTCGGCCCAGCAACTACCGAATCATAAATAACGGCCCACATTCTGGCCGATCGATGCTACTGCCCGGTCCCTCGGTACCCGGCATAAAAGTTTCATTTGGTCTAGCGGGTTCAAATTTTAATTGAAATTTTTTACCAAATAATATTCACCGGCGAATGCGAGTCACGCAATTTTTGGGCGAAACTTTGGCTAAGAAAATCGAGCATCGAGCGCGTGCCGCACAAGGGCGATACGACTTTTTTTTACGAAGCCGTGTGTCCCTCCGTGCTATCGCCCGGACAGCGGCAGCGAACGCCAAAGCGGGGAAAATAACGCCTCGTGGGCATCGGGAAAAGCGTACCGGTCTTGGCGTAGTGTGAAGCCTGCTAGGCTGGCTTCCCAAAATCGGGAAGGTGAAGGAAAGGCATCGAAAAAAGGTCAAACAAAAACAAATATTTGAGCCAATTCGCAAATAGCCCTCCTCCTGCTGCCGTTCCGATCGGAGTCCGTTTGATCGGGTCGTCGGTTTTCCCTCGAAGCCGAGCAACAGAACCGGAAGGGCTTGGTCACCATGGCCCGCGTGACCTTGTTGATTTCGACGAAGCCTAACCGGTCGGCAGCTGGTGTCCGTTTTTGCTCCGTGCTGCGTTCATTTAGTTCATTGATCCTTTTATCGCCACTTTCTACCGAGCTTAGTGCACGGAGACCGCTGGCACGCTAGACCGGGAAGCCGCCCTTGCCAGCGCACGGCGTAGAATCGTCCGCACGGGTGAGGTGTTACGATGGGGATGGTCACACATAAATGGGTTCAAATGCGGCCCGAGGCCCAAACCGTGGCAGGACGGACCATCATGAGGAAGACGGCTTCGTGCTGATCGACGATTGGCCGAAACACGACCTCCGTAAGCCTCGTATCGATTTCATTTGGCCACGGTGAAATGGGCCTGGAAGCGTGGAGTCAGAGAAAAACAATCTACTGGTAGCCACGGGTGCAGATAGGGGGAAACCGTTGGGGGGAGGGAGGTAGAGAGATAGAGAGAGAGAGAGAGAGAGAGAGAGAGAGAGAGAAAAAAAACACATCAGAAAGCAGTCCCCGCTGGCGAGAATGCTGGAAACAATATGAGCCCGGAATTAATTAAAACTCGATCCGAGGCAGGAAGATTCAATATTGTTGCTTTTCTTCAACTTGGTCATTTCTGGAGCGGCCTGGTTGCTTTCGTGGTGCTTTTTATGATTTTAACCGTTCGAAAATCGGCCCGTCTCCCGGTCGGATGGTCAAGATGGGTTTTAAATAGCCCTATCGCGTCCCGCATCGCGCACAGGCCGGTCGGCGATATTGTTTTCACGTAAATGTTTGCCCAAAGTAACTCTTATCTTCTTTAGCCACGCCACCATTTAGCGAAATCTCGCCACCCTGTTTACTCTAATCTAATTTGAAAACGAAAGTTTCATTAAGTTTGCCATTCCCCGAGCAGCTCCCAATATTTTTTTACTCGGCGTTTGTTAAAATCCAACATGCTTTTGGGGTGAGCTTTTTGTGGGGTTCTTGAAAATTTAACTAACGACAAAGCGATCGGAGACATATTCGCCATAATCGAATGCTTTAGTAATATATTCTTGCCTCGTTCTAATTAATTAGTGAGCATCGTGAATACATTGCTGATAACTGAAAAGCTAAAAGTGATCAAATGATTTGACTTAAAACTTAATTTGATATTTCAATAACTATATGTCAATAGCGCTTCTAATGTACCGTGTATGAAAGAACTCATTAAGCATGCTCAAAGTCGCGACCCGTCACGCACAATAGATACCATAATAATTCCGCTCGAATGAGACCGATGACAAGCTGGAACAAATGACTTCCGCCCGCTTAAGCTTTATCTTCTTAATTTCAATACATTTGGCACATTTGCTTTATGGCAGGGTCAATGTTCCCGCCAATGTTCCGCGTCACCGAGCCGACCGTAAGAGATGACAAAATATCAACCAAACAATCAGTTGTTTCAGTGCGGGGGGTGGTTTAAGAAACTTTTCAATTCCATTAGAGCCACTCATCGCAATCTGCCGTTCCAGCTAGTTTTTTGGAACCCTCGGGTGGCCTATTTTTCCTTTTCAATGTCCCCTTCTGATTAGGGTCAATTAGTTTGATGACGAAAGGGAAAATTTATTGATTCGAACTCCGGTCACTGCGGACCACCAGACGGGCCACCAAATTGAGCTTAAGAGAAAAGTTTCAAATTTCATCTCTACCCGGCGCAGGGCTGGAACTGCTGGCCGTATACCCATTCGTTCTTCGGGGGCTTCTCGCTTTGACAAACGTTCATTGTTGCAGAACCAAGCATCCGGCACCCGGGGCGAGCGGTCACGGAGGTTGTGCGACTTTCCGGAACAAAATACACTCATCATCGATAAGATAGAAACCGTCAGGCAGCGAAAACTGGAATGCCTTTCGGATCAACTTTTATGCGCTTTTCTCCCCTTTTTGATTTCCGGGATTGCCCGAACCATTTTCCAGCTTCAACTTTACGCCGTGGGCGGTGCACTCGGTGTCCTGCCTTATGCGTGCCATGGCTTCGAGGACCAAAGTTTGCTAGCGTTTTGGGGCCAAAGTGAAATCATAAAGCCTTTATTTGTTTCTTTGCGCCAACTTTTCGCTTCACCACTGCCGTGTTCTGTCTGTTTTGATGGCTTCCCAACGTTTGTTTGGGCTTATCGTCTGACTTCTAAAATTTGCCACGCCGTCGATCGGCTGCCATTCGCCTCTTTCGAATGAAGCCTCTTTCGTTCACCCTCCACTGAAGAAATTTCAACAACTGTCTTTTCGCGCCCTTCTCCATTTTTCCCAAGCAGTTGGTTGAGTTGAGCGTGCGTACGGGGAATATTTTTTTTTCAACTCCAGGAAGTGGGGTTTTTTCAACACAGTCAATCGAAGAAGGGAAGCTGTCGCGTTCCCTTCGGATGAAAAAAAAAAAACGAGGATAAAATACGTTCCGGAATCTGGATGAAGGTTGGAGCGCACAGTGTAAATAAAATCCATCCCTTTACTAACAGAATGCAAACTGGGAGCCACTTGTTTCCTTATCCACACCGAGCGCACCATTAGCGAATTGGTGGTAGAACGCGGTGGCTGCGGCTTAGCCATTTACGTTCCAACGACGGAAGAAGTTGATGTAGAAAAAGCACACTCTTTTTCTTCACTACTACCATCGCCACTAGTAACGCAAACAATGCTGCTACGCGTTGGTTGTGGAAAACTGTTCCCACCGCTCGGAGGAAAAACACACACTTTTCTTCAGCCACTCGAATTCTTCCATGGCGGAAGCCAATTTGGTAGGCGCTAGGGAAAAAAAGGACTCCAGCATGTTGACGGTTTTGGGCAATTTCCGAGATGAAATGAATCACGATTACTTCCCGAACGCCACGCGCTGGTGTGGTAGATGGTGATCTTGCTGTAGAGTAATGATGATGGAATGGATTTGTACGGTTAAGTGAATTGCGGTCAATCTATCCGTAACCGTTTACTTGCCGATTTGTAGAACAAATTTAGGCCGTTAACCATGACACGAATGCATCGTTATTATAACGTGCTGTAGCTATGCTAGAGCATTATGGTGGCGATTTTCTTTCTTTCCAATCCTAAAAACCAAGAGCAAATTCAATGAAAAATGAACAAAATTCTCTTCTAACAAATCGATGAGAGTTCCCACTTTCATGTTTTCCAGCGACGTGAAAATCTGAGCAAACCCCCTGCAATCGGAAAACAAAACAAAACTTCCAACGCCTTCTCGTAGAAAAACGAAACGGAAAGAAAAAGGAAAAGAAAACACGAACGAGAAACCGATGTGCCATTTCGGGTTAGGCAAAGTGGGTCCTTCGACGAGTTTCTTTCGCTCCCTGCCGTCGGTCATAATCCTCCGTCGAAAACCCACTGACCGTAAACAATCGCAGTCGTAAATCGCGGGCACACCCTCGGCACCACTAATGGCAGGGACCACGCTCCGTGGGGTTGCTCGTTTTTAGTTTGCACTGCCCTCAAACCTTTTTCCGGAGCCACAATACGTGCGCGGTGCAGCGACCCGCCGGCGATGGATGTGTTGTGAAAGGTTTACTTATTTTGTCTTGGCTTCGGCTTCGGGGGCGAGCAGTAATTTTTCGCAATTTTTCCACTAATTGAACAACTTTTCTCCATCATAAACTAAAGTTTCTCTCCTCCGCCAGCTGACGCTGGAGTGGGTGAGAATGAATATTTTCTGCCAAAAGCGCACCGATTGTTTGTGCCGTGCTGTCTTTAGGCAGGTTTGGTATTGCCTTGAAATGGAGCCGAGGAAAAAAAATAGCCAACACACAACAAACAACAGCGAATCATGCAGAACCGTAGCTCAAAACCGGGGTATTGTCATTGATCATGAACTTTGCGAGAACTGCTTTTCATATTTCATCTTATTTCGTACGACACGCAGACGGTGATTGCCACAGAGACGACCCAGAGGTGGGTGCCAGGAGAAAGAAATTGCGATGAAAAATAGCAGGTACGAAATTGTGTCTCTCGCTTCGTGTTTGCAGCAATGGAAAAATGCTACGGGATGCTACCGTATAAACCTTTCCGGCACATACTTGAAACGTTTTTTTTTTATTTTTCGCAAAGTCCCGGAATGTTGCTGGAAAATGTACTTCATCCGCACATTTGGCAGTGTGCGCTTGGAGACGAGTATTACGGATTTTATCACTTTTCTTCGCTGTTCCTCCCACCTTTTCTTACGATGGTGCTTCACTGTCTAGTGAGGGTTTCTTTTTGTTTTCCACGTTTCCTGCCGACTCAATCTCGCATGTACCAGCGACGCATTGACGACGTAAGTAATCGGAAAATCGTGTCATCGTTTCGGCTGCTCCATCCATGGGCAAAGGGGCGACGTTCTATCATTGGAATGCTTACGGTGTCTTTCATAAACCCTCCCGGCCCGGATAGCTAGCCACGGCAGCCACGCCAGCCAGCACAAGCCAAAAAGGGAAAGCCCGCTTCCCGGTTGACGTATCGCTGTCGGCAGGCAGTGTCCTCGGGCCAAGTTAGCTCGAGGCACGAACCAAGCGTAAAAGTGCCACCTCTTGGCACCCTCTGGACGAAGCGATTTTCGGCTGCCAAAGCCAACAACACCCGGAAGTCGCAGAGCGTAACCGGCGGCTTTTCTTCTTTTCACCGCCCGAGGGAAAGTGTTTATTCCGTGACAGTTATTACGGCGGGCGGGCAAATTTATGGGCCACATTTTATTTCCATGCTTATTGCGTTTGATGAAGAGAAATAAGGTTCATCGGAAATGAACAGGGAACTTTCCACGGCACTGAATGTCGGTCGGATCGGAAGTCTGACTACCAAGGTCTAGAGATGTGCATGCTTGGTTAGTTGCGTGGTCGGCTGGAGGGAAACGGCACCAAACAAGGAGATCGCTGTGGTGTTACGAGCAATCACTTCCAAAGTGGTCGCAGAGTAGTTTAAAATTTTACGGTAACGGTCAATTGCATTTGCGACGGGGCTGGAAATGCAAAGTGAATTTCATTCATTAGGACGAAACAAAATCAGTTCGAAATTTAGTACGTTACGATTCTAGAGGGTATGGTTCCGAATGTGGTTGTATAAAAATATATTATGTGAAGTTTAAATAACTTATTTGCTTGAAATGAGTTTTCATTCAATTATCCTAATAACTTTTGTCTTGATTTCTTTTAATTACATGCATCTATCATAGTATGTATGACATTAGATTTCAAGATATTTTGAAAATGGTTTCAAATTCTTATAAAAGTTTGTTGAGTAAATGATATTTATGATAATTATAAAAGTTTGTTGAGTAAATGAATTTTGCACCTGAAGTTTACTTAAGTATGGAAACGAAGTTTTGTTAAACTATCTTGTGGTCTTGCGCACAAAGGACTTTTTTGTTTAATTATGTTTTGTTATATTAATCAAAAACAACATTCTTTAATTTTATTTTACGATATAATTTTGCCAGAATATGTCCTACATATAAATAAATAACCACATTGTAGTTTCTTAGTTTACATAAAAATCTCTCTGCTATACTTTACTCTCTGAACTCTACTTGATTGTTGGTAAGTTGATATTTTAGAAGTGAGCAACCGTTCGTCTTGGGGTTAGATAAAAAGAACGACCACGGATTTCTCATGCTAGATGTAAAAGATAGCTCACAGCAATCTTTTGAAAGGGTTTGCAGAAGGGTGTTTCCTTTATCCGGTGCCCTTTTCTGCCATAAGGATGCTATTCTGCTCCGAAGATCAGAAGAATAGACGATCGGTGCAGAATTATCGCCGGGCAGAGGGTAACTTGTGATGGATCCGTTTGATTGAATAGGCATTCGGGTGGATTTGAATATCCATCGCCGAGAGATTTTCGCGGCCTCGAGAGGATATGCAAACTTCGCATATGCGAGCATATGAAAGTCTAGCTTACGGGGTTCCTTCTTTATGTACCTCAGCCAAAGACGCCTCGCATTCTTCGTATCACGTTTCATCGTACCGGGGCAATTTGGGTGGCCAAAGTTGCCTTCCCTGGCCCTTCCAGCGTAGTCGTTTACCCTGATTGAAAAGTATTGTAATGCGTAAAGATTTTGAGGAACTAAAACATGAACTTTGAAAGAAAATCCTTCCCACAAACCTCACCGAAACTTCCACGAGAGTCTTTTAATTTCATCGTTCGTGAACTTTAATGCAAATAACAGTCAAGCTTATTGCAAGTAGCACTAGAAGATGTTTGAACATCACTTACGAAAACCTTCTAGGATAATAGGTTTATATATGAAAACACAAAACATAGTGAATGTGTGGCCTACATTAAAATTGCTCAAATTGAGCGGCTGGTTGAATTGAATGATTACATGTCCAGCACAATTGCAGCAGTCTTTTCTCAAAGATGACAGCATGCCGTTCGCGTGCTTTCGCAGTGTCGGGTATAGCAAGCAATCAATCGTGTACCACTCACGCACGAGCGCAACAGCAGGCGTTTGTTTTTCAATAACATGGCATGCAGCTCGAGTGAGGTCGTTTGACGGGGTACGACTGGCTGCTACCATCTCATTCCTATTCATTTTGAATGTGCACTAGTCCTTTGGATCTCCCACGCCCCACTGCTCACCAGGCGAGCTCTAATGCATTTTTGCTATATGCGTTCAGAGAGCGGTGGTATAAACATAAAGGTAATACCGTTTCCACACCTGTCAAGTACTGGGAATACCTTCAATCTAACTAACCGTCCCGTCCTTGCAGCCTCGACTCCCTGCTGGCAATAGATTTCACAAGGATTGCAATTGATTTTCGACGAATGAAACCACCCTGGACCCTGGATGGGGGAAAGCACGAAAATGGGATTGGCTGGAGCCAGCGACTTCAACCACATTTTGGGTTTTTGAGGGAAAACAAACGATCAAAGATGTCTTTCGAGAGACTCTTGGCATGTTGCCTGCTATGACACGCTCAAAATCAAACATGTGGGTAGAGGTCCTCGACGAACCCCGACAAATGGGGGTGAATCAGTGAGAAAAGAGGAGAAAAAATGGTGAATGGAGAAATTGCAATAAAAAAAAGAAGCTCAAAGCGCAATCGAGTTGAAAAGTGCCTGTTTTCAGAGGTCTGACCATGGGCTTGAAGCGTGTCGGAGCGGTTGCACCTCTGGTGGTGGCCATGTCGGGAGTGCGGTGTAAAAAACACAACTTTCGACAGCTAAATAAATTGACTGAAAGAAAAGCACGACACTGGTGAGCCGGGTTTGGCATGCGAACTGATTTGCTTGCTCATACGAACGTACTGTTTGCTTTTCGCGTTGCGCAATTCCATCCGAACCTAGCATGAGGACCGGGTGGATGGGGCGAGCTGCCAGGGCGAGCGTCGACGAAAACAGTTCGGCCATAAACCAATAACCGACATCAAGGCAAACGGTGGCGGTAAACTGTTCGTGCAGCGTGGTTGGATTTCCACCTTAAACGCAAACGACGGTGACCAATCAAAGTTTCTGGTTGCGCTTTGTGCATCGCGCTCCAGTGCTCTAAAAGTGGGTCCTGCCAGACGGGGACCGGGCTTCTATCGAGCAAACATAATAGTACTTAAACTTCTTTTAACATGAATCGTTGTAAGTTGGCGTCCTGTTTCGGTTCCACCACGTTTGTTGTTGGCCGCAGCTGGCAGCAGCTCTCCGGCACACCGGTAAATGTTTTGGAACTGCTAATTAATTAAAGTTATTGATTCAGCGTGGCGTTTGCTGCGACGAAAGTGGGCCACACCGTCGGGGAAGCCGTTAGGGCAGCAAAAAAATGGCGTTGCATTTTAACGCTGAGGAATCCGAAATCAGGATGAAGCCCCGTAAAACCATCTGTGCCTTTTTGTAATGCAGTTTTGCTCGTGGGGCTTATCGTTGATGAGAAACTTGTCACGTCAGTGCTTGGTTTAAGTTTTTAATAAGCAGTCGTGGATATCTCATCTTGTGCGAAGTTAAAATTCCCTGAAATTGTTAATTAATCACTTCGTTATGTTTCTGTTAACTCGAGCATGTTTAGTAGGCTATGCAGTTCGAGGAAAATTAAATACGAAATTCATGGCCTACCAACATAGCCGTAAGCTACAACCGCATGGAATAGTGGAACATGGAATAGGAAACTTGGTAAGATCAGCAGTTTCTCGCCGTTGGCAGAAACTGTGAAAACATCATTAGAATGGTCAAACATGCGCGTTGCTAAACGCTGGCAGGAAATTCATAGTGCATGCCATTTTAGACAAATGCAAATAGTGCAATGTGCTGCTACTACTGTGGTCCAGCACACAGCGAAGTATGAAATGTACAGAAACCCGGCATGTCGATTGTTTACAAAAGTGTTCGGCGACGCATATTGAAACGGATTGATATTGAATTATTCTGATACGATACGCTTTTGATGGTGGGGCGGTGGGATAATGTGTTTCACTGGTTCGCGATTAGATATGACATTAAAATCTTCATTTAGCAGCCACAAATGCTAATGAATGTGCTACACCGGCAAGCGCATTCGAAGCAAGAGTATCGCAACGTTCGAACATGAATTTTCAACTCCAGAGGGTCGTATTTGTAAAATTGAATATTTGGTGAAGCGATGTCATGATAATTGACGAATTTGTGTCTTTCAGAGCCACCTGACCATGTTGAGCGTCAAACGTTGCTTGTTATTTATATGCTATGCGAGTGAAAGTTCTGATGGATACAAATTGATACGTTCATAGCGCGTGTTATACCTCGCGCAACCGACGCAAATCAGTGAACCAATGCACTCGAAAATAAACTCAATTGAATTAACCCATAACGTGCTGTTGTGGGATTGTACCGGCACATTCCGTACGCACCTAATCATAATTGGCACACGTTTTGCCTCGGAAAAAACGAGATTTTGTTCACTTAATTTTAGTCACGTTCTTACGGGGATAAGTAAATCGCCCCTGTTCAGGGGCGTGGAAAATGTCTCGAAAAAAATAAAACAGAACAAAAAATCGGCCTAACGTGCACATTTTTGACAATTGTTTATTCACCTGCCGTTATTGAAATTCTCGCACTCACCTCCCAGCTTAACGAGCAGTGAGAAAAAGTGCGTGAAATGTCCTTAGCAAGGTAAACAGGAAGTGCTCGAAAAGGGTCCCAAACAGTCTAGGGTACGGTCGCATATAAACGCGACGCATGACTCTTCGCTTCAAATGCTGGGTTGCTTAAGTGTTTTATCTCCACACCGGTTGCACCCCGAGATCATCTCCCTGGCTCATCGCCTCGCCCTTTTGTCCTACGCATCTCGCGTAAGGTGATGAATACTAAGCACCAAAAATGCCGACGGAGATTTGGCAGCCTGGCAGTGACGCTCGGCACAAAATAAAAGGACTAGATGGTTAAATAAAGAAATGACGAATCTGCCATATGGGAGCGTTCAGCGCTACTGAACGTGGGCCACTCGCTGCGCAAGAACAAACCGAATGTGCTGCCTTCGGTGCGCCATATTAGCCGGAAGATTTGCGAATGTTTCAGCCAACAGGCGTGCTCGCTCGTTCGGTGACTTGCGAAGGAAATAATCGCAGCCCAGACAACGGATGAATTATAAACGAACGAATCATAAACCTCGAGCATATCCTTATCCAAGCACTTCGCCATCCAAGCGCACCGGAAAGCCCGGGAAAGCGACCGCAGAATAAACCGATTTCCGGCACTTTCAACGTCGGTTCTAAGGCCCGGAGTTGCCAAAGTTTTGCACCGTGGCAACGGGCACCGTGCAAACTAGCGCAACAAACCTGAACTCTTCACACCCTCTCCACGGGTGGAGGCGTGACTTCGTATGCGGACACTCCATCAAATGGTTGTGCTCGGGCCGTCGCGTTCCGAGCCGGAAGGAAAATGGGTCACTTTCGATTCCAAGCACGTACGGATAGATCAAAAACCTCGCTTCCCTGGCTCGCGGGGACATTCTGCTGCGCTACCTGGCCCAAAAGTGGAAAATGATGGACAATGTGGTTTTTCTCCCGTCGACGAATTCGCATCTCGGTTTCGCAAGTAACACCGAATGTATTATAATAGCTTTAAAAAAGTGCTCCCGCTTGCTTTGTAAACGAAATTGTGCATATATGCGTTATTTGTGCCTTCAACTTTGGTTTTTGCACGGTGTGTAGGTATTTTGGAAAACTTCGACCAAAAAATTAGTGCTGTTGAGGATATGATGCAATTATATTCTACTACTAACTCTAGCTACATTTGTCGATTTTCTTACAGCTGTTAGTAAGGTTCAATTCAAGTAGCATACAATTCATATTGATAAAAAAAAAAACAAATTTCAATTTGTCAAATAACAGTAATATTAAATGCAAACATTTTCGATGCTTTAAAAATATGGATTCGGTAATATTGGTCAATTTTATTAACGTGATATCATTGACGTTAATTTTCAAGAGCATTGTATGTTCATACGCTCGCATGTGTCGAAGCAATAAGGTTTATTTAAGGCCGTTGGTAGCTACAATACACAAATGCACATTGTGAAATCTGATAAAGTAGCAATAAATTTGATGGATCCGGCTATGAGTGGCCGTTACTTATGGTTGAGTGCATTAATCCGAATGTGAAAGCGTGCGTCCACTTTACCTCCGGGTTTCGAGCGGCTTCAGTTCGGTGAGCCACAAAATGAATTGATATTCGAATCGGGTGCAAATGGTTGCAGCTGACATAAAAAGTATGACCAAAACGAAATAAAATACCATCCCCTGGTAGCATTTGTTTTTGTGCCAACCAAGCATTTTGGTGCTTTTTGCTCACTACACATATCTTACGCGCATAACAAACACAACAATGGCGTTTGGCTTTGAAACACGATCTTTCTCCCTTCGTTCTGACACTTGGGAAGCTGGAATGCATATTTACGGTGCAATGTCAGAAACGGGAAAGCGCGCAGGATGAGATTTTCAAAAAATGATTGTCCGTGTGTAGTAAATTGTGGCAATGCCATAAATTTTATTCATTCGGTTTGAGGTAGAAATTATAGCCGTACGAAGTTTTTTGTTTTACTCTTGGTCAATATGGTGATTAATGATTCAATAACAAACACTATGAAAAATGTGATATGATTTAAGCCATTTGAGCTCTGACTATTTTCTCTCTTCTTGGCCTTTATTAGTCAAAAATTTTACGATATAATATAGCAACGTGTGACTGTTAGTTTAATCAATTTCTAAATGTCAGTTTTTTAGCTTTGATACTTGCTGAAGAGCTGTGTAATATTCTTTCATTGATTTTTTACAAACGTTTGACAAGTTTGTACTCCTAAATAGATAAATATAAAATATGTAATTAAACAGCTTCTTGCCTAGGTAAAATGATTGCAAATTCTTAAAATTCATTCAATCATTCTTAAAATTCGACTTTAACTTTTTTTTCTTCAACGTGTGATATATGTCGACATTCAACTATTACAACTCTAGCTCTATGCCAGGAAAACCAGCGTTACATTGTTTTTTTTTCCTACAATAACAAATGCACAAATGCACCTATTGATTGACCATTATTTTTATTGAAACCGATGCAACCTCTTTTGTTTGCTGATAGGGTTTTGCATTCAGAAACCATTTTCTTACCAAGTTATCCACGAGGGATTGAATTATCTTACGTCCAATTTGATTTTCCTCAGTTGCGCATAACGAACCGACCGGCAACGTTCGAAAGCATTTTGTGGAAGGAGATTCGTTTTTCCGGGTGAATTGCACAAATGGCACTTCAATTCGATCGATTCATTCAAGCACAACCTCAAATATAAGACGGCGAAAACCTACGCTCGATCAGCTGGCCCCGAACACAGACCGGGCAGGCGCGCAAGTATGAAAGAAAGGATCCAATTGTAAATGGAAAATCTCAATAGCTTCTCGTTGCATTGGGACTTCTCGATGGTCGGGCGGCTCGAAGCGAATAAAAAAGTCAAAATCAATCATTCCACATAAAGATAATTCGTTCTTATGTGCTATATTTTCTGAATAAATCATTTCCTCACGATTGCCCGAGCTGGAATCGGTTCGGCATGATCGGACGGTGTTGGTGGAATGATCCAACGGTATAATACCCTCGTGTGCATGTACACATCTCGCGTGAGAAATCCCACTTCCTAACGTCCCTGCTAGCGGAGGAGTATTTTTTTCTCGCTTGATTTACTTCCATCCATCTCAGGTTCGACCGAATTCGAGGCCTTGTACGCCGGTACCGAGAAGACGGTTCAATCAGCAGAAAAGGTGGTTGAATTGTTTATGGCATTATGCGGATCGGTATTGGCATGCCGAGGCTCGCGAATGACTTGGCACAAACTGAAAGATATGTACCATACAACACGCATTATCACTACCATTGTACGTTTATGAATAAATTACTCGCCAAGCAAAGTGTGAAGGGATTGAGATCCATTTGTGATTCACATTTTATTCCGATTGCTTCAAACTTCTCATCGGATCGCGTATTGGAAAACTTAAGGCAAAGAAAAGTTACTACTTTAGTTCATTAAAACACATTTTTACTTCAATGATAGCAGATATAAGGGTATTGATCGACATATGCGATGTATTATTCTGATAATAAGTCAATGTTTTCCATGTTCGTTACTAACCAAACCTCTTCTTATACAATGCCAACAAGTTTTGTGTACATTGAAAATTGTCAGGCCAAACGCCGATTACCTTTACAAAGCCATTTCGTGTTTCTTCTTTCTGTGAACTGTGCAGATTATCGAATTCCCCATCCGAAGGTTAGTTCCGGTCATATTGGCCAAACAAGTAACAAGGGACGCTTCGGAAGGACTGTAAAGGAATAAAGTTTTCCGAGTGAAAGCGTTTTGCTTCATCGATGTTTTCGTATTTTTGTAGTTTTATTGAAATTTTACATTAAAGCCATTCTCCCGAGACCATGTCCACCTGTGATCACTCTGAGGATATACCGTAGCAGTTTAGCAGAAGTGAAAATTTGATTTAACTTTTTCGGAAATGGACATCAACAGGAGCCGAACAAAATGCTACCTGCTCATGAAAAAGTAGTTTGAATCAGTCGCTTGCACCAGGGGACCAGGTTCTCAGTAGAATTCTGTCAATTGAAGTTTTCTACCGACATACCCGGTTCACCGGTGACAATGATTATGTGCCAGTGCCGGAATGGGTCTAACATACCAAGTCACCCCGGGAGCCTTTCAAATCATAGCGAACTTGCTTCGAAATGAGCTCCAATGCAGGACGACAAATATCCTTCGTCGATAATCTTAGCGAACGCCGTGTAATGGAGGAAAACATTCGGATCGTTTGTCACTGCGAGTTAGGAAGTAAATCCGTTTCAGTAGCTATCCCAGAGGGAAATGATTGAAGCACAACTTTTCAATCCATTCGATCGTTGTCGGATTCTTGCGATAGCGTCCCGGAAGTCGCTCGGCGTTCCTTTACGATGTTACAATTGAGCGTTCGTTTCATCGCAGTGGGCCATTTTCCAGAAGCAGTGGAAGACTTGATGCACTGGAACAACTTTAAATGTTTGCTCGCCGAATGAACAGCGGGATGGTAGGATTGTCTGTTTGTGATTTGATGCCATTTGGCAAATTGATTTTTCTTTCTTTCATACGGATACGGCTGATTCGCAATGTTTGCTGAATTAGATACACTAGAGTTTTAGGTGTTTTCTTTTCTTTCGAGCAGAACACAATAGAGATATAGTGCAAGGCATCGTACATTACCTGGTATCTAAGAGAGTAAAACCCTTTAAAATAAATCAATCAGTTTTTAAACCAAGATTGACTACAAAGTCTGAAAATGATTGAAATGCATTTAACACATAATTTGTACGGGTTATGAACGTATATACCTCGTTCGAACTTTTTATGGAGTGTGATCTTGAACAATCGTAGAAGTGAATATATTTACCGCGCATCAATGTATTTCTCGATCGGCTACAATCTCACGGAGTAAAAACTGTTTGTTTGCTGTGCACAGCACCTCATCAGGTATTCCATTCGAGTAAGGGAATCAATCAGGATCAAACCATTCAATTGAACCGTTCATAATGTGCGGGTGTCATGATGATACCCGTGAACTCGTGCAATGGTGAAATATCTGTCAAGGAGCACAAAAAACATCCGCCCGTTCTTGGTGAGTTCCGGATCGAAAACCGCGTCCAACCACGTACGGAATCTAATGAAGGTATTCACCTCTGGACTCTTAGCCACGCCAACAGGCAGCTCCAGGCATAACAAACAGATTCTTCACCTTTTGTTTGACAACAAACATTCCCGCTGCTATTATTTGACTTGCTGCGCCCTTCCCTCTCGTTCGTTTTGTGTCTCATCATCCTTTCCTCAGCGAACCCACTTTCCATTCGTCGCACACACATAAACACACGCACATAAAATAATCCTCAGCCACATTGAGGACGAATAGCGGCGAAGGTGGTATCTAATTCTCCACACACCTGCAGCCCCGCTTCGATTCTTCGTCCTTACAAACACGTGGCAATTTCCGGTCACGATGTTGGTGTATCGGGTGGACACGTGAGTAAATATGGCCGACAGACCAAACGCGTCCAATCTGTGGTGCGGTGAGCTTCTCAAAACAAAACAACAACAACAACAAAAAAAGACTCGAGTTGAATAATCCCAGCACCAAGCACCGACCACGGAACGAGCACGACGAAAGTCAATCGGATATCGAAATGCTATTCCGAGATTGTTGGCGGTGGCACACCATGACGCCCGTCCGGTACCACCGGTGAGGCCCGGGCGAAACGGAATGATTACTGCTAATGATGTTAGTTGATAAATATGTATGAATTCCAACTAGCATTCGAAACCACATCGAGCCTGGCGGAGTGGCATTGCCAAGAGGTGGATTCGAATTACGATTCCCGCGATTCTTGGTTAGTCGGATTTTAGATTCGAAAGGGATTGAACGAGGCCGATCGATTTCAGTTTTTACGATGGGTTAAAGGGGTTAAACACCATCCAAGGTTAGAGGTTAAAGATGAAAGGTTTTTTTTTTGTTAAAAATTATCATGTTCTGGAAAATGATGCTGTTTGAACATATATGGCAGGTCGCTTCAAAATCGGCAGTATTTTTAAGAAGTACAACACGTTCGACGGCCCACAAACATTGATATTTAAAGGTCTGAGATTTTTCAAACGATTTAAGTCCGTCACAAATACCATCGATCCCCAGCAACCGGATTGAGTAATCTATACTAATTCTTGGTACTATTCATAGTAGGTACAATTAAAAAGAAATTAGGCACCTATATCACCAGCATCACGGTTAGTCTTTTTTTTCTATGTTCTGACGCACTTTATTGGGCAAGTTCATTTTCTAAACGTACGAAAATATCTAAGTTGTTCTTTTCCTACGTTGTCGTTAGTTGCTCCTCCTAAGTTACCGTGGGTGTATTGAATAAGAGAAAAAATCTTCTCACAACAGTTTTTTTTCTGTTCAAAACATGCATAACAAGAGATGCTCATTTGGTGGCCGTAAATAGCTCAATAATGATGGTTTTACTTTTCTATTGATCCATTTTTATCCTCTCCGCACAGGTGCCTGAATATTCCTTTAATGATGGGTTATTATTGGGTTTCAAGTACGTTCTTGCTCAGATAGCTTAGTAGCTGCTTTTAATCATTGCCATTAATGATTCAAAAGCGAAATCATGCAACAGAAATATTGATAGAATGTGATAATTGTCAGACTCTTGATGACTTGCATTCTATTTTTTAACAATATACATAAATATTGAACAAGTTTATTTGTATAAATTTCATGAAAATATATGGTTTAATTTTGATCTATAGAAATCTATAAAGCTGAACTTTTTTTTAATTTACGCCTTTCATTGAAATTGTAGAAGAGAATCTTATCAAAAAGTAGATAAATAAAACACTTATATACATTGATTGCATGAGTATCATAATAATCATTGCTGTGTATCTAATGTTAAACAGTTTACAAAGGAAAAAGTATTACGAAGTTTTTATACCAAATAGAAAATATCGAGTGTTTCACATTTTTAAAAGTTTGCTAGAAAAAGAACCGTTGAATACTCTCATGCGCTTGACATTTTGCTCCGAAGTGTTATTGAAGCAAGATAACCTATCCGGAGATACGTTCGTACTACTGCCCCGATAAATTTCTGGTTTTCCATAATCACAATCCTCATCCTCGATTTCGAAACGGCCAGTTGTTTTACACACCTTCTCATTGGTCAGGGTGCACGCCAAAAGGAAACGCAAGAAAGTTTTCTGCTAGGCTGGTTTTCCTGGATCAGAAACGATTTCACCAAACTGCTGCCACTGCCAACTGTGCGGCACGTGAATTGTTTGATAAAAATGGGGCTTTCCAATATCGGGAAGGTTCGAGAGCACAAGCACCGAGATGGCGGATCTAGTATGGGAACAGTTTACGCAGGATCACATCCTTGACCATTTACAGCCACATTCCCATACACAAACACACACACACACGCTCAAACGACCGGAGGGTTAGATGGTAGGGAGAAGGATAAATAGAAATTGTAGATTCGCATGAGAGCCGGCAACGAAGGGAGCCCAACGACTAGACTATTCTGCCTGCGACTGTTCCTAGAGTGAGGGTGCAAAAATTCAAATCTCTCCAGCGGTGTGGTCTACCCGTGGAATCAATTTCCCGCACCACGTTCCAGGCCGACCTATTTTTGCTTCCCATCTTGGCGCACATTTTGCTGCATTATGGATCGTTTCCAAAAGTCGGCTCCGTTGTCAAGGCAACGTTCGTGCACTCCGTCCGCACTCACCATGTTTGCGCGTGATAGATGATGGAGTCCTTGATATTATTTTTGCCGCTCGCATGGGTGTCGCATTTGGTGGTAACGTTTTTTTTTACCATTCATGTTTTTTTTGTTGGTGCCGATCGTAACCAAACCGGCCAAGGTTAGCGGAGAGTTGGTAGTGTGAGCGTGCACATGAAGGGAGCTCCATTACTAACCGAACGGGAAACGGAAAAGCAATTTTCTATCGATATCGTGATGCCATCGGAATCGGCTTCGGGTGCCCGAGTGTCAAAAGTTTAAACAGGAAATTGGGAAAAAGTTTCCCTGGTCCTACAGATCATCTCGCTACTTTACTCATATTGCATGGTAAGCCGGGCACTGGCAAAAGAGAAGAGACGCACGAGGTGACACTCGCACCATAGGAATACAGACACACAGCCACACCGGATATACACACATTCCGGAGCTTTATAGTTGCCACTTGGAGCGTATCATGTAGCGAGGATAGAAACGATCGCACGGTGTAGAGTGAAAAGCTCCACTGCACTGTCCACACCAGCGCGGTAGTTTAGTGGCTGTTCCGAACTAATTAGAGCGATTATGTTGCTCAGAAATGTTGCACGTTGTTCGCAGTTTGCTCTTTGTTTGGTGCGATGGCCGACAGCGTTGGTTTGCAAAAGTTTGCTGTGGAAATTTGCACCACCGGTTTTCGTGCTTTTTGGGGCGAGTTATATCACGCTGGCTGGTCGACGTGTTTAGTTTTGCAATTTCACGTACCTATACCCATGATACGTCATTTCAACACACGATGAAAATATGTTCAGTATATACTCAATTTGTTACAAAAGCGATGTAATAGAGCTCAAATTTCGTTACTTCCGGCTTCACACTACAATTTCTCATGGGCCAAATCGTCACCGCACGTGCGGAGAGCAAACGAAGACATTATGAACGGAGTGTATGATAACATCGTCGCTTACATCTTCATTATAAACGTGCAGTAATATGCTCGCCGGCACATTTTGAGTTTATGTTGTTTGTAAAATACAGTTTTTACAACCGAAGGTCTGGCATTTCTCACACCAACGGCTTGAAAATGTCAAGTTGGCTCCGTGCCGTCGCAAGACGTGGCGTTTGAGAGACCCATAAAACAGGGCACATGGGCAGCGCAAGGCGAACGCAGCGATATTGTTTGTCTCGTATTTCACGACACTTAATCCGTAGCATATTTTATGATCAATGCCATAATTTAGCTTTGTTCACGATAGTCCCACACAATCCTATTTGTAGAGCTATTTTCGCTCCAACCCATCGCTTTTACGCTCTCCTGGAGGTCGTAATTCAAGTTTCAATATTTCGCTCTTTACAAACACAAACTCATCGTGACTCTTACATTGTTCGTTGCAGGTGTAGAACCGTTCTTTCTTTTTCATCGATGGAAAAGCTACCGGTTACAATAATTTATCGCTTTGAAATCGCCACCCATAAGCCCACGGAACCATTAGCTGGTGACAACGCGATAAGATGTCGCTGAAAAGGACTACCAGTACCAAACGCGACCTGTACGTAGCCTTCATCCAAACGGAACATTCAACATTCGATGAGAGGTACTTTGCTACATCGAGCATCAACGATTGGAGCGCCAGAGCTGTGCACGCTTACGGTGTGGTTAGAATCGGCAGTAAAACATAATTAACTCATTGACCATCCAAACATTATCCCACTGAGAAAAGCGCTCTGTTGGGTCGTGAAAAGGATAACCATTATCCTGGTTTGCAGTGCCGTATTTTCGCAATTGAAGAACGAAATGTGTTCTAGACGGGTTCTATCATACCGCCAGCCGTACGAGCAGCAGCTGAATGGCACGAAGAAAGGCTTAAAGTCTTAAAGAAGCCAATTTTTCTGAAAAGAATGCCCGTGAAAGTATCACCAAGCGAAAGTGTATCGTCGGACCTAGTGGCTGTCTTCGAGAAGTAAAGTAAAGGAGTCAGAGTCTCTTGCGTGGGCGAAGAAATATCCAGTGATGTTAGTTATCTGGTGTGCGTGCATTTGTGTCATACGTGAGAGTTGAAAGGCGTTGGAAAATAGTGATCGAGTGTTTTTTTTCCTACTAGATGAGCTGGTATGAAGTTTCACCCAAGCTGCACCTAATGAGTGGAGAAGCTTCACCAGAAAATCGTGTTATGTTTACGTCGAATGATCTTGAAAGGATGCATTATACCGACCACCTTAACGGGGTTAGTTCTACTTTGGGGCTAGTTAATTGTTTTGCCAATACGGTTTGTGCAAGTTGAAAAGATAGCCATAATTAAGGTAATACCTAAAGCCGGTCCTTGTCAGGTGCAAGAAATGAAAATGCGGCGCAAAATAAAGTACAACTTAACCAATCAGGGATTACACCTGATTATTTTGCACATACTTCTCGTGCAATATGCATTTGGTTTACAACCGACAGTGGCGGATAAGGAAAAGCATGGTAAGTTTTGATTTGACTAATGTGAATACTTTAAACATTGTAAACCACCCTAAAACACTAATGGTATTTATGAAAATAAATTAGATATGACCACATCAAGCTTTTATATGAACTTTTGTTTTATAGTATACCATTTACTACCAACGTATTGAAATTTCGTTTCTTATTCGTTAGCATATAGACCTATTTAATGCTTCTTTTCGTACTTAATGCTTAAGAAACAACATTCCCCCAGTACTATTTGCGGCGTCTTGCCGAATGTCCGTTTGCTTGATGGTCGTTTGTCAGTTTGTTGCCACGTATTTGATGAATGAATCAACGAAACGTGTTGAAGTGAAGTGGATACTAACGCCAAGTGTCGTCAGCTAGCTGAAGAAATCGGACGAAAAAAGCTTATCACACACTTGGGCTACAATGATTGATTGAGCACTTGTTGACGTTTCGCAGGTTCCATCACCGTTCGCTTCTTCTTTTGACCACTGTTCCGCGTTTCCGACTTTAGCTGGGCACCGGTGAAACCTCTTCAAGGCCGATCAGTTTTCTTGCACCTTTTAACCTGGATTTTCCTATAGCAGCTGTGGCCCCTTGGTAATGTCACAGAAAGAAACTGGAATGCCCAAGACAGTCACGAACAGCGTAAAACTGACGGTTTCTGCTGTTTACAATCCAGTCCAGTAGAAAAAAACCTTTTAAAGTATTAAAGACGAAAAAAAAACCAAGACGAGTAGTAAGTGAAGATTGATTGGAAAGTGAAACCACATTAAATGAAAATAAAATTTCATTAGCTTTTTAGTTAGCGCGTGTGCTAGCTGAGCAATGGATATGATAATAAAAATGGAATGATTTTCTGGTTGTATTGTCGAAGAAATGGGGGAATGTGCAAAAATGGCTTTGGAACTAATTAGAAACAGTTCTTTTTCACATGAACATATTTCATGAAAATATGAATATCTTTGCAAATTTAATGGATACCGAATGAATGTAAAAATACATGCTTTGTAGTAAATTTTGTATAACGCATGATCTTGGATTGAAACAACATTGAAAAAAAAATGTTTAGCTTTATTTTCACAAAGTACCAGGCGCCTCCATTCGCTACTAATGGTAAACTTTGCATTTTATTTCTAGGTGAACCTGTAATTTGTAAGGATTAAATGAACATTATAATGAAATTAAAATATTAAATCATATGATGAGCAGTTTGTATTAGCTTCGCAATCATAAAAATCGAATACGGAAAAGAGAAGAGAGAAAAGAGTGTTTCATGTGTCAGCATGTCAGCAAAATAAGTTCTTAATACTGTCCCTTGCTTTTACTTCTCGTTTCGTTAGGCATTGATTTTGAGTAACCGGATCACAACAAAAAAACATGCTCCTAACTAAAAGGTCATGAAATATCTGCCTCACTGGGCATAGAGAATGAAAATGTCGTCGTTTCTCGCCGTATCGCTTCTGTTCTGTCTGTAAGACGGTCGTGGGAATCACAGGCGGTAATGTAATACCCAGAACAGTGCCTTCATGCTAACGAAGAATTACGATGTAACGAGACACATTTGATGCATACGAACACATACAGAAGTGGGTTAGTCGATGTAAAACTCTTCGTCTCTTTTTTCTATTCGCCGAAGCATAATAGCAAACAACTGGCGTTGAGATGGCTACGAAATTTAAGATTAAAACGAACGACGTTCATGAGAAACGGGAGCGATGAAACGATCATGCATATTCTTTTACACTGACATCAGAAATGGCATCTAGAAAATCTTATATTGGTAGCAGCGAAAATTGGTAATGTTCTTGAGATGCCAAATATTTATATTAAAGTAGATGTTGACAGCACATTACTTCACCGAGGAGTCAAGTTTCTATGAATGTAATTGTCAATTATTTTTTTGACTACCTTTCAAGTGCTAGCAAATCATTCTTTAGCTTGTACAAAATTCATTTATTATATTTTTCACGACCTAGCAAAAAACGTGAAGATAGAGCTTCTCTAAGCCTTTGAAATTACAGACGTAAAGAAGAATACATATGCATGGATAAATTACGTAATGCATAAGAACTGTATTGAAAATGATAAGATCAGCTTGAACGGTAGAAAAGTTTAGTGGTCCCTTTTTTTGTTATATCATTCAATCGGCGGAAGGTAAGAATTAGTAAAGAGATAACTTTAGAACAATAGCTAGCATAAAATAATACAATAGATACATTGTGATACATTTTACTGCTTCACTGCTGGAGATTGCTACTCAGAACAAGAAAAATACTACTTTGAATTGTATAAGATAAACTTGATGCACCGACTAACCACTAAAAGCATCTGAAACCCAAAAAACAAGGAGGAAAAGCACGAATCAAGTCGATTAGGTTCCGGGTGCGCAATTGGGGGTTTAAAATTTTACGATTGTCAAATTTGACCCTGGCCAAAAATAGAACACCGCAAAAGCGTGCTTACGAATTCAAGAAACTTTCCTGAGTTGGGGCCCATTTTCGCCCCTATCAAAAAAGAAGTGCTCTAATTTTTTCCGCTGGCTAATCGTAACGGGACGCAAAAAAAGCAGACAAGCGTAATGCGAAAGTTAATCTCGACAATTTATATTTACGTACTTTTAACGGTGTACAAATAGCAGGGACTGAAAAAGTGATTCGTTTGTTAGTTTACTTTGTTTTGGCAAGAATCGTTTGAAGGCATGTTTCAAAAAGAATAACAGAAAATATTTATCTTCTTATGCTACATATCTTAGAAATATTCAATAAGGCAGAACCTATTCTTATAGTAGTTTTTTAAATATTTTACCCATTTACTCGGATAAAACATTCCTGTGATCTTAAGCTAATGTGAAATATCATTTACGTTGAAGCAAACTAAGTATCAACATTGTGCATACAAAACGAGGTCTATGTAAATAATACACGATAATGAAAATAAGTAAGAAACAAAGTTCAAAATAATGTATAACGTTATAAAAAGCTGGTTTTTCTTATATACACCAATACAAGTTATTGCATTCTGCATGATCTTTACTACTAAAGACCTGCTCGTACTGTCTAGAATTCAATAATTTATCACTCGATAATGATGTGGGCAATAATTTGTAGGTACGCCCATTGCAATGATCATGTGGAGTATGCCAGAAATGCTGTTGGTTGAATAAAAACGAGCAAAAATTTGCAAATCTGTATTTATGCTCTTTTATTTCTTACTGGAGATCTTCTAGCTTGCAGGCAGAATGAAGCAAAGCCTAAGACCTGTTGACCGGAACATCAGCACCGCATGTCATTCATTCTCGATAGGAAGTTTTTCTTCCAGAAGCTATTCCCATGAAAGCACTTCAAAATTATTACACTCACTGATTCCAGTACAGTCATTCTACACGAGGTCGACAGCTAGCAACGAGGGTGAAGTTGTGCTTCATCGGAGATATAGCGTACGCGAGAAGGGGTTCATTGCGACCCGAACAAAACACGGAAAAGTGTCATCCTCAAGATAGACGCGTGCAGGAGTGATGGTGATGATTCTTCACCTGTCACAATATATCCTGCCGCCTGCACACACCGGGCTTGTTCTGAGCCGAGTGATGTCTCAGTAGAGAGCTCCTAGGAAGCCACAGGTTCATCTTGGCTTCAACCCATAAACCCGTGTTTCCGGGCGTGTGATGAGAAATGGATATGTCAGGCTGACACGGGCGGAAAGGTGATGAGAGCGAACCGGAAGCGGATGGAGGGCAACATGGCGACAAAAAACTTTCCTTCACTTAACCTCGCAATGCTGTTAGCAGGTTTCATAATTCATAGTAAAACTCTGTCTCTTCCTTCGGGACAGTGCTAACGCTGGCAAACGGGCGCTGAAAAGGATATACCGGGATGAGCGCAGCGCTATCGGCCGACCAGAGCCGTGGCTATGCGCCTCGGCAGAAGTTTATACCCATCCGGTTATGCCTGCCACATCAAGTGGAGTGCCACCTGACGATCATCCTGCCCAACGCAATTCCGCATAGGGCTACCCATTGCACGAAGTGGCTTCATTCATCATGGCACCATCAAGGCGATGGGCCAGTTGCATGTCCTTAAGGAAATGGAAATTGCAATTCTGGCGATAGAGCCATCGTAACGCATGCTTGATGCAGTGTCCGAGAACTATGATAAACTATTCATAATAAATGAAGCCTGAGGCTTTAACCTGCAAACCGGTGGACTACGCGCTGACGGTACTTGCACGAGAGGATTGATCGATTGCTCTCCCGGTTTTTGCAAACCACTTCACTTTCAAAATGGAACTTCACCAAAATACTCACACAGGAGCATAAAGTGTCCGAAATAGAACAGTTGCTTAAAGCTACGTGCTGAAACGCAATGAAATCGTATTTTCCCGACTGTACCGTGTAGGCGAAGGTAAATTTTACAAAGCTCACCAGCAAGGTGCTTCTACCAATGCGGCTAAACCGGCATTGTTGTGCGATTGTGTGGATTCAAATTGACTTTAAATTGTAGGAGCACCACCCCTAATGCCCAGCGTGATGAAATTTAAATTGTAAACCAACTTTCCGTCCTACTTCCAGATGGCCATTACCGTCACCCATGGCCGAAAAGCAAGTCCCCAACCGCTTCTCTGGCATTTCAACTTTGGACGCCCTCACCCGGTGCCGGCATCCATTATGCATGGGAAAATTAACGTCCCATTCGGCGCGAGCATATTTACTCTGGGTTAATTGATTTGAATTTTGCAATGTGCCCTCGCAACGTCTCCTGTGGGTGCTCACCGCATGTTAATGCCGCATGTGAAACTGTACGCCAGGGTAAGGCAAGACATGCGCCTCGTTCAACCAAGAGGCTTTGGGAAGAGAAGGGTAGCTTCAAGAAGTGGCAAAGATTCCTAGTACTGTCTACGCCGTACGGCCTTGCTATGGAAACAGGTTGTTTCTCTAAGGGAGTGGTATTGTTAACAGGACTGTTTCAATTATTAACCGCTTCACAAGTTAAACAATTCGTAGCGGTGCAAAGTCTCTCAGAGTAGCGGGGTGGGCGACTTCTCCGAGGTGACCGGTTGTTTACGACCCATCGAGAAGGACCTGAACGGCGATCTACTCGCGTGTTGGTTTATGCATTCGTGCGGTCTGGGGGCTACCTGGTGGCTGGTTGTCATCGCTAAGGTCGCAACATTTTGACCTAAGGAATCCGCTAGGAAAATGGCGAAGCGGTGTTAGCTCAAGTAATGACATCTATTCACTGGCTCCCATAAACAACTGCTGCTAGTTGAATATTAATTTATTGACGCAAGTCTTGCTTAACGGTGGCATCTGCCAGTAACTCTGCTTGCTCTGGCGGATGTATTTATGTCTGAGGTTAGCGGTCAGTATGCGAACAGTGGCAGGTACAGGCAGTCAACTGTTTTGCATGCCGCTTTCGATGGAGAAAATTCCCTTAGCACCGTATTGTTCAATTTACTTCAATATGACAAAATTATTTGAGCATAAGTTGATAAATTGAGCAACGAAGAATACACATGCAGTTTGTATAGGTTGTAGAACAGTTCAAGAATTCGATCAAACTTATTTTGGTGACATTTGACAGCAGTAAGCCGTACAAAATTAGTCTACCGTAAAAAAGGAAACGTCGTTATATTATTTAGGTCACAGTTTTTGACAGTTTTGCTTTTATGAATGTTATAACTGCATCAGCTATTTATTTTCGGATCACATCACTTACGTTGGCCGGGCTGGGTGTAGAAATGCATGTCCATCGTTGGCAAACAAAACGACTAACGCATTCCCTCGGTGGAATAATAAACAGTCGAAGAAATATGTGCTGTTGTTGTGGCCCATCTATCTGGATCTAATTTTGGATTATATGGTTTTCAATTTATTTTTCTCACGGCTGCGATCGTCATCGCCGTCTAGCGACGATATTGGAAAAATGGTAGTCCCGCATCCGAACTTGGCCGTTGGTGGATGGATGCGGGATTTAGGATTCTGTCTGCATTCCGCGTTACTATCCCTATATTACCGATGCGAAGGACGAATGCCGAGATAGTGAGAAGTGTCGATTTTTTCAATTGCAAACAGAGGGATTGAAATGGTTCTGCTCGTCCATCGCTCACTCACTGGGAGGCGATGTTTCGGCCTCGGGCTGAGCCCCGAACGGATTCTGTTCCATGCGGTTCTGTTCAATCGACTCGAGCAATCGTGGCCGATCTGCACCGATGCAGTCTATTCGAAGCTGTGATCATGCCGTCTGCTTGTGTGGTTGGCGTTTCTGAGTTTTATTTTGTTTTATTCTCTGCCATCGATTCGTCCCAGCCTCGGCTGAAGGGTGATATTGCCGTCTGTTGGCGCTTAACCGTCACGTCATCCATCTTATGTTAGATGGATCAAACGGAGTGGGAAACCCGTCAACATAAGGCACAAAGTGGCGATTGGCATGCGAGCATGTCGATAATATTTCATCGATTTGAACAGTACCTGAGGCAGTTCAGGACGTTTTGGAGCCCTGAACAGCAGCGAGATATTGATAAATTGTTCAAATACTTTTTTGCCAGCTCATAATACAAAACAATCATTTCAATATCGCTCTCGCTGCGTAGCTGCATTTGGGAGGATTCCTTGTCGTTAGAACAATGTGTTGGGTTGCTGTTATTTACACGCTATCAATCATGTGAATATTGTCAAAATATAATATATGGCATCGTGAAATTGCTGTTTTTGCAACATGGTACAGAATTATATGCATTGTGGTAAAACCAACAAAAGAAACAAAATTGGAATGAATATTTCTACAGCAGCTTCTGCTATTACTAATCCTTACATCGCTGCTAAACTTAATTAATTTTGTTATTTTATTTTTAGATTATTATTTGCTCTAAAGACCTATGTTGCGATCTACTAATATACTTAATGAATTGTTTAAATTCCAGTGCTCAACGAAACTAATTAAATCTATACGAAAAGTATTAATTGAACTTTGATATTTTTAAATTAATAATTAAATTAATATTCATAATTATCATCACTCATAGACATCGTTTGTTATTATTGCATCATCTGGAGCCTTTTAGCTTGTGCATATATGTTTCTAAGCAATTTTGTATCACAACTGAGATACAAACCCAACAACTACCACACAAATACGCGAATCCTCAAACGGCATTTAAGAAAAATAAATCGCTTGGTGTTCATTTAAAAAGTACGGTAAAAAGGCAGCAACAATGGTTTTGATGAGTCCGATAGAAATGGTTCACTTCAAGTTGATTAATTTTATGAGGTTAGAAAGTGTACTACCACTTCGCAGAATAGCGCGAAGGGTCTTTCTGTTTTTTTTTATTATTTTTTATAATGACGGAGCGTGGGTTCAGGGGGAATTATTTTGAAAAGGATAGGATGATGCTAGCGGCTGTTGATAAACCTTTTCAGCAAGCTTGGATTTTTCACGAATCGTTCCTGAAATGGAGCAGGTGCTAAACCTTTGCCTGTCCCTTTTACCAGTGAAGATTTATGTGATGGAGAAGCAAAATTTACTTCCTTCTAGCGTTGGCGCAAAGCCAAATTCAAATTCTTTCGTATGAAAGGCCATCTAAATTGTTCAGCAAAAATGCAGACATTTGTTGAAACTATTTCATAAACTTAAGATGTTTTTAGAAATAAATGAACAAAGAACGAGGAGTTTGCTAAAATAGTTTAATATTCTAAATGTTTTAAATTGAAAAGTGTTCAAATAATATGTTTGTGAAATACTATTGAAATAATTTATGTATTATGTAACGTGACTGACCTATTCCGTTCATACAAATACTTTAACACATTTTATTCCGATGCAATATACTGTGATTCAACATCGATTTGATCCTCAATTGGGAATTTCATAAAACTTCATTAAAGCATTTATAAAATTGAAACCTTGTCGGACTGCATAATTTCGATCAATGGTTTTCAATGACCGTACAATGCCCATTAATCCAATTTACCGCCTTCCCAAGTAATCGATAATCGTTTAAATTTTCCATCACGATAAACCCGTAGGAAAATGTGCATATATGCCCCGGCAACCGTTGCGCAGACGTTCACCCTGTTTAGTCAAGGGGTGATTTTTATCGCGTTTTTGGTGTGGTATTTTCTTTTTATACGCGCTTCGCAACGCCCCATGGGGTCTATTCGTGCGGTGTCGCATGTAGTGCGCAACTTGCGCATTTATCCAAAACAGCAATCGATAGTCTATATCGTGTGATTATTAGTGTGTGGTGCATATTCGTATAGGAGACCGCTGGAAAAGTCAAAAAAGGACTAAAAATTTGTCATAATTAAATTACCGATTTTAATCGCTTTTTATTGCGGTATTGATCCGATGGAAATCCGAGATCGGTGCAAAAGTAGTAGACGTTGAATTACACTTGATGAAAACACGACGAGCTATTATTTGGCTTCTGGCACTCTTCATACACTAGCATTCAGCGAGCGAAGAGAAGGTAATGAACGAATATTCATATCGAGCAATGGTTCATTTAATTTGATTTCATGAGCGATTGTACGAACGTATAATGCATGGTCGCTGATTGGTACGTTAACATTCAATATAAATTCTCAATAATAATACGTTTTATATGGATTGTGTCTTATTTTATTCAGTTATTGGAAAAAAAGTCGAAATGATAGGATTATTTTCAAGCTCGATCTATCATAATGAGCGTGGATATGCCGAAGTAAAATATACCAATGAAGTTGTCATAATCAATAAACAAGTCCTCTCAACAACTGGTATGATAGCACAGCTAACACTTGGATGGGTAACAATAACTAATGCACAATCTTTTAAGTTTGTATGTTATATGTCTATGCTGTTACACTGTGCTTCTATCAAACGCATCAAATGAACGCCATCCAACGAACATAGCGAATCCTATCAAAGATTACACAGTTTGGTACTGAGCGAAATCCATTTACCTTCAGACATCTGTCGCATCTGCATGTGGCATTGGTACAGTTTTAAAACAATCAGCCATGAGTGGATCACATGAAATGCACCGGCTACTTTACCACGTCCGGTAGCGATATGGTGGCATTGTTGCCGCAATGTTCCCGACAAAAGACACCCGAGACGGAATGCAAACCTTCTAAAAAGAATTCTTATAGCCGAGAGACGTTTCTTTCATCCGCAGCGCAGTAGTTGCTTGTAGTGCCATCAAAAGCTTTTCTTATATATGCGGTTCTTACTTTTGAAATACACTTTATCCCTGCGCTAGATTCGTTTCTGCCAGGCCCCGGCTACAGATGCCTTGCATTCCATGCAAACTGTACTAACGTCGTTGGCCGTACCCGTGTTCATGACCATAAGCCGACAAATGCCAGATTATCAAGCTAATTTAAAATTCATAAAAGTCATAGCGCATCGTAACAACAGAAGAAAGTTGCATCCGGCATAACGACCCGCATGCCAAGTGCGCGAGCAGGAAAGCTGAAGCGGGACTCTTTTTTTTTTCCTAAAGCAATTCTCTTTTCCACGGCTAGGAAGATTATGCATTTTACTCTTGCCGGTCGAAGCGGACGGCTGGAATCTGTTCCAGTGATACTTTTACCTGGGCACCGACGGAATTATCTGCTACTTAATGCAGCAGATGGTTTCGGGATATTTTGATTTCTACTTGAAATTTTTTGCTCAATGTTTGCATTACAAAAAGAAACAAAAACGTTGCCTAAAACAGATTCTATTTTATTTCTTAACACCTGTAAACAGATCTGCTCACATCATATACATGTTCTTGATGATTCACTGATTTAACATTTTTGGTAAACTAGTAATAAAGCAGAACAAAGGATGGTTTTGGATTCGCATATCCACTGAGCCACTCTGTGTGCAGCAACTACTATCCCGCTACATGAAAAAAGATAAGTCAAATAATGTTTCAATGAGAGTTGCTGCAACGATTAATAAAAAATAATCGAAACTTCAACCCAAAGAACACGATATTCATTCGTTCATGTTATTATACAGCTTTCTGAACAGCATGACAATACTTCACGGTAATGTAATCCGCTTTCTTTAAGATCGAGAGCTACAAAATTTATTCGTTCGTTTAGTTTGAATGAATTTTCTTGCAGCGTTTACCAAATAGCTTCCCTTGCAACAGCGGTTGTAGGTTGATCTATTCATGCGCTTCCAACGGGGGTTTACGAATCTAGTGGCGGCTATCGAAACCTGTAGTGAATGTTTGAGACAGACCTTACTAGAAGCACCATCTTGTAGTGGTAATAACGATCAACGACTTCTGAGTGCTTGTAGCCGTAATCGAAGTCATTAAAATAATGAGTCCATCCTTCTCGCTTATTCTTGCCTCAAGGTACCAGGCTTACCATAGCAAAGTGGTCGTTTTTAACAAGTGAAACTCAATCTGGTTGCCACTAAACATCGCGTTGGTGCTTGAGAGACTATTCAAATGGTAAATGCTAGTATTTCGAAAATATTCTCAATCGGCTTATCAAGGCGTACAGGCAAAACTCAAGAAGCGAACAAATTTAGTGAATAAAATTTAATATGTGAATATTTTATAATCGATTCTTGACCACATTTGATTTGTCTAACTAAACGAACACATTAAATTATATCCATATATGATTTTGTAACAGTGATAAAAGATTTTATTGAAATGATAAATTTATCAGTTGACGTCATATCTTAATTATCATTGCAACGGTATAAACAGTACAAGCGAGCTTTCAATTAAATAACTTGAGCAGCTTGTCCTGCTGGGCAAAAAGTTTAACATGTTTCGAACATTTGCTCATCCTACCGCAGGAACCAAATTGCCGCCAGACTATTCAATATTTTTCATTGCAAACTTCCCCAAAACACGAAAGTCAATTGGCTCCACTTGAAGTGCTCGATCTGGGCGGTGGTTTACGGAAAGGCGTCACCCAGATGCACCTGGGCTACCGCTTGTGATTATCACGGTTGTGAAAATTTCGTTAACATTCGTTAACACTTAAAATCGATGGGCAGTTGCGATCCAAAAGCAGTTAGAGGTTTTTCCGCTATCGTAGAACTTTTCCCACCTGGTCCTGATGAGCTGCAAGCCACTGAGCACCGTAACCCGAACCCGTGCAAACAGTGGCAGCGTGGTGGGCATCGAACCAAGAAGAAGAACGACACCGATTCGGGACGAAAAGTTAACTCCATTGGCGTCGAGGGAACGGCAGTTGCACGATGCACCGTGTACTGTCGTTGGATGTGCAGCTATTTTTTCTCTTTCTCTCTTTCTCTCTCTCTCTCTCTTGCTTTTTTTCTCTCACTTTGCACTCTAGGTTTGGTGGAAATAGAAAACGATATGAGAAAAGTTTTACAAACGCCGGTAAGAGATTCACTCGTTAAGCCATCGTCCCACTCGAGCCAGCAACGTTTCAGGAATGTCCCGAAACGAAATTACCTGAGCTTGAGCATTGTGGTGCTGCGCTGGGTTGGTGACGAAATTCCTCGCGTCGTTCGGAGGACGAAGTTTAGCAAATATGATTTCACACTCGATTGAGTAAACCGACGAGCTGTCTGTTTCGCCTGTTCGCCACCATCGGTGGATGCGACCAATGGTGACGGATTTTTTTTCTCAAGCTTCGCTTTGGTTTCACCGAACAAAAGATGGAATGCCATCCCTCTGGCGGTGCGGTCTTGTATGGTGACGATGCAGCGATCTGAAAAAAAAAACGAAATTCGAATGACGACCTCGAGAATGGCATGAATAGTGTCATGACAAACCGCAACAGTGCACCCAAACAGCTTTCAGAGTCTTGTTTAAGAGGACTCATTTTTTGCTCTACTCCTCTGTTCCTTCTCTCCACGTTGTTCTTATTTCCTTCACTCAACTGATACTAATTTCGCAAAACACCCTAAAAATGAAATATGTTACTTATAACTTTTCATTAAAAATCAAGCCAAAAATAGAAAAATTATTCTAGTTTGTGTAACGCCAAATTTAGCACATGATCAAAATCATTTACCACATACAAAAAAAAGCTTTCAATTGCTCTGGAAATCACGAGCAAAAGTCCACATAGCTTGAATATTTATACATGAAGAAGCACCGAAAGTGTTCACAGTTTTCACTGCTCCCTTGCCTCCCACGTAAGATAAAACGTTCGCTTTGTACTTGTCAAGTTGAAGAAATGGTGGAATATTTTACGAAACTTCCAACGCTCTGGTGGGCGCTAGTTCGCTTGCTGGATTGCTCACGACGCTTTAGTAGCCTCCAGCCGAAAAACTTGCGAAGCTACCGTGGCGCAAATGATTGACGATGCTTTTACGCTTTTTGACGTATCCTTCCACCTATAGCTGACGTCTGTATTCGTCCGCAGCCCTCGGGCCCACTTGTGCGTTCTCGTGGACACCCTCTTTAGCTGTACCGGGCGAATGGGCGAACGGCTTGGACGAGTGTGGTGCGGGCTCTCGGATGCCCTTTGCAGCATGCTTCTATGCGGTTCCGTGGAAATCGTTTCGGTCGTGGAAAGATCTTCGCCTGTACCGATATAAAACCCAAACCCAATAGGTTTATGGGTGCTCTTCGCTCCGAGAAAACTGCTTGCCCGAATGCTTTGAAGCCGTCGTCACAGTGTCATGCATGATTATGATCATCAATCGAACATCGACCAGCTGGCTGCGATGGGTTGTACCCTCACGCTAAACAGCACGGCAGCAGGAGTTGCAAAATATTCCACAGTCGATATCGATTCCACATCGATCATAAAACTTTTGCAATATTCCTCCACTCGCAGGGCGGGGTCGTCTGAAATGGGATTTTTAGCACGAATACGAGAGTTTAATGTAAAGCAATCGTGAAAAGATGCTTCGGGCTGGTACGCATAAATCCCAAATAAATCCATTCTTTCGCACAAGAGACATTGCGCATATATCGAGCACGATAGGTTGCGTAATCGGTGAACGGGTATCTCTAAAAAACTTTTACAGGCATGTTTGCAGCATGTAGCAAACGATACTACTACTACTTCTTCTAATCTAAATTGTCAACCACCAGTTTGAGTGCGTTCCTTTCAGTCCTACCGGCTCGTATCAACTCGAAAGCTAAGCCACCACCTCAGCCAATCGGAGTGATTGGAATTCAAATCTGGATTCCAGTTTCAATCCTCCGGTAGTATTTAGCAGACGGATCATGTATGCCATCTACTAATACTCTCCGAAGCCAATCAAATTCAGTGCTCTTTTATCAGCACAAAACTTTTCCCCGCCACGTCGGCTGTCTTCGGGCGTATGTGAGGCTTCTCCACCCGGTGTGAGTCAAGCTTCTTTGGAAGTCGATCCTCAACACTTCCTGATTAAAGCCACAGGCGTCAATCAGCCGAGATACGTACGCTACGGAGGCAGCAATCGGGATCACTTGTGCCCGCCCAAACCAGCAGTCGGTTTAACCAGCTCAAATTATGTGGCCCGCTTCCGTGCCACACTGCGTTCCTCGTCAGGCAACCGTCGAACCCCCGGCGCAATCGGTACACTGCAATCGTGTCTAATCCTCGAGGCTAGGAAGAAACACCACCGCCACTGCCACTGCCGTGGAGGCTTATCTTGTACCAGCGCTCTGCAAATTTATTTGGACGGCCAGGGTGCTTTGTTCGGTGTTCGCTTTTCCTCATCGCTGGCAGGCATGGCGAGTGGGACGGTTTACTTCTCCTTCCTGTCTACGTCCTTACACTCGTTTGACGCTTTCCAACGGCACTAGTTCATTTGGAGTTATTAGGCCAGAGACGAAGCCGCCACCCCGAAGAAGCAAGAGCAGCACACGCAAGAGCAAAAAAAGACACTCTCAACAAATAGGAGGATAAAGAAGAAAATAATTAAAAGATAACTTTCACCCAAATTGAAGCAAGTGCATGCCTGGGAGCAAATTAATCTTCCCGCAAGAGTTGTGATGAGGATAGGCCTACGGCCAAATGAACTACGTCGCTCGGTCGGTACGGAAAACTCCCCTTTTCTGGCCCGGGGCGTGTGGATGAGAACTGACCAATGATTAAAGGCAACGTAACAGAACGACTCCACGCTGCTTCCAAGCTTGGCAGCTGGCAACCAAATGACCATCCGACACGGTTGGCGGCTGTGTGCGATGTTGCGTTCTGTCTTTTTCCGTTCTTTTGAAGTTTGAGGGTCAGCAACGATTCCCATTTGCGCCACTGTAACGCGCAAAGATGTTCGTCTCACTGTTGTGGATCCTTCTTGTGCGTAACAATTCCATCAATTTCGCTCCAAAGTATTCCGGTCTACGTGTTCGACCGTTTCCGGGAATGTTTTACATTTCTGCCTATCAACAAAAAGTAAGAGAGCAAGTGAGACAGCGAATGAGGAGAAACGTGGAAACCATGAGAGAGGCAGCACGGGATCGTTCTGCTGGAAAATTGGGCCTGTCTCGTGCGATTGTGCTTTGAGGGATGTTTTCATCTTCCTCACGCGAACGACCCATCGGTCTGCTCGAGTAAAGTCCAACGATGCGTGCATAGACATCGGGCGAATCATCTCGCCTCACAGAACTTGGGATGAATTCCTTGGCGTAACTAAAAATAGTTGATGGCGCGCCTCGAAGCAGTACACGGATCCAGAAAAGGACCCACCAGAGAACGTGATTGCTGACCAATTTTATGACAGATTGTATCTAACCACAGATTGGATTTTTTTTTGTTCGCTTCTCGTATTTAATTAGAGATGTCCTAAAAGATCACATTTTCCGACACCATCATGGGCGAGGTTTCGCTTCTGAAAAGTGAGAAAACTCATTCAATCTATAGAGATAGATTTCAGTTACAGCTGCGCTTTGCACCACTCGGAATCTATCAAACGTGCTGTCAAGCTCAGTATCTTTGTACCAGACGACCAGCGTGCCTTTCACATGCTAATAATCCGTGCTATCGTTCGTAGCCTTGGCAGCGCACAGGACTGTGCTTTCTGTTGGGTGACCGTTTCGCCGCGTACTCTGAAGGTTTGGGTGAAATTATTCATTGCATTTACGTGGAATCGAAATGAGTTTGATTAATGAGCGGTGATTAAATTGGTTCTGTTAGGGTATGTTCCGTGATTGTGATACTATTTTGCGCTCAAACATTGCCCTGATAGGTTGTGATGGAAGCTAATTTTCCGCCTACTTGGATCGCACGTTGTCATGCTGCAAACTGCAAATAATTAAATTTCAACCATCATTTGCAAAGACGATTCTCAGTCATTCCTTTCTAGCGTAGATGCTTCAAGCGAGTTCACTCAAATAAAATTGACGATACTTCAATTTTAAAGCTGAATTTTACCGCTCTCTTAGCTATGTTCTCCACTGTTTTGGCGATTCAGACAGTGAAGTACCATTATCGATCGCGATCCGCGCGTAGAACAATAGAGCCGAGACAGCAGTTGACAAATCACTTTCTACTCACATACGAACGCACAACGAAGCGTGTGAGCTTTAGAGACGCGAGCGATTTCCGCCCATTTCGAGTTCTTAATAAAGATTCATTACTTTGATAATCAATATTTATATTTTATGGTCAGTTTCGAATTAATGACATCTAATTAATTATAACCAACATCAACAGCAGCCACAATGGCGCCGGTGGTTGGAAAAGCATATTGTACACTAGTAGAGCAAGCAGAACAAGCGGAGACGATGCGGAACATTCGTGCGTGGCTCGGCATTACCGTACCAGATAGCATACAATGCAGTTTTCCGGTCTGCCGAGCAACTGTTATTTGAATAAAATGATCTTACTGTTCCGGTTTGCAAAGAAATTTGCTGCCCGATACAATAAATACTTTTGTAATATCCACTAAACGTGTATTACAGATCAGTGAATTTGTTTCATGTGTCAGACCAGTTAGATTTTTCTACAATTTACCAATATTTGTTTTCAAACTGAATGTTCAATTGAAACTTAAATACCAACCAATATAAAATTACATTTGCGGAGCATAAAGCACCTATACTAGCTCCAAAAGGCACCCATCATTTTTATGTTCAATAATATCAACTCATCCCTTTCGCATCTTAGAGTGTGTAAATCTTTTCAACAGGACATCCTGTTTAGCATTTGGTAAAAATCCTGTTCTTATAAATTCGCTTCTTTACGGCTACGGGATTTTCAAGCCATTCAAAACATTGTTGTAAGTCAATTCCTGAGTCCCTCACAAACCCTCGGGCGTTTGGTTAGGGTGCGTCACAGCGAAACAGCATTTTGCTTCCTTTCATATTTCGATCATATTTGTGTTTATTTGCACTAGGATCAAGCCATAAGTGGAACAAGCTTGAAGGCTTTGGCACAACGGTTTCCGAATTCGGTCCCAGCTTTAGTTTCCCTAAGCCCTTCTCGTAACGTCAATGGGGGAGCAACTTGACTGTATTTAGATAATATCTTTTGAGGTATATCAGAACAATAAAAGCTACAGTTGTTGGCTAGTTTTATTTTTTGTTATGTTCACAATACAGATATTAATGCTTATACAATAACGTTGAATTTATTTTTTTACATAAAACTACCTTTTTGTGGTACAATTTAGAGCGTCGAAAAAATATCTTACATTAAACCCATTTCTGGAAAGCCGTGTTAAAGCCACGCAAAGGAGTAACATTCTTTGTTAGATCAGTTAATGATGATAGCGATATCTTCAGTTTCGATGTCTATCCCTTAGGCGATGCATGCCGAAGATAGCGCATGAGGGAATCGAAGAAGAATCCTTCCGGTTGCCCTGCGGCTGGATTGACCGGAACGGCTACACGAAGACTCTTTCATGCATGCACTTCGGTGTACTTTGGCGAGCTCTCGAATAACAAAATGATCAGCAAACGTAGCAAAACAAGAATACAGCAAGCAACCCAACAGCGAACAAGCCGAATAAAATACGTATATGTCCGGGACGTTCAATGAACCGTGAAACGAAGCAAAAATCCCGTAACTTCCCTTGAAGGATGCTGATGGTACTTTTTCTGCCCGCAAGTGATATCCTTCGGTGGCTGCCGGAGCTTGCTGTGGCGACCCTTTCCCAAAGCCAAAGGGCTGCCGGTCACCCAAGGAACTATCGCCAGCGAGGCACAGCGTGTAGCGAACCGGAGACTGTGGGCAAGCTTACGTGCCAAGCACTATTAAATTTAATGATGCTTAATAGAATGAGGATTAAAATTTAATGAAAGCGGAGATACACATTGTTCCATCAAGTGCCAGAGCGTGCCGTGAAGCCTTTTTCGCGCCCATTAGGAAGCGAGCCCCCAACGACACCGATGGTGGTGGCGATCCGGAAGCTTTACAGCGTGCTTGCATCATGGCCACTGGGTCCTGCTTGCGACCGGATTCACCAGCCCTTGCGATTCCTATCTGCCACTTATTTGCTCCACCGAATTGGCGCATCGATGGGTCGGCGGCAATCCACTGGTGATCCATCCGCCACTTTGATGCTAATGATTATTGAAGATGGCGTTGTTTCTGGTTAATTTGTGTGCTCAGGAAAAGAACGAAAAAAAAGGCGAATCTGCGCAGGAAATCGCTCCATCGCTCGTACGCCAGCTCGCAGTTTCTTCTGGTGGCCGCATGCAGTGAGAAGGGAAAAGATGAAGCAGAAAAAAAACGGTGGCATAAAACGGTGGCAAAACTGAAGTTAATCTCTCTCAGCAAGCAACATAATACTGAGGCAACGCTAGCCGTGTCCTAGCAGCTCCGAGCTCATGCTGTGAAGCGTGGCACAGACAACGAATATGGCCAAATGGCCGTTAAGCATAATGATAATTAATAAAGCCATAATTGGTTCTGATTGCGAATTAAGATCCGCGCCAAACAGTGACAATAAATTGTGCGTTTAATTAAAAGTTTTTCACAAAAAAAAGTTTGCTCAATCTTGCTAACGCCAAGGTATAACGAGCATCAGTCTACCTATACCGTAATCCCGTATATTGAGATGATACTCTTGGGGCAGTTGCTCAACGGATTGTGCGAGTAGCTTGTAACTTTTCAAAGCTACGTAAATTCTCATAATTTTCTTACCCATGGTCATTTATTCGTCATGTTTACCACTGAATTTATCTTTTAGCTGCTGCAATTGAGTGTTTCGAAAAATAGTCAAACAACAAAAACACGCGCCTTGTTTGGCACTTGTTTTGACAAAGAAAAATTTTTTGGAATTAAAATCACTATCACATCATTTTTTTTTTGATAACATCTCGTACAGCACTCCAACGCCCCTTACTTACCGCCGAAGGTTTCTTAGGGCCGAATGTTTTACAACACTTAAAAGCTCCTGTTAAGAGCCAAGAAGAGGCACACGTGTCTCAAGTACCAGTCACATCCAAAGCAGCAATTCCTGCAAAAATATATTACGCTTTGAAGTGTTTTTCCCAACCCGAACCCGGATGCTCACAAAAGGTTCTGTCTTTTTTTTTTCATCTTACCAATGGCTCACCCAAGAGGGCAGTACGGGAACAAAACAAACCTCCAAAACACTACACGAATGCAACCCAATGTTTTCACGGGCATCGACACGGCAATAACAATAACAATCACTTCATATTGGAATCGGGTGCTCGAAGGCGCTCTACCCTAGATGCTGAATTGACTGAAGCGATGAAATCCTCGCCTCTAAAGCTAGCTCCTTCACCTAGTGGTCGCATGGGGAACGAGGGCCAGCACTTCTAGCTTCCGGTCGTGTTTTTATTGCACCGGACGTCCCAGAAAAGAAAGAATGGAAGGAAAGAAACCTTCACCGGCAGTGGCATGGAAATGTTTTTCCGGTCACGGGTAGCGCGGGGTGAACGATGAGAAATAACGAAAATGCTGCCCGAGAAGGCCGCAAATAACGTTGCGTACGACGTTTCCGACGTTTGCCGCTTCCGGTTGAACAGGTTGGTGGGTGTGGGAATCGCCCGATCGGGCCATAATCATAAATTGTCGATCGTTATTGAAAAATAAATATTGGAATATAATAACGGCCCACTCCTGGGCCGATTACTGCACCGAATGGTCCGCACGAGCTGGGGAGGTGTAGCGAGTCATTCAAGTGCTAAGTGATGAGGCGAGCGTCGTTCCCCACTACAGGATTCTAAGGCGTTTGGCTTCGTGTGGTCCAGGGATTCCTAATGCTTCACATTCTACGGCTCGAGACAACCGACGCTGGCACGGTGGACGGAGGTGTTTCAACGTTCGTGTTCATGATAATCATTTTTCTTGTAAAAAGGATGTTTTTATTGTGTTCGATTATGAGCTGAAAGTTATGGACGATGTTTTGGTGCCTTCCGGTTAGGGACCACCTTCGCTCGACGATGAATCTAGCGGAAGTGAATATTGTTTCGTACCGGATCTATAATGGTACGAAGTCAACAAAAACTGTTAGCGTTTGGTGACAATGTAGGAGAAAACGGACGGAAGCAAATGAATTGCGTTGCAAAAGGATTCAATCAATGCGAAGCGTTTCGAAGCTTCCAATTAGAAGCTTTGTTTCCGATATGGGTTTTCCGCACAAAATCTGCACAACGCTCACTCAACCTGGCATGATGGAACTGATCACAAAATATGTACAAATAGAAAAAAAAAATACAAACAAGAAACCCCAAGATGGGTGCTGCTGCGATTCTTCAAACATTGCACATCGAACAGATTATCTTAGGATGGTTTTTCATAAATCCTCTTTAACCCGTTCTCCATATTTGTGTTTTGAAAAGAGCTACGGGTTAAATGAGAACTCATAAATTGTGCTTCCGCACAGCGACCGCATAGCCCATGAAGTTTATTTTCCGAATGTGAACCATTACACCGAGGCCCTCGAGCATGTAATCCTTTTCTTGCCAGTGTGTAAACGTGTTAAAATGTGCAAACAATTCCGGTACGTAACCGACCTTCAACCCAATGATTCAGGACGCACAATTCGAACCGGTGTTTGGGCAGGACAAATAAATCACTCGTACCTCCGAGCAGGAGCCTCCGAACGTTGGGCTGCCTCCGTTGCGCGTTTATTAGATTACATTTCCATCAGCAGTCATGGGAGCACGTTTTGCCAATGTTCGAACCCGCTACCGGGCACTGGACAGCATTTGCTGAATCGGCCCACCCGGGTGAGGCACAATTCGTGAGGCGTTCAGCAATGCCTGCCCTGCTGGGTCAAATGCCCTCACCGTCCCATCGGTCAGAAGGTTCGACCCAACGACGGATCCTAACGTCGTTGCAACGAGCGCACCATGTCCGTTGGCTTGCAAGACGTCCCACAATCGGCCGGTGCGACTTGCGCAAAAGGGAAGAAAAATTAGAGCAGTACAAGCAATGTACAAGCACTCGGGAAGTGAAGCAGGACCAAAAAGGAACCACCGAACGCACGAAGTGTTTTTACAGAACACAATTTTGTTGTTTCGATTCAATAAAAACAATCTGTGAGTGATTGGGCGAAATTTATTTACTCTGCTTTCGGGTGTTCCACCGGACAGCTTCTGCTTAGCACTGGAATCTTAACGAAGACGCATTTCTTCTCGATTGCGCGATATTTCCTCTCGTCCAGGAGTGTTTTTATTTTTACTTTTCCTTGCTTGCTTTTCAAACCACCAGCCACGGTGTACGATTTTTGTGTTGGTTCGGGTGCGACTTGGTTTACATTGACATTTTTGGGTGAAAACCCCTTGCGGCAGTCTCCGAACGAACGAGGTCCGAAGGGTTTATTTGCTCGCCCGCCTCTGCCGTCTGTGCTTGGAGCTTTCTGAGCTTTTGCTATCCGTGCTCGGATTTTTGGCCATTTTGGGGAAATATTTTTCAAATGTACTACGGGTTGACTTTCTGTTTACGTTCGGTCTGTTGAGCTGAGAAAACAGATTCAAGACCCTTTGATTCATGAACCGGCGCCAACGGTACGATGTATTATTTTTGTAAAAGATCCAAATTTAAGTAACGAATAATGGCTGCTCTTTAAAATGGTATGAGCATGAACGTAATTGCTTTACGTGCCACATAGTTTCTTTTATATGGAACATAAAACAACTTCAAAAGTGTATTTACTCAAAGTTTAATATACTTTTAGATATTATTGCCTAGCCTAATCTTTTTTGCATAATTCCAATGTGCCTGTTAAATTTATCCCGGTAATAATTATTTGAAACTCATTGAAGAGCAGCATTTTTGCAGCACCCTTTCGGCAGAATGATGTACACTTTGTTGCCAGCTGCCAGCTCAAGCTCAACTATAATTTAATCAAACTTATACATCGAACTGCGCGTTGCAGCCTCCACAATGAGCTGCATTCGACGTGCAGCGCTGATAATCCCGCGAAACATCCTTCCACATGTCGCTGGCACAAAGGGCGGGAAAATAGCGTGCTTTATGCAGTCGAACGCGTCGGCGCATGGACCGTAGTTTAAAATACCACCAAAAAGGCGCCATCCGGTGTGGCGAATGCGACCGGGTACGGTGTTTGCTTAAGTCAACACTAAAATCATTACCATCAACAATGGGTGACCCTACCGGCCGGATCAGGCGGCTGCACGTTAATAGCCCGCGGAAAACTGATGCCGATCAAATTGAAGCCGTACGTCCCGTCCCGGTATGCACATCGTGGTCGTGGTCGTGATCGTGGGTAAACAAACGAACCAACCGAGGGGACAGGGCGTGTCGAATGGAGCATAAAATCGGCCGATGCTCCGAAACCGCTGAACGCATATTTCCCGTTTGGTTTCGGTCGCCACAATGCAACCCCGGGAAGGAACACAATGCAAGCACTGATTGAGACACAAATTCGTTCATAATTTTAAACCAACAGACTTCCGGTACGCCGCAGGGTTTGCGGGTCTCGGTGGGCGGATCGTGGGTAGGGCTCGGGCGCCTGTCTCTGGGGTTTGTTCTCAAACACTGGACGTCACCTACCCGACGCCGCGTACCCGTTCCGGTGGCTTTTGAGGTATTTATGGAGCAGAAGCCTGCGACGGTCTTGGTTGCCCGTCGACCGTGCATTTCATGAGCACGCCCGAAGCCCGAACGCGCTGGCAACATGCTGCCAGCAGACTCAGAAGGTGCAAGGTTCGTGCGCCTAAGCGACAGCTAAAGCCAATTGTTTATGCACAGTTCCGAAATGGTTCGTTTTTGTTCCGTATCATAATTCGTGTTAATTTGAAAATTCATTGGCAACCTCGAGGCGTGGCCATGCAACATGATGCACTTCCCAACGTGTGTGTGTATTCATAGCCGAAGGTTTGGTAATGTCGCACTTACTCCCTTATGATCTGCATCACTGTTTATTGGCATTCCAGGGGCTGCGTGCTTCGATTTGGACACGTAGATTTTTAAACACAGGCCTCGAAAGCTTTCGCAAACAAAAAAGAAAAGATCAGAAAACGTGTTTGGCCATTACTTAATCCTCAAGTGGTCCTTTATTTTACGAAACTTTTATAACAAAAATGAATGGGTCATTCCGGAAACGGTTCGCAGGATCCAGAAGGCGGCATCGAAGTAGGCGTCCTTGCCATCACGGTAGGATTTAGTGCAACCTCGGCGGCACAGTGTTTATGGGTTTGTTTCGAACGTTTACGATTATTATATCCATTGCTTGCCACGGCTTAATAGAGATATGAATAACGGATGGCCCTCCCGGTGGCCGTTGTAGTGGTAGTGCAAACATAATGCACTCTCGCATCCGAATATCGACCCGCAAGCACCCACCCTAGGGGATGTTGGGTCGGCCATCGTTTTGGGCCGGGCTGGAAATGGTTTCCATTATCCCATTAAGTCTTGAAATGTTGCATTTCGCAGCAAAGCGAAAGCGCTCCTGCATCGATTTTCGCCCGGCCATTAATGGCTTCGCACCGTCACTAAACCGCACCGTTTGCTGATCGAAGAAGAACAACGGCGTTGACGGTCGCCGTTTGCGCTCGAAACCAAACCAACGTCGGAGATCAGACCGCACGTGCTGTTGCCGGCCTGCGTGTCTGCTGATGCCTGCCACAGGGAAACGGGGACTATTTACTCATCCAGGAAATCCTATTAAAATCTTTAACCAGCATCCAGCCCCGCTGGGTCGTCCTAGGGAATGCCGGGTCGCGTGTTATCTGCTAGCACAGTGATGGCGTTTCGGCAAGCCACCGGTCACGTAAAGCGCATTAAGAACGGTTTAAAGCAGCGCGAGCTCCTTTTCATTGATTAACGGCCAAGAAGTGGCAGAATGGTAATGGAATTCAATCGCTCTGCTCGCTCGATGTACAGCGGTTTCATTAAATGTTGCTTAACTGCTGCAAATTGATTGAAATGAATCTTTCCTGCCGGTAAACTTGGGAAGCCTTTTATATCAAAACATCATTTATTTTATCAACAAACACGCGAACAGCTTCAGTGTTTTATTCCGTCAGATGTTATAGACGTTTTTTTATACTGATGCAAAAAGTCGCTCAGTATTCTTGTGAACGAAAGCATTATGACATTACGATCTTGGTGCAAGCATAAATATCATTTTGTAAGGATTAAAAAATAGGTAACTAACTCAATTGAATTAAATATAACTTTGTCTACGTCTGCGTGAATAATTCAAGTGCCCAATTAATCAACTAATAATAAAAAATCAAAAATATGTTATATGTTCTTTTCAAGTAACGTTAACATTTATCCCGTGTTACGTAAAACGTTCACTCGCGGTACATTCCCTTTAATCTCGCAACCGGCCCAAAAACCCGCCATTGCTTACTATGTTTGAAAAACAAAACTCAGCATCATAATTCTTTGCTGCCAACCATTACTCGAGTCAAGCATCGGCCTACTTTAGGTGGCTCATCCGTCGTTCAAAAGAAATCTGTTCCTCTCTAGTGCCGCTCTGATTGCGCCTCAGTGACGAAAACACCTCCACAAACAACAATTTCGGGTTGGAATTGTTTTTCTCTCCACGTTTTTGCTGTTCCACTTTGCCACCCTGCCCTGGGACCGTTTCTATTTTCCGCCAAATATCCCAACCCGCTACTACCACCTGCGCACCGCTCAACCATGGTGAGCGTGATTTTCGATCAACATCCGACCCGGAACATCGTTATTTCAATTTGTCCATTTACGTCGTTCATTAGCGAATCATGTCACGTGTGTCAGCCGGCACCGAAAAAAGCGCCCGTCCCGGTAGCTCGTAGCAAACGTCGCAGCCCGTTGTCATTGAAGTTAACATTTCCGTTTGCCTAATTTTTCTTCGCCATTGCAGCGTCCGTCCCCGTCGGCATCCGGGGTCCGGTCGGCGTGCCGGTCTCATTACCGTTCGCCATGACATGACGAAATGCCTTGCGGGACCTCTCCCGGTCGCAGTTGCCGCGTGCCGGACACCTTGCCGCCTCTGTCCACCTGCCATTCCGCCGGTGGGAGTGGTTAATTTATTCGCTCTGCTGAAGGGAGAAACTGAGTGCTGGTCAAGGGCCCAGTCAAGGACCCAGTCTGGGTTGGCAGCACTGTGTCGTGACGGAATGTAACGGAAGCGAACGCCAAGGCTTGTGCTAGCCACCACACAACAGTCCCGAATTGCTGCCACCGAGTTGGAGAAGAATTCGATACTCATTTGTGGTGTATTGCCGAAATAACCGACCCCGGTTTGGGTTTGCGGACGTTTTTGCTGGCGGAATGCTGGCGGAATGTGTGCGAACGAGGACAGGGTAACAATCCCGTCGTTTCGGTCTCTGGACATCAGCCCAGCATCGGCCTCCATCAGACCGGTCGTGGTCGGGACGGAACCGGGACAAGCGCGCAGAAACTTGCCGGGAACTGGTAACAGTTGGCGAGCGAAACTAAGTAGCAGTCAGGATACACGGCCATGTGTTCTACATTACTTTCCCCGACATGACACCGGTAGCCCGGCCGTGTCCGACGGGATTGAGAATGAATTTATTTGATCCCCTCCGTACGCTGCAAAGTTTACCGGGAATGACAAACTTTCCCGAACAGTTTATGCAATGAAAAATGTGGCACCCGTTCTAGCCGATTCGGGACACCTCGCGACGCTCCTGACGCCAGCAGGAGAAAAGGTTGCACGTGCCCTTGGGCACAAAGTGACCGTTGGCGTCCGAAATCTAGCGAGACCGAAAGGGCCCCCAACCTCGGTTCCGGGGGTTCGCTGTTTGTGTGATTTTCTTTCCAAACTACCCGAGCTGGGCGCGGTTGGCTTTCTTCGGCGGAAAGATCCAATTTTCTGTATAATAAATTCATTTAATTTATCCTGCCTTTCGCTGCTTTCACACTCTTCGGCGGCCCTTGGCGAAGATCACCCGTCCCGTTTCAGTTTGGCGGGGGGTTTTCGGTGGGATTTAGACAGGCTTAAGTTGTTTCGGAACAATTCGAGGGCAACATTCCGGCCATCGTCTGCATTCCTCGTTCCACGCGCCGGTCGAGGAGTTGGCTCGGTTTTGCTGGCGGTTCTACCACGGCGAGAAGGATAACAACAGTCACGGGGCGAAACCTTTCACAACTGCGCCATTTGGGCCACTATGAAGCCGTTAAGATAACGAGGAGAGGAATAAAAGTAAAAATTAAAGCCTCTCCCAGCAGCAATCGGCGTCCGGGGTCCAACGCCGGTAAGATACGGCGATCGGGAGCATTCTAGAGATAGTGTGGCAAACCTGCGAAGCCCTGCGAGCTACGATAGTGCAGTAAAAAGGCAACGTGAATACCGGTACGGTCCGGGAAACGCCCGAACTGTTATTACAGACGCCAGCCAGTGCCGGGCAGTGGTGCCGACCGGTTGCTGGAATACGTGTTGGCCGAATAGGTGTGAAACAGAGTAATATTAGGGAAAGCAAAAACGGAAATGAATGCACACGATAGCTCCCTGGTTTCAACAATTTTGCCTCTTGCAGAACCCTCCTTTATGGTTGGTTGGTTGGTTGGTTTTTTTTTTTCGTAAGAGTTTTTCCTTCCTAATGCGTGGCTCTTTAATGCGAGCAAGTGAGTGACTTGATGGCCCGCGTTTTCTTTTGCCACCCTAGCGCTTTTTAAGAAGCAACTAAACCCGTAATAGTGACCCGCATTCGTGGGCAACATACACGCCAACGTCCGTGCGAATGAGGCTGCTGGCCGGGCCCACAACGGAAACGTACGCGCGATGGTCCCTCGGGGCTAATCGTGCCATTTCGAAATTGGAATCCGAAATGCAGTTATAATATGCCCAGCGGCTTAGCATCCTCGGGGAGTTTCCAGGGGTGGGGCAAAATCCGGAACCATTTTACTAAATTGAAAGTACTTTATCTTTTTGTCATGCCATGCAGAGGATCCTCTAATTAGCTTTTCTCTCTATCGGACAACGGGTATGATTGAGTGTTTTTTTAGCTTTCGATTCAGGAGTTTTTCTAGAATTACCATAAGGAAGAAAAATGAGTGATTTCTTTTCCAACTGGATAATGGTTCGAGTAGCTTTCAAAACATGACACGCTTTGAAGAAAGATCCCATTTTTCTTATCTAATTTCTCTGCATACTAAAGTGTCTGCTAAAGTGTCACGTAGCACAACAGCCATTCATCGCAAGAATAATACCACCAATGGAGGGAATGTTCACTGAACAAACTACAGCACAAACTCCGTTTCATTATTCCACTCGAAGCGACGCATCGACGCATGCTTGGGTCGGCTTTGTAAGTTGATAGATAATCCACTCAATAAGAAGGAAAATTAATTACAACCACTTCAAATTGGATTCAAATGGTAGATCTTGATTAAATTAAACATTTGTTAATTGGCCGCTGGTACGACCGCAGGAAAAACCTCATCGTTCCTGTCCTCCCGAAATAACGGGGCCGGCTCATTTGCAAGACTGGTGGCGTTGCGTTGGTGGATCCCCATGCTGCCAGATAAAAACTGGTCCCCCGAGACCGATCCCAAATCATGGGCCTCAAATTAGAGGGGCATGTTAAAATGCCTCCCCTGTCGTTCAGCTCCTCTACTCCAGCACTCGGCAGACTCATTCTTATCTTTGCGCCCGGTTCAAGCTCCCTGGAATTAAAAGTCACCCTTGCGAAAGGATCATCGTTTGGTGAAATTGTTATTATGCGAGTTCACTTCATCGAACGCAAATAAACGGTGGTCGACATTCCCCAAGACGGTCGAATGGGAAGCCGACGGGGAGTGTACAATTAGGCCAAGAACCGCACCAACCGCCACCGCTAGCTGTCGGCAGGCTGATGGCCCGTCCCATCGTCCATCGTGCCCCGGCATCTTTCCGTTAATCCCTGCGAAATCAATTTAACGAATTGGTCATATCAAGAAACGAGAGCCGCCCGACGCCCATTCGCACGACTGCTTGAGAGACTTGCGTCTGAAACCTTCGCTTCGGATCGGCAATCACAGCAAAGCCGATGGGAAATTATGTTTCGGGCTACGTAATCCTTTTACTTTCTCAATTTAGACCAAATTTATTGATTCAATCTTCTTGCCACCACAGAACGGCGCACGCATTTCAACCGAGATGGGCTTCCAATGCCGAGAGCAGATAGCGTCAGGGTCCGACTAAATGAATGACAACACATCCTCATTGATCGTAGATTAACATTTGCTGCACGGTCGATGCACAGGCTGGAAACGTGCTCTTGCGAGGAAAACCATGAACTGGGTGAAGATAGTTGAAGCTTTCACAACCGAGAACTGGATCTACAATTTTAACCGCTTTACGTTCACTCATTTATGGTTATTGATTGGTTGGACGCACTGGGACTCCTCTACGCTTACTGGAAGTCTTCATTTTGAATATGAGTGAAGAATAAATGATACTTCATGGTATAAAAAAAAAACTTTCTCCTATGTAAAAGATGCGGAAGCAAAGTCCAAAGTTCGCTTGGGACATAGAAAATAATTAAATAATGAAACAGAACGCCTTAACCAACCGAGCCCTCGTTAATTGGAACGACGAATTGAGGATCGTTGCGTTAAGTTTGGTCAAGGCGTGTATGCGAAAATGTTCTTCTTTAGCCCCCAGTCTGTCCAAAATTGACGAACTCAACCCAATTGGACAGGCCGGGGCATTCCATTGAAGGAGTCGACACGTTTGTTCGTTCCTTCTCGCAGGCACTCCGTTTTGTATGCTTGACGAGCCACATTCGATGTGGGTTCCGTATCGCATCGAACGGAGTTTTCTGAAGGCATTTCTCAGTGGAGCCGAGCTTGGTGCGGCCGGTCGAACATTGGATGGAATCCAATTGAAACAAGTCTTTCGCTTGGCAAACGGTCGGGAAAACGACCGGTTGGCACTGGCTGGGCTTGAGTCTGCTTGAGGGACGGGCCATGCTGCTGCGAATGGGAGTGTTCAACTTAATTTGTGATGTATTTATGTGTTTTCCCATTGCTGCACTGTTATTAGGCTTTAGTAAGCGCTCGCTTCCTCGCACTCAGTCATTTCCAACCACTGCAGGGACGGAGCACCAAAGACACGGGCTTTCGCCTCGAGTTGTGTTGCATCAGATGGAGAAGCCCGTTCGATGGTTATGACACACGTACGTGCATGCATGCATGCACACACTCGCAAAACGTTCAGTGTGTGTTTGGTACATAAAAACAAGCCAACACCATCCTCACATTCGTGAAGCTTCGACGCTCCTTTGGAGCCCACCACGGGTGGTAAATCGGAACTTTGTCTTGGGTGGAACTTTGTCGTGTGAAAATTTGGCCCCTCATCCCCCATTTCGAGCCCGTATTTCCCCTTCCGGACCAACAGGGCCTGCCCTTAAATCAAGAGTCACCCCTGGGTGGAGTAATAATTTCAAACGATTCCGAGCGATTTCCGCAGCGATCGTGCACGGTAGGGGTCTGCCCGGGAGATAAGAAGTTTTCACCAAACCCATCAAATTATTTGACTTTGGGCCAGTTGGCTAACGATCCACGGTTTAGCAGTTGACAGCCTCGCTCTGGTCGCCCGGAACTGGTAAAGATAAATACGGTGTACAGTGCTAACGAGCGTCGTTTGTATTGCGGGGAAAAGTAGGTTCGGCCTCTCCCCAATCATCTATAATTTGATTTCGCCTTTCGGGTCGTTTATTCCAATTAATGAGGAGAAAAATACGGCCGCCACCTAGCCAGGAGTACGAGCAACCCAACGTAATTCGTTTGCAAACTCAACAATATATGTTTATTATGAAACAAGATTAACAGTTTGTTTTTTTTCACTCAACTCAAACCGTGACAAATTTCATAAATAGTATATTATATGCGCTCATAAAGATGTCTTAAGAATGAATAGCTTTTAATTAGATTGTGAATGTTATGCTTTCTAATTTGACATTCGTTTTTTTGTAAAACAATTTGAGCATGAAGATTGGAACTTATGTCATATGTCTGCAATAATCAGCAATTATGGAGGCATTTTTTATTCTATTTTTTGAATTTATATTACTAACATAAGCAACATTTGAGCTCATTTTCAGTCCCAGCAGCGTATTTACCTATTGAAGACGTCTCGCTTCAAATCATCCAACAAGCCTCCTCCAAAAGAAAACAAATCAAACACCGTTCGTTGTAAAACTCTTCAAAATGGCTACCAGTTGTGTGGGTTGAGGCTACATTTAGCGTAATTGAAATGTTTCCCTTCCCCATCGCTGCTGGTTAAAGTTAAATACTCTGTCTAACTCTTTCCGCAGGAGCATGGTTGGGCGGGTGCGAACGCTCTAATAAATTATATTTCCGGCACTATCGTGCACAACAGCCGAGAGATTCGAGTAAACGAGCACGGTCGCATTGGAAAATTTAGCCCCGCACAGATCGAAATTTTGGGGTCGTTTGAGCTCGGAAGCAGAGGGCGGAATAAAATTATCCAAATTGAAACATTACCAAAGCTCGGCGGTAATTTAATCTACATAACCATCGGGAATGTCAGCCAGGAGCTGTAAGCCGCGAAAGTGATCGCTTCAGAGAGAAGTGTTACACTGTAAGTTTTAGTTGTTCCCTCTCCCCAGACGGGATTGAATGGGGCGCGGAAGATTTATAAGATTTGAGCTTTACTGTCTGCGAAGTCAGCGATGCCGTTTAACGTATGGTTTACGATCAATAATTATTTCACCCTGCAAGTGATGTTTCTGCTTGATTGTTTCATTAATTAGTTTCAAATATTTAAGATTGTTAAACAAACCGTAGAGTATTTAAGATTCAAACACATTACCTAGAGAAGTGATTGGCTGAATATTGATTTAAACTGCCCGGGCGACCATTGCGAGCTACATGTTTTAACAAACGAACTTTCCAGTCAGCACCTTTTACCTATACAAACAACAAGAAATGTGCTGTCTGAAGCTTTAATATTACTCTACTAGCCACCTGCACTAAAAAGACTTCAGAACCGTCGAAAAGGTCACACTGCTATATGATTGAACTTTGACCTGACTCCAGTCACAGCTCGCCATCTTTATTCAATGCTTTAGAGCGTTTTACATTTTAAGCGTTGGAAGTTTCGCTCAAAGAACCATATCAAATGGAAATGAACTTTTCTCCGCACACACTTTGAATCGTCACATTTTTACGCCGATTTTCGTTTCTCTGTCACATGTCCTCACCTGTGAACAGGTGTGAATGGTGGAAGGTGCGAAACTCTCATCGAGAAACGGAAACGAAACTCGTCTACTGGACGTCTTTTCCCGAACCTTGCTTCCCAGCGGGCCAATTCTCTGTTTGCCAGCAAAAGTAAGAAGTCGTATAAATGTTAAGCAGTTTTGATTTGAATATAAATTTGGCTTAATTATACGATTCACTAAATTGTACGTATCGTTCAATCTGCTCCACCCGTCGGCTGGCTGGTTTGGTTGGGTATAGTCGTCGACCACCCGACGACCTCTGCCAAGCCTTCCGAGAGATGCCTTCTATTTTGTTCGTGCGAAAGAAAAACAGTTCCGAGTGGGGCAAAAAAATCCAAAAGTTTCGCAAATGTTAATTTTTGCTGGCCGATTTTCCGCCTGGCCGCGACCGGCAGTGTTTTGTTTGGGTGTATGTGGAAATCGTGCACGAAGCCTCCCGGGAAGTTCCGGGAAGTAGTAGGCGACTGACGTCGGAACACGGTTAGCATATTTTAATGAGCAAACGCTTCGAACCCTACCATACCAGTGTTTGTTAGGGTTGGAACAAGTCAGCGGTTAAGGCTGAAGCAAGAAACGCTTTGCCGCGCTATAATTTTAACCGTTTTTGTAAAGCTGTTTCAAGGCTGCTCTTCGTGAAAGTTTTCCTGCTCAATGATTTATTTTGACTGTTGGTATCAACTCTACTGACGGACCAATCGAAAAACAAAAATTAAAATCATTGAATGATTTCATAGCATACTTTGTGTGGTAACATTCATGTCTCCGGCTTATATCTCTTTCTCTTGCACGCGTTTAAGCTAATATAGATAATATTTAAATAGTTGACTCAGCATCAAACTAACCTATCGTTCGTCAGCCACGGCAGATTACGGAATTTTCACGCCGTTGCTCGTTCGTTGGTTATCACCCAGAAGCCCAGGGAGGTAGTAGTAGCTTGCCGTGGATTATCGTGAACATTAACATCTCTTAAATTTTTTTGCATTTTTGTTCTTCACTACCCCACATCAGATCCTTACATAGCTTCCTAGAGGGCCCATAGATTGTAAGCCTCACTTGATTTCTGAACAATCCTGCGCAATGTTTGACCCATGGTGCGAAAAGCCGTACTCGTGCTACCAGGAAAGTACGGCAAACTTTAAAATTATGAGTCAACTTCACTGAGAATATGATGCGAAGTTTGATGTAACTTTCTATGCAAATTGAATTTCAGAGGCGTGTGTGAGTGCCGCTAAGGACGACATCCTTGGCTTTGTTCATCTTCACGAGAGATTTTTATCCAGTATTAAAGCTATGGTTGCTATGATTACTGTACTTGAAACGCTCTGTAATCTGAATGCTTTCCACCATTTGGTCTTTAATAATCCTTAACCAGCTGGCTTAAAAAAGAAGGTTTATAAGTCTTCCTTTGGTAACAATTTCCTACTGTTGTCGCTTTAGGTAAATCACCATATTCATCACAGGGACACGGTTGGGTTGTTGAAGGAAACATAAAAATGCAAAACAAAAAAACAACTTTCTCATTACTGAACATTTCACACAACGTGATACTTTGACACTATCTTTTGCATTTGTTGCACAGCTTCGAAGAATAAAAACAAAAACTGTATATTAACAATTCTCCCCTTTCTAGCGGATCTCTCAGCTCTCGGCCCGATCACCTGTCTGTGAGCCGTACTCACCAAAGAGCGGCACCGCTAATGCGAGGAAAGTTTTTATTTATGCTAATGTGGTAATAATTAAAGCAGCGTTAAGGAATCTTTTCCGCTAGCGCGCAAAACAGCACTTGGGGAATACGCTGGAAGTTTTGCTGAATGCTTTTAATGGATGCAGTTTTCGGTCGGGATACCTACACCGCTCGTCAAGCGAGTCGCTGTAGTCGTACAACTTTTCATACGGAAGCTCGTCTCACGAAAAGTTTTCCATCAACAGGCAAACAGCGAAACGCATCCGCGGAAATTTTGCCGTACGAAAGCGGAAGGAACTCCGATGTAGTGTGTCGGCAGTTGTGAAGCTCGCGTTTGCATACCACCGTATATTGGCTAGTGCAGCTGTGCTGCAATGTGAGCTGAGCTTAAAAATATCATTTTACAGTACATCTGGGAGAAACACTCTCAAGAAAAAGTTAAACACTGGAGGCGGAGAAATAATTATGGATAAAAGAATGCGCACTGTGACGTGAGAAAAATAGTCCTTATTTGCTCTGATATAGTATGATATTGATTTATGATAGTCCCATCATCCAACAACGCTGGCACTTTTCTTATGGTAATATCATTTTACATTCAATTTTTACCGAAAATTCTACAAATTCATATTTCTGAACGTTTTCCCTGCTGGAACCATTGAACGATGAAAACATTTATTTCTTATCATATTTAAAGCCACAAAACATTTAGCTCAATTTTCGACCACCTGCATAGATTCGCCTGATTCTTTCGGAGCTTTTTGTCATTTCTATTCCATCTATTATACCCTTCTATTTGTTAAACTCATAGATTGTTAGCCTGTTGAAATGTTGAAAAAACCAAACCATTTGTTTACCTCAAAAATCGAATGTCTGATACTCCTGGTTGCAGAACGAAATGGTTTTGCTATTCGATTACGTAAATGGAACCGGTATTCACATAATCCTTCATATTGTAGCAGTGATGGAAATTCATTGTTAGTGGTACAAAAAACCAATAACCGCACCCGTTCCAAATTTTCCAGCAACCGTTGAATCTCTATACTCGCCAGCCCAATACGCCACAGGCCAGCTGTCAACCCCTTTTCGAACTGCCGTGCAGAACCAACGCGACTGGTCGGGCTGTTGGTACACGGATAGCGTCAAAGAGTTTTTAATTAAACTCATATTCATACGATACACGCCACCTGCCCTTCAGGCACGGCTTTTATCGTTCGACACGATCGGGGCTAGGTTTTCACATGACGCCCGAGATGCTGGCACCAATAAGCTCTTCGCGGGAAGCGCACAAAAAAACGAAATCCACCACTTTTAATGGTCACGTGATGCATCCTGTTACAGTAGCCAGCTCGCGTAACGTGCAGACCGTGGACCGTGGAGAAAAAAGTCATCTGATGGCAACAAATTAGCGATTAGAGAAATTGTTACTGAACGGAGTTTGCTTTCTGCCTTTGGCTGAGGGTTATATTCGCACGCACTTTTCCTACCCGGTTTGCTAGCGGTGTCAAATATGTGTTCATTTTCACCACGAGCCTCAAGCTCCACTGTTGGGGTTTTCAGCTTTTGTCAACCCTAGAAAATGACGTGTGGCCGTTACAGTGGTTTGCTCTTAATATACACGGCTCCGTGCCGTCTGGGACCCGACATAATCGTCATCTTTGATGTGTGTACGAAACAAATGATCACGCCACGGAATGATCCCCATTTGCCGCAAAGCTGGTCATGCATTTCTGCACGGTACGCACCACAGCGGGTTTCGCACGGGGACCGAGGGACGAGTGAATAGAATTGAAAAGTTTCTGAATGTGGTACGAAATTTGTATCACCCGCAAAAGCACAGACAAAGGATTAGGGCCAAATACAATGCGTGTGGGAATCATGCTAACGAGCTGGAGAGGGAAATCGGACCCGAACCATTGAGCCCCAGCGTCGAGTCCCAGTGCCTGCGTCCGAATGAGAGGGATTCTAAAAATCAGATTAAAGGATTTATTCAGTTGTTCTGGAAGACCCAACCGTAGGCCAAAAACGTCCTTTTCCGGGAGCATACTAACAAACACACACACACACGTAGTGTAACAAAAGTGGTATTAACAAGAAGGAGAGAACCTTTTTACGTCCATGTTGGAAGCCGTGGAAAGAATGTCCGGTTTGTTGTCTGCACCGAGCATGCATACACGCGCTCGTGCCCACACACAACGCCACAAGCACTCCTGCAGCGAGACACAAACAATCACGCCAGGACAAACATCAACTAATCCTTCCCCGCTCCGGTTACCGACCGAAGGCACAGGCTTTGTCGTGTCTTTGCCCCGAAGGCGCAACCTTCGGCGCCCGCATATGGGTAGATGGTAAGCTTGGCATATCTCGCTGTTCAACCGCTCACATATCATTCCAGCCGCCCCACTGTTAACCCACTGGTCGTCAGGCGGCTACAGCTTTTCGTAAAATCACGTTTGTCAGTGAGAATAATGGTTTCCGTTTCATTTAAATGGTGCTCGCTCATTTCGGTGGTGATCCTGGGGAACCCGCCTGGGTGACCTGTTGTCCGATTCCGACTATCAGTGACGAAAAGGGGTTGCAAACATAATCTTTTCGGTCGAAGTTTCGCTGTTGCGAGTGGATCTTACGAACACGACGACGGTGGCAACGACAGTGGCGGGAGCATTTTGCGTCAGAAAAGGTTCACCAGTTTTAGCGGCTTGGTAGCGCGGAAATAGAACGGAACGTCATGCAACGCTGCAATCGAGAGTGTAGAAACACATCCTTTCATATTTTGCATTGTTCGGAAACATAATACGGTTGAATTTTGTTTCTGGTTTGCAACCCACCGCAAGCTTTGCTTATTATATTTAATACTACAAGATTCCAACGGATGAGCGAAAGCATTACGCAATCTCATTAGCAATTGTGCTTGTGCATATCATGCAAGCAATTAGATCATTTTTCATGCGTTTAGGCCTACAAGGCCGTCAGACGGAGAGAAGGCTCACACAAATCCACCACAGATAAATTTCGTGAAAATATGTATCCGTACGCAGAACAGACTATTCGAGTATGAAAAGTTTACAAATCAAAGAAAGCTTTAACAAGGCCTTGATGGAACAATGATTATATTACCAAATAAGAAGAAAAAAAATCAAATTCTTCTTTCATTCAACATAACTGGTAATTCAAATATTCCAGAAAGTATATGCAATACAAAAATGTATCTTACTGTAAGTTTATCTATTCTGCAGAACAAGAACTATGAAACAACCAGCGAGATGAAACAAATGCTTCCGGTAGTCCAAGTTCAATGAAAATCAGATATTAAAACCTTCGGTTCAATGAAACCGTAACGAATTCGAGACGCAACACGAGTACATTTCAGTGGCTTGTTTTCAATCGAGCAAACTTCACGTGTGCTCAATTGATTTAGATTGCCAAACGATTACCATTTCCAATCGAACCTGTCACAGACATCACCGTCTCAGGTGGACTTCTAGCATCGTCAAAAGCTCGACTGGTTTCAAAGACAAACGCGTGCGTCACATTCTTGGAAAATTGCCCCCGTACATCGCTCCTATCGGACCGCCCATTCGATTCGGCGAACTAATAATGGACGTCCCGGTGACATTTGTGCGACATCCCCCTCATTTATCATTGCAGATCTCGATGGAATCAAATCATAGCATAATCAGATTGCAGAATAACATTCCCCACTGCCGCCCTCGATGAGAGCTTCTTATCGGTACGCCGTGTCGACAGGGCTTTCGATGCACATAAACTCATCAGCCACTCATCACACACTAATTGATCTTTTGATCTCGCATTCCCGGCTCCTGGCTGCAACGCGTTGCGAACGTGTGGAGACGGTCATTAGCTGCGAGCAAAAGTAGATGCCCACTCGCCTTCAATCACGAGCCTCACTGTCACTAATCAGCTGCAAAGCAGCTCCCATCTGACGGCGCCATCTAGCTGCCACCCGTACGCCTTGTTATCGTTCGTGATTGCGAAGTGTTTTCCTTCCGTTTTCCTCTCGAACACCATCGATGCTTCCATCGTGCTGCTTCCTGGAGTAGGGATGTATTCCGTACAAATTTCACTCGAACATCGCTTGCTGGTCGACTGTCGCCGTACCTGGGAAGATCCTTCCTTTGCAACACCTTTCGTGCGACCCGGACCCGGCTACCGGTTGATCCATGCAGCGAAGTAAAAGTTAACCTCATCTTATTAGGAAATTCAATCATTTCCCGCACTCGTTCTCTAATCGGATTCACCGGGAACCCGCTGGGGGGTTTAGTATCACCGAAGGTAAAGAAATAATTACACTAATTTGAGTTCATTTGCACGGAGCTAATCCTTCGTAAAACCTTCATGTGCAGCATGCCAAGTTTCGCTGCTGCAGCTGCTTCGTAACCCTAGAAACGTTCAAAAAGTCAACGAACAGTAATTCAACATATACATCAGCGTAAGCTCGAATGGTGTTCTGTTTGAGAACTCTCACAGGGTTGTTGTTTTTAAATTCATCCGGGATGTAAAAGAGAAGTTTCGTCTAGCAAGCGAACTGCACAGATCAAGTGATCTACGAGACGGCTTCATCAATTTTACGTCTACTCATTTACAACTCCATTAAATGGGAACCTTCTCCGCCCACTATTGGCACTTTCCTAGGACTCTTCGAGCCGCGGATCGATCGATGGCTCGCTTTAAGGCGGATGTGTGCGCACATAATAAATTCATAAAACATCGAGGAAATTACGTATAATTCTACTTTGTCATGGTATCGCTTCATTTGAGCGTCTATAAATCTAACAAAAGGCCCCCGGGAGAATAGGGATCTCTTGGTAGCTTGCCATCAAATAGGAAATGTGCGCCAACCGGAAGCAACAAACGGCAGTCGCAGCATTTTGGAATTTCTTCCATCACATCGGTTGATTCCAGTCACCGCTTGCGATGTCGGAACCACCGAGAAAGCCAACCAAGGCGCACCGAGCCGCGATCCGGATCCGCGGATGGTAATAAAGCCACAGGGGACGCTGGAAGCGCATGGCGTGAAGCGAAGTCGGAACGAGGCGTCCTCCATCAAGGTAGTCATATCCTGCCAGCTGGCCCAGCATCAACGGCGTCTAGGGCGGTAATAAAACCGCCTCCAACCGGCGCCAACCACCCGGAAGCGGATCAATAATAATGGAAGGTCCTCCGTCCGCAAAAGCCGCCGGCGGTGGAAATGCACCGTGAGGCGAGCGGTGGCCGATGGAATCAAGCCGGTTCGGGTCGATTAAGCTACGCGGTGCAACCAGTCGTAACGACACTGATATCGGCGTGATGAATGGCGTGTAAAAGGATTAATTTCTGCGAGGCTAGCAATTGCTGGCGTCCCGGCACCGCCCATCGGGCGCGCCGCCCGTAGCGAAAGGTGACGATGAAGCGGACGACGACGACGTGCTCGGTGCTAAATCGGTCGATCACTGAATCGGTTGAACGGTCGGCTGAACGGGCTGGATGAGCGAAGCCTGTTTGAATGGAAATTGCTGAGCCGAAGACTATTTTGAGTTTTGGCTTCGCGATAAATTATTCGCAATCTGGCCCGGCCCAAAAAGTGTCCGGCGTGCAGGCGTTCTTGCAAGACGTCCGCGCCGATGAGGAGTGCAGGAAACGTTCGGTTCTGGTACAAATATGATGAATAACTGCGCGGTTGCAATTAAAGAAAGGCTGGGAGAGCTCACAATTATCGTTCCATTTGCTCGAGGCTATCGCAAGTCAAAGTTTTCTCGTTTAATGTAAGGGAACATTTGAAAATAAGTGCTTCTTTGTTGCTAACTAGGTACAAGCTCATTCATACGACAATACCCGTTCGTCTGATAAATGCAACAGTTACGTAATGCTGTACTGTATTGAGGCCCCCGGTGGATCTCTCATGGTTCCAGCGATAAAAGCCTGTATGCGGAATAATTCAGTTCTCCGCTACCGATGATGAATAAAACAGCATTGCAAAGTGGAAACTCATGCCTTCACCATCTACGATCGATTCTAATGCGTCTTTCTCGAAAGACTTCTTCTGCGCTTTGCAATCATCATCACGAACGTACGAGTCACTCTTGCACCTGCGGTGTCACTGCATGTGATGGATCCGTTTGCATCGTTGAAGATGGTGCAGAAAAACCCAAATGAAACCGTTTGTTTTTTTTTTTCGTTTTTTTTTATCGCAACATTCCGAACTCGTCTGCACCGTACAGTATCCGCGAATGGGTGTCCCGTCATTTGATACAGTAGATGTGAAAATTTTTGGGTAACGATGGAAATATATTTGAAAACACAAACCAATCTGGTTTCAGAATTCAAGTACTAGTTTCCAAAATGTACCTTAAACCAAGTGCTTTCAACTCAAAAGAGCACGAACATGGCGCCGTTTGAATTATATAGACTTGGTTTTAATAAAAAAAACTAACTTTCCAAGAAAATGACAATGCAAACTATACAAACTAAATACATTATGGTGCTTAAATTTATCAATAATTAAGGAACATAAGGAATACATCCTTTTGTTGTTAAAATCATGAAAACAAAAAATCTTTGAGTATATGTCTCTCAACCTTGTTATGAGTGTTGAAATTCAAAATTGGTTGAACCTGATTTAATGAAGCTTAAGACAAAATGTTGGGTAACAAAGCAATATTTTTCAACGTCTTCAAATCAAATGCTGATAACCCAGAAATGATCAATCTAGGCGAAGATTGAAGCACAATAAACTTCAGATATGAAAATAAAATGGGATCAACTGGATACAAATTTTCCGGAAGCCTCTACCCACTCAAGTTTTGGAAATGTGTTTGAAGTAGCTCAGGTCAATTGAAAATGTTGCAAAATTAACACTGCTTCAGCATGTCGCGAACAAGTTTCCAGCCTAATCGATTCATCGAGCCCTCTCATTCGTGGGAAACAAGATTAGAAACCAACCCACACCAACTAGCCCATTCTGGCACTTGCTGATGTCTAGTTATTCGAAGCAATTGCCGAGCTGATTGCCCGGAAGGCGTATCCAAAACCCTTGCCAACAGTTTTTTCCTCACGCAGCGCCACGTGTTCGGCAACCGTCTAAAATGCCGGGCGAACGGAGAAATATGCACTCGGCGGCGTTTCCATAGTGAAAAGGGACTCGAATGATTTGCAATCGAGACTCGTTACACCCAACAGATGCCGCGTTCCCTGCTGGTGATGAAAATTGCCTTTTGTAGATTGGGCGTAGGATTATGAATATACCACGAGGTAGTTTTCCCACATCCCTTTCGTTTAAGTTTTTCGGGCCCCATCTCAGAAAGCGGCTACCGGAGCAGCACCGACTTCTTATCCGTTTGGGGTGTGCTTGCTAAAACCTTGCCATCGCGGAACGGGTTCGAATGGGTAAAACTAATAATCATAAATTTCAAGGATCCTTTCACCAGTGTTGTGCAATGAGTACTTTCAAATTTTCGTTCAATTTCGGGCAGCGCTCATTTTTCCTGCTTTATTTTTATGCCCCGCTCTAGGCCATTCAAAAGGTTTCTTATGAGGGAAAATCTTCGTATTCGTTGCAAAGTTCCCTTCGCGGTTTAGCCTCCTGCGCAACAGCAAAAATAGTATCAAGAGCATATTTGTGTTTCTAAATGAATAGAACTAATTCAGCTAGCGGAAAGCAAAATCCAATTTTCATCTTAACATTGGATCACGAGGAAGAGAAAACATTAGATGTGGTGGTTGTTTCATATATTGCTTATCCATCTTTTGGGAGTTGTTAAGCTTTACATTTTTCATAATTATAAATTTTCTTTTCATTTCATTAAAAGCTGTTGATAATTTCCAATAATTTACCCATTTTTATTTAAATTACATTCTCGAAATTGAAATTAAATCAAGCACATAGCAAGTCTAGTGGTTGAGGTAAAGTGTTTTAAGAAAGCTCAGATCCTCGAACAGAGTTTGAAAAGAAAACACAGCAAAAAAAAAGATGACAAAAAAGAAACAACGTACACCAACTTTCGAAACAGAAAATGAAGAGAGTATAATGACAATACAAACAAAGACAGGATTCTACACCGCAAGGTGTCATGTAGAAAATAAGTGGTGAGTTTGCACTAAACACAGGTGGCTATGATTATTGATAAAACTAAAAAAGAGAAAGAACACGATTGCTTTGTTATGTGGTTTCTGCAGTGTAGCATATACGAATTATATACGGTTGCCACCATGTGCTCTTTTTAGCGTTGATAAATGATGCAAGAAAAATGACTCCATGCAGGAAAACTTTTATACACATTTTAAGCAACGCACCTTTCGAAAGCGCCTTTTTATTACGAGCTTTGCACCCTCAATCATATTGCGATTGCAGGTATGTCAGTGTTTCCTTGAACACCCGTAGCCGGCATCGGATGGAGGCGCCTGGTCATTAAGCCCGAGTGAGAAAGCTTTCGCAAACACGTCACACGATGCGTCCCTTTCAAAACATCACATGGCTGTCTTATCCATGCATCAACCAACAACGTTCTGTGTTAAGCCAACAGTGCTGTTGCAGTGCGTTTCCCTACAGATCGTTAATTATGTTTCCGTTAAAGACACCATGTTCGCACACGAAAAGAACGTGCGAGGGACTCAACTGCGCGCCTACGAAGCAAAAGGTCAAAAAGGGTAAAACAACATCGCCGAGGAGCTCATCAACGTTCGGCTAGCTAACGAATACATAACACCAACAAGTTGTGCCGCATCGTGAGAAACCGGCAAAGTGGCAACGGGAAATGTTCACAACTGAGGCTTTGCTAGCATAACATGGTGAAAACTCAGCAAACTTTGCTATGTGGAATGTGTACTCATGTTTTGTTGTATAGATTTTATTTCATAGATTTTGAAGTGTTTTTGTAATCTAAAGTTTTCTATTCGTCATCTCTTTCGAACAAATTATCAACCATGCATGTGTGCACATTAAACTCAGAACCTTAGAAATTATCCATTGTTTAATTGATTCTGATGAATTATACTAATCAATTTTATTTTAACATTGCAAACATATAGAACACTTTGCACGATTTGCACAAAAATCCCTAAGACAATGACAAAGCTTTGAAAGCAATCGTAAAAGCGGTTGTCGATTTCTAAAGAAACTTTGTTTCTTGCTCACTCATTCCTTCGTTTAAAAAACTTTGCTTCTGCAAAATATGCGATGTGAAATATTTTTTTCTCACGCTTCCATTACCACTCTATTCAAATTAGGTCACGTGGAGCTATAGCTCCTAAGTCCAATTCATCGTAATTGAGTTATTTTTACGCACAAATTAACAAAGCTCTCAGCATAGCTGCCCTGCACGTCAAGCAGAGCACGTCCTTTTTCCGCTAAGTTAGAAGCTCAACAAATTTCCTCGGCTCTTTGGCCCTAAGCAATGCTTCGTTCAACTGGTGACTAGAAAATCAGAGGAGCAGGATGAAACCAACAACACAAGTGCTGGATTCGGACACTGAAGATAATCCGTCGGGCTTAGCGCAAGCGTTAGGCAAAAAATATTCATCTACAATCGCACTCTTTTAGACACGCAAACAATAACAAAAATAGCAGACAGAAAAGCTCCCAGATGCAAATTGTTGAGCTCCGTGATGTTACGATTTTTTTTTCAAATATCCCACTTCAACTTCCTATTTTCAACGAATTGCTAAATTCTCAGCAGGAGAATTATATGCATATTAATTGGTAAAGTTTGACAGGCGGGAAACGAACCTTAGTTGCCAGCTACTCAGCTTCCATACAATAATCAGGACTTTTCTTGCACTAACGTAGCATTTCGTTGCCTATAACATTATGATACATAGAAAAAGAATATTTTTAGAGTTATAAATTAAGTTCCTTATTTCATTATTTCAAGTTATATCGTATTCAACATTCTTATATTAAATACGCTCCATAGAAAATATGTACTAAATACTAGATTAAATGTATTGTATATGAAGTATACATATTATTTTTACATTGAGTACAAAGCGCTCATAATATATTCAAATAAGCAATTAGGGATGAAATATAGCTGCATAGATTCTAAGAACGCTCGAATGTTATTTATGTACAATAGGCGCCTCATTGACTGTATTTTTTTGGATCAAATCCAAGATTATTAATACATTTATCAAACCCGTTGACCAGTTTCAAAGTTCCATGATTAATCTATTCATAATAAGTCGACTGTGGTTTTTAGTAATTGTTTATAACCATCAAGCGTAAGCTCCGTAATTCGGTCCAAACATCCAGTCCACGATAGCAATGGCACAACGGAATCGGCTGTTTTTCCACCATTTTGTTAAACGAAATACATAATCGCTTGACTTTGTTCTTCCGGTTGGCTTCTGAGCTTCATTGAGATTAAAAGACAGTCGTTGGGAGCGTTAATACAAATTTGCTGAGTAACGGCCTGTAGCTTTTGCAGCTGCTATGGTGTTAGCCTTGATTTTGATGGTTTTTGCATATCCTTTTTATAATTATGGTCTAATATATCAACTTACACGTCATCAACGTTATCCGTTTATATTGCAGATTACAATTACATTTAGTTTACAGTTACATTTAGTTTATAATTCAACCGATGAACTCGTCGATTTCCATACAACCAAATTCAATCAAAAGTCTCTCATATTAGATCTTTCACCTTCACGATCTATTCACAGCCCCATTTTTCGCAGAGCTAAGGTTTCTTCTTCTAGATTTTCTTTTGCTTGGCCGCGAAGCCTTTCGTGCTGTTCACCAAGGGATCGGATTGTTGAATCATAAATACTCTTTTGCGCTCCATCCGCTTAATCCGCACGGTCCGATAACGATGACCGATCATATATCAACAGATAATACCTCGACCCATGAAATGATTTCCATTCGCATCTCTATTTGTCAACGGAACTAGAAATGGAATCTTCGTCTCGTCACCTACATACAAGAGACGATCCTGGCGCATAATGTATCAAACCTTTGACCCTGTTGCAAAGCGTTGGAATTTTCAGCCTTCCATTCGTGCGTTTGTTCGTTCCATCCATCATTCCAATACGCCCTTACTGACGTTTAGCCCGTTTCGTGAAGGCCATAAGTTTATTCATCAACCCCTAAAAGAACATCAACTGGGTCGCTTTGACGAAGGATGCTTGTAGGCCGTTGCTGACGGGCGTGAACATATGAATCTCCATTAATCATACACTTAATCTATGTCGCTGACGAAACCGTCAATCCACCGAAACGGTATACGTGTTAGTTACGAAACTACGATCCCTGCTGAGGTGTCAAGCCTTTCGGAATGTTGAGCTGCATTAGTGCCGACAGAACCAAGTGCAATTTTGCTTTATTGCAATAGCCGTGATTACATTAGCAGCGCAGGGGCAAACTTAGCTATTTTGTCATGTTACGACGAATTGCTCATTGCTGATCTGATGCAACGCAGTAAAATTGCTTGCTGATTGAAATATGATCTACTATTGTACGAACATTAATTACCAATGAAAGTAGCACACTCTATTATTCAGAATTGACTGTATCTGTTAGATAAACAAACTTTTATAAATTTTCCTAACCTGTTTATTCATCCGAAAAACATGAAACAATCATAAAAGCTTATTTTGTTCTATAATTTATTATATTACACATTCAAATTACTCCATTTATGTCACCTTCTAAGAAAATCGTTATTTGTTTTTGTTTCATTTACAGTTAAATCATCAGAAATACAGGCAGTGGAAGGACGTAAAATATCTTTGCCCTGTCCTCTCTCCGCACCGTCCAGGGATAAAGTGTACATGGTTCTGTGGTTTAAAGACGACGCTGGAATTCCTTTGTACAGGTATGTTGCCTCAAAAGTCGATTTTAACAAGCGAACGTTTTCTACCAGGTGTAACGATTTCCTCACAACGCAACCTTAATACGTCAACAATCTAAATCAGTGTGGTATGCATGGTGGTATTCAGGAAAATCGAGGAATTTACAGCTGTAAAGCCCTGATGTGTGACATAGAGTAAAATTGATTTATAATTTGATCAGTCGTGCTAAGCTAACCTTCTTTAAAGAACAGCCGTCAATCCTGCTGTAGTATTGATTGCTCAATAATTATAACTAAAAATAGGTAGCATGTATCCAGTAAATACGCAGATAAGGGACTAATCTTGCCTTAAAACAATGATGCTCTTTTTTCTACCGCATAGAACTGTTAGAAGTTTGACTTTAATTTTTTTACTTAGATTTTTTTTCTTATATTAAACTCATTCAGGTCTTGCACACCGATTAAGGCAAAGCGAACAGCTACGAAACTTATATTTCATCGTATTTGCCTACGTTTTTCTTATGTCAACGATTTCACACTGCCCATTGATAGTGTTTTGCTGATAACTGTTTAATTACCTCGGGGACCTTTTTTTGGTGGCGTGTCACGCACGATAACTTACTTTTGGCATAGAACCATTACTGTCAGAGGTCACCAAAATGGGAGCTGAATGGGAAATGGTTGATTTATGATATAACCTTAAGTCGGATCGCTCGAAGTGGATGGCGTGATATATTTTGCTCATTTTCATACATTCAATTTACGTAAAGTAAAAGGTAGACCGAAAACAATTATTTCACTAATCACTTGCGTAATACATTATCCATCGGAAGGTGTTAGCTTGCAAATATGTTCTGATCTCGTGCCGGTTTACTCACACATTTGGCAATGCTCAAACTTGATCAATCGAACATCGAATGCTAAGCAATACAAGCTACATTATGACTTACATAACAAGTGAGATTGCAGTATAAGTTAAAAATTATAAGTTAAACACTTAAACTGTCACAACCGATAGCCGTACCAGCCGTAAATAAAACACACGCAAAATATCGCTTAAAGAGACATTTATAGTCCCACAAGTTCTCCGATAACGTGCTCCGGGTAATGTAATTTCTCTTCCTTTAAACCTCTGGAGACCCAGACATAATTTATGTACGTGGAATTTCAGTCGAAATCGGCAGTCAACGGATGGCTGCCATCACGGTGTGATGACAGCTTTCAGCTGTTGCTTTCCAAAGCTGATAACCACGAAAATAAAGTACCCCTCCGTTTACCTTAACAATGTTCAAAACTGGATTGTTTTTGTGGTTTGGCAGTTTCAATACTCGACATACAGGAGGTACATTTATTTCAATTTTCTGACAAACTCCCATATCGGAAGAAGCTGCCATCCATTGGTTGGTTGGTGAAGCGATACAGGGGCCAATCCATGCGGCACACGTAACGCGACATAATTCAACCATTACCCTAAAGGGATTATTCGAGACGTGCCCATCGAGAATAGCCTTTTTTGAAGAGGGCTGTTGCCTCATACGCTGATATTAGCTGGAATCTGGGGCCGGAAGGACCGTGCGTTTTTGTGACGTACCCGGGCAGCTGGTAGATAGCATTAAATGGCGCTTGACACGTTCGAAGCACATTTTCGGTGTTGTTTTCTGTTTTTTTTTTATAATTGATTCGATCAAACCTGACACCATCAAAGACAATGGTGATTCGATTGATATCTATTTGCACTAGATACCTTACACATACTTTCTTTATGTTATCATTCGATTGCTTTGAATCATGGTAACACACTTCTTTTTTTAGAGCTTTAATTCCCAAGCCGCCATTCCATAACTGGAAAACAACAATCATAGGTGTATTTGTACAGGATGATCATGTATGCATCATGTATGCTTTGTATGCATTATGAGAGAAACAAGAAGAGGAATAAATAAACTCATTTGAGCTTGTTTTTTTTAATAAATAAATAATTGTTGCTCACATGGTTGAACATATTCATTAATTCTTTCCTAACCAATGAAAAAGGGCCGAGAAACCAAAAATATAGACCTTTTTTTTCTATTGAGGAAACAATGATTAGCTCTTAGATTACTTGGTTTCCCGTTATTCATCTTTTCTGCACAGCAACAGGTTGCTTGCTAATGATTTATGTGTTGCGTCAAACGACGACATGAACAAAAAACACATATCATCTACTTCATTAGACACACTTATCATGGCTTTCTGAAAGGGATACCCAGCTAGGAGTTTCCTCAGAATCTTCCGGTCGTTACGGGGTTGAGTGGCTATCTCAGTTAAGGTTTTAACTAAGCAGAACCCAACCTAAAGATGATAAAGGGATTTAGGTGGCAGTTCAAAGCTCAAAATTTGTTACACACTAACATAAAATAATGGTATATCGTATCGTAGATCGTAGAGCATGCATGAATTTGATTAAGTACTGGTAAGGGACAGGAACTTGATTGGTTTTGGTAGGGAAATGCTCACTCACCCACCGCCGTGTTTCAGAAAAACGAGAAAAGTACTATGTAGGTGCAAAAGGAAAAATGTTAACGCCTACGAGCACCTGCACTATAACGCTTATACGTGTATACGGGCTGGTACTAGAGCTTTTTTAGTTAAGCTGATTTTTTTTTCATAAAAACGCGCAGGAATCGAGCTCATGCTAGGGGTGTTTACGCTGCATACATCTGATCGGTGTAGCGATACCATACCGGCCCTCTAGCATATGTCACATTTAATTTTGCTACTGCTGAACTTTTAGTTTGCCCTCTTTGGCTACAGTTCTCACAGGTTGCAACTCTTAGTTCAAACTACAAGTTCCCTAGGATACCAAAGAGTATGAAAGTGCTGTCCTCTCGAAAGGGATTCGCTTGAATTTCCTTTCCATGTATACCTTCTTACTATCTACTATGGAAGTAGAGCACAGTGGGTTGATCGTGGTCAAACGTACAGGGGAGGCGTTGTAGGTTCAAAAGCTACTAACTTGACTTCCCTAACGTGTATATACACCGAACATTTCTCGGATATAAATGCTTTCCAAGAAGTCTAGGCTCTTCTTTCCGAGTATCATGAATACTATATGTATATCATGGGATATTGTCTTGAGATTGGCCAGGGTTTCCGAACCAAAAGCAGCGGCCGATCTTCTTCATGCCGAGTTTTCACAGTCTCTGCAGCATTGCATTTTCCCTATTATGAACGCATCGGTCGTCAAAGACGTTCTGGCCCTTAACTCTCCTGAAGTAGCTGCTGTTCAAAGACACAAAGCTCTACTCTGAGGAATGGTACTACCAATAAATAATGACGTCGCATTCAACAAAAAAACTGTCTCAATCTAATATCACATAAATTTCTCTAATCCGAAACCACAAAAAAGTGTTCGCACCATACTTAGTAAGAAAAAACATGCGGTTAATGGTTTCTTCATTACCCATTACTTCATTTGGTGCCATTACTTCATTTGAGAAACCCTCTTTTTTCATACCTCATTACTTATGACACTGTAATTATTTCACTTATTGCCTTCGGGAGAACGTCTTTACGAACATTGCATTGGCTTTAATCTAAAAAAAAAACGAAAAATAAAGTGTATGAGAACCTACAAAAATAGGAAGGTAAATAACGGTAATATCCAATTTATATCCATTTCCTGCCCACTTGTCGTATGAAAAGGTATTTCTACTATTTAATCATGATTTAGGGAAGGTTTCAACCTTTAAAAGTGGCTTAGTCCGTAATTAATAAAAAACAGCCCAACATGCTAAGTCTCACATACTAATACTGCATACTGTTTTCACATCTTTTATCTAGATTCAAGATAATATTACATTTAAAATTTGAGATCGAATATATATTTTAAAATGCTTGATACATTTTGTTTCTATTTAATTTTTATATTAAAAAATGTTATACATGGAGAGTTGTGGGCTGAATTGATGCAAATTAAAGCACACTTTCATCATCCTTCAAGCTATTTCATTCACTAACCATCAAATCCCCTATACACATAAAAGTTCATGCTGTCGTTTGCATTTGTAACGAAAGCTAGGTACGAAACGATGCTTTCAGTCCCCGCGCGACGATTGCTGGATATTCATAAATTCATTGTGGCTTCCTAAATTTTTCAATTTTATTTTCATGATCCACCAAGCTAGGTAGCAATCTTGTGCAATAAAGCCGATCCGGCCACGGCAAAAGTGACAAGCCGTAACCGTGCCGTCGAGCCGTGAACCAGCGGAAGGGTTCGTTACGCGAAAACGCTTTCGCTCGCCATGAATATGACGAAAGACGAAGTGCAAGAAATGTTGCAATCTCCATGCTGCAGGCCGCAGCTATTCTGGCTACCATTCGGCAGAACGATGTGAGTTATTGGGCAACCCAACGGATCCATTTCCGGAAGCACGCAGCCGACGAGCTGACGAAGCGGTACTTTGAAAATGACCATAAAAAGTACGTTCAATGAATATTTTGCATATTTCACATAAAATCATTCCTTAAGCTGGAAGTATTGGAATGGCACGCTAGGATTCCGGGAGTTCTCGGAACCTTATACGAAGCAAAACGAAGGTACTCATTGTGTTTGAAGAAGCAGCGAGAATGAAGAAAAAATATTTCGTTTTCCCAAAACCGAAACTAAATGTATGAGACGTACGATAACGTGTCAAATACCAACACTGTCACTGTACAAAATCAGCATCTGGATTCTCAAGAAAAATATTTGAATGCCTACAAAATGCATATTTTCATCACAATGGTGTAGTTGCATAAGCAGCTAGATATTGGAAATTTTATATTTAACGGCAAAAAAGAACCTGAGCCACTTTCGCCTGCTACACTTTTCAAAGCAAACGCTGTTCAACTTCAATAAGTATAAACAATACTTTCTCATCAGCGATTCTGGATCATTTTACCTCTCTGGTAATCTTGATTTGATTCTGTCCACCTAAAAATACTATTCAAAATTCCGTGAAACCAAAATACCGTTTGCTCGCTTTACAACAATTGCGGTGAATAATTCGACTAAAGGGCAAAAGATTGTTCTTTGAAGTCTTTGCGCATTCATCATCAATTTGAAGATATTTGAAAAGAAACTACACAAATTGATGCCAAACTGTACCGTATCATTTGCACACCGGATGCTCACACACTGCTTTTGACCCAAACGATACCTGGCAGTGATAGGATAGCAATATTTCACTCAAACAAATACTGCCCCAAACAGGAAACCGTTCCTTGCTGAGTCGGGTGATAGCCGAACCGGATCCTAAATCGTTTGAAAAGGTCCGTCTGAAGAACATGATAATACGCTTACATTTACAATATTTCTCTGCTTTTCGAACTCTCCTTCGGGTTCAACCCGACAGTCTGTGAAAGGGTTCGTCCTTAAACCACACCTCTCCACCGTTACACGCAAGATGTCAATGGCGCACAGAACCGACCAGCGTCACAGACATGCGGCCGAGTCCTTCAAACCGCCTGCTATGATTGGCGACTGGTGAACCGATTTTTTACAATACAATTTATTCATAGCTTTTGACCGCTCGAATGCGTTTGCCACTCGTTCGCCTAAAATTGGTCCCATTCCAGGAGGGTTCATCAGCAAAGCACGGACACGCACTTTTCTAAAAGTGTCTTGCTCCGCTACACATGCGGGAAACGAAGAATCGATCTCGGCTACTGTAGACGGTCAATGAGTTTCCGGTTATCGATCCGTCCGGACGAAAGCTTACAAGGAACATGTTCCAAACCCGGAGCAATAGGAAACGGAGCAAGGAAAGGTAGCAAATTGATGCCTTTCCGATCAACAGCCGCTCACATGTTTATCAATTTCTTTAAACACTCGACCGTGCGAGTTTGGTGATTTTCCAAGCATCATAATGGCCCCAGAGCCCAGGTTTAGATTTCCTACAATGCTTTTTGGTAACGCTGCAAAAACGTCAAACATTTTTTGATAGGATAAGTGAGTTTTTAAGCCCTGTATCAGGTAGATTTTTATACAAAATTTTTTATTTTCGATTTTTATTACTTCCCTTCAAACTTTAACAAACAAATTTATATGAAAAATGTAATTCGACTTGATGACACGCACATTTTCGAAAATTTGTTGTTTCTTCTCCAATACTTACTGTTCATGTACATTTGCCATACTTTGAAACATTTGATATACTTTGAATTGAAGAGATTTCATTTTGAAATTGAGGGATAATTGCTACAATAATTTGAGGTATCTATTGCTATCAATGGCTTATGGTTATATATACTACCTATGCTTATGGCTAATTTATGTAGAAAGTTTGATGGAAAGCAATAAAAATAAGTATTGATGCTAATTTTAAGATAGTTGTATCCCAGTTGTATTTTTTAGGACAGTTGTATCCCACCCTCATTCTGTCTTCATTGGTAAAGAAATTTCCTATGATTTACAGCCTTTTACCATGTACTCTCCCAATATAACTGTGATTTGTACAAATCTAAGCGAAACGTTATGCTTCACGAAATCTGTTTCATTTGAGCATATATTAAACACTTTTGTCGTGAGTACATTTTAGTGGTATTTTCCCGCATAGGTGTCGATAGTATCACACATTGCGAGAACGCAAGATCGAGACGAAGTCTTATAAGACGACAAAAACGACACTGGTGCGTTAAAGGTTAGCAGAGGTTCGTGCGAAAGCGCTTCTACCTGAATGTGCAGTAACCGAAACCGTGGGACTTAAGCCGCATGGCCAATGCTGTGTAAGCATGTGTACATCATCATGTCTGAAGGATACAGCACATTGCTCCATTAATGCTTTTCCCACCAGGTTTCCAAATGGAGGGACTTTCGGTTGATTCAGGTTCTCACTTCGACCAAGCACGCTCCCCGACATACCTCGAGACGCGCTTGGGACTAAGGAAAATCAACATAGGCTACACGAGTGCACTAGAAAAAGAGAGAGTGTCATTTTCTTCACTTAAAGGACGATATTTTCTTTCATACCTTTCTCCACCGTTACTCCAGCGATGTGTTGCCCCGTTCGATATGTGGCCCCGGTGGTTAGGCAAAGCTGCTGAAAAGGCTGATGGTTCTTTAAGCGGTCGTTTCAGAATGATGTCGTCTCCACAAAGGCCCAAAGCCGTCGGTGACAAGCGGATTGGAGGGAGCAAAATGGAGAAAAACGCACACAACACACCGGCACAGCGAAAGAGGAAGAGAAATATGAATGAGTTGCCACGTTCTATGAAGATGTGACGGGATATAGACTCTCTTGAAGATGTCCTCAAACTGCCGGTTCCCTTGTCGGCTAAAACCTGATGACGATGCAGCCCGAGCCTGTGCTCGGTGGGTTACCTGCGCCTCTTGGTCGATTATCTACACGAGCAGCGGCCTGAGGAATTTGCTCGAAGGTAACCAACGACGGGTAGCCCACGTGTCATGTTGGCTCAAGCGGTACGCGTGTATGTCAATATTAATGCGAGCAAGTGAGTCAATCCTGGTATAGAGAGCGAAGCGCCATCGTGGGCCTCGAGGTAGGGTTGTTAAATGGAAATGGTAAATTTGCTTTCACCTGGCTATTTTGGCTTCCACAAAAAGGGAGAACCAAGCTAGCCCGAAAATATCATTAAAAGATTGGTTTAATGACTTGAAATGAATTTAGCGTTTAATGAATCGCAAACGACGCTGAGTGATGCCGAAAGGTAAACGATCCTCTTTGAACGGGCAAGTAAAACATAATTTTGTTTCACAATGTTGCAAAATAATATAGCTTATTGCACGTACACTTGATATGTGAAACCTTAATGTTCGTTTTCGTGGGTTTATTCGTGCCATGATCTAATACGACTCAAGTTTAGATAGAAAATATTTTTTTAATCATGACCAATCGACGTTGTACATCGATTGTCATTTCTTAATTTGCTAAATAAGGCTAACGTTGTGACTGACTGAGTGTTGAATAGACTTGCTAACATTCTGTGTGGTTTCACGTTTCAACCAAATCATTTTTCAAACAAATAGCGCTAAGAACATAAGCTTCATGAGCTCAATATAAAATTAAAAGATTAAAATGTCGTGTCACCAACTCGCAACTAGTAAACCTTTCCAACAGCAGAATAATCAAAACAACCCGAGATCAACATGTTGACTGTCTAAAATCGATATCTGCTAACCATGACGGTGGGAAAAGTCATTTATACTCATCGCTCTCACAAAACGGCATCACTCCCAGGGCGCCACTTTGGCCGACGTGGAATCAGCATTCAGTAAAACCGCAGAGTAGTTGTAATCGGTTGGTTTAACACAACCGATCCGGTTCCCGATTTGCCCACGCTGTTTACGGTTTCTTTTCGCCTCGTGAAAACCATCCTCCCTCGAGCCAACCTCGCGCGGTACCTGACACTCGACTCATATTCCTCCACGACTAATGGGATCTTTTGCCTTCGTGTGGCCTCGCGAGGTCGAAAGGCTTCAAGCAACCGTATCGCGATTGAGCTAACTTCGACACTCATATTCTGCCACGTCGTCAGACGTTGCTTTGTTTTCTGTAGAGCGAAGTGCGCTAGATTCCAAGGAAACGTTCACGAATTCCAATGTCTGTCAATTTTTGCGTCTCGTCTCCCGGTAGGGCGTTCCTAGTTGGCCTTTCAAGCGCAAAGTCAACGCTATAATCCTTGCTCTGCAGGAGATTATTATACATTTACATAATTAAAACATAACAAAAGCGAAAACCGTAACCGCAGCCGAGCTCCATGGTGCCCGAGCAAGAATCACGTCTCTGTTGCTGGAATAGTCGCGCAGGCTTCGGTGAGTTGATTCTGTTTTTTTTTTATTTTGTATGACTCGCCTAACGTTCTGTCTGGTGAAATATTGTCTTCAATTTGCTGTGATCATCAAGTAGAAATAATGGAAAAGTGGGCCAACTAACCGCATTCATATCTGATGCTACTACCCTTCGGTTAACCACTTGCCGTCTGTCATAGGCGAAGATTGACACTCCTTTAAGACAAGTCGCGATATAGTACAGCGATTGAACTTGCAAGAAAAAGGACGTAATGATTACTGATACATTACAGCTAAACTAAATAAAATTGTTACTCAACAAAACAAATATTTTATTTGATACACAATAAACCTGCAAAAAAGGTAAAACAACTGCCTGTAGATAATGTTTCACAGTTTTTAATGGTTTACACTATCAACATATCTTCACCTTCATATCAATGTTGCTTTCATTTTGGTACCATACCGGTAATACGATTCCAGCCAACCATAGAAAAACTAACAAAGAATTAACTCCAGTACCAACTCATTCTGCCTTACAGAAAATTCGAAATTCGTGCGGAAACTCAATTAATATTGTTCATCGCATATCCTTATCGGAGATTGCCACAAGCTTGAAGCATGTAAAGCTGTAGAAAGGCGGCATTTCCGCATAGCAAGAATTTGGTCAGGAACAAAGAATTATAAGAAAGTTGCTTTCACGTGTTTGAAAGAAACCATGAAATGCCTGCCATTATGATTGTCCTCTACAGTGCCTGGATTTCTTCTACCGAGTACGATATAAGCCCTGGCCAACGGACCATTTCAACTTAAAGTTTATCAAAACGATCGACCGATTTAAGGTACGCTAAGCCACTGACGCTGGAGGTCATTTAGCGTTCCATGTGAGCTTTGATTGCTTCGTATTGAATGCACGACTTAGGTCCTGGCTGGATTGCGTTCGAATGCTTTCCTCCAGCTATTACGCTGAACCAGTGGAGCTGGCCATCGTGCACTGGTAACCATTCAGTGAATTCGTTTTTTTTTGTTCTTCCATTTCTCCGTAATGAGCTTTCCATTCAACGTGAACGCGGCCAACGAGCGCCTGCACGAAGGAATTTTCATCCAAATTGGTTGAAAATTCTAAACATGATGCCGAAGCAAATGTCCGAATGGTAACGGTTATGGGAAATAGCTTGTTGCTTTTTTACAGATATTTTAGCCAACCGACTTCCTAAGCGCTCATGCGCTCATTCTTGGAGGATTTTTTTATTTCAGTCATTCCGTACTCTTACAAATTTCGTTGCTCGCTGGCCTGACGATTCAGATACAGTCACGCATTCAAGTGGAAGATCAGAAACGGATGAATCCAGTCATATACGGCTTTCTTCAAAGAAAATTGAAGCATATTGTGCGTGAAAATATTTGATATTGAGACTCCAAAAAAGAAAGAAAACGACCTTTGAGCTCAAGTATAACGGAATGCTCAAACGTCTAATTAATATATAATGGAGCCCGAAAATAAGCATAAAATGAAATAAAACAAATTATTTTGCAAGTGCGCCTGTTTATCAATATTGTGTTAAGCATTAGGATTAAATAATTAGTTATTACAAATCTGGTATTTTCACCAAAGCTATCGATGCTGTCAAAATGTCTGAATCAAATCTGAATCACAACGTTCGATCTGTAATGGAGAAACATTTTGTGATAATGAGCGTAAACTTGAAATATTACACATGCAAAAAGTAAAAACTGCCTCTAAAAAGAAGTTACTTCAAAACCATAAGTTTTTAAAACGGACAGAAAATAAAATGAAATAAATACGTTAATAAATCACGCAGAATAAGTTCATTTTCATTTTAATTTAAATAATATCTATACGACATTCAAAAGGCAATTGATTTGAAACCTTATTTGTCTGTATACAATATATGTGTCTCAAATAGTGCATGCTATTGTTGTGCTTTTTTGGTCGAGACAGTTAAAAAATTCAACCTTGTATGTCAAATTTTTCATTTTTCTGATCGTTTCTCATTCGGTGCCTTCTGCTGCTTATTAGAACCATCAATCACCAACACCCTGGATGTTCAGTTGGTCGAACGTTGTATTTCAGAATCAGTAGACGCACTCGTCTGCATGTGTCCAGGTTATCTGCGCATCAAGTCTGGGAGTGGGCTCTCTAGGCGCTACGCATTTACGGACGCTTCCGAACGTCTCGAGGATACCTTCATCGCACTGGTTCGCTCATCCATCATTCTTTCTTCTCGTTCGACTTGTCGACTTTCGTAATTCAGGGCATTCGTGCTTCTGAGGCACAGCAGCAACGGGAAACAAATTACCCTCTCATCACGGCTCTCATGCTCGAACCAACATTAAACGGTTAGCCATTTTTCGCTTTCTTTCTGCTAGGCGTTCGTCAACCGGAATCCTGTTATAAACAAACGCGCATAGGCTCAAACGCGTAAATGTTACCCGAACAACATAAATCATTTAATAAACGTCATCAACTGTCTTTGTACGTTTCGTTGGGTGCGAAATGTTCTTCTTATTCCTACCACCCTCGAAATACCCAGGGAGGGCATTGTACACGTTGACTGATAACGCTCTTTTCAGAAGCGAACGCGAAACACGTTAATATGTGTCACACGTTATACCAACACACGTCAAGTTGTAACGATTCGTTAGATATACTGAGCCAGTAACGGTCCTCCCACTCATATGGTGAAACATGCTGTCGAAAAGTTTAGATAAAAGTCACCGGCGTGTTGATGTGTTTTACTTCAAGCGTCACAATGTACTCTCTGGATGACAGCACCCTAACTTCTATTTAATAAAGAACAAAGCGCTTAAATTTAAGAATATTTTAAGAATTTTTAAGGCAAACACATGTGAACCATGCTACTTCACCATTCGAACCATCTTGATCGGAAATTTTTCATACGCCGGACCAGGCGCCTCCATCAAAGTACAACAAAACAACTTGATGGAGGCGCCTGGTCATGTACTTAACAAAAAAATAATGGCTTTTTAATTATGGTTTTGTAATAACCGGTTTTTTACAGTTCTTTTAATATTTATAAATGTTCGAGATAGATTAAAAAAACTATCTATAAAATTCTTGCAAGATATGTTCCCATTAACAAATAGAATTGTAGACTGAAAACAACACATCATAAATTCATTGAAAAAAAAAAAGAGATGGAGGTCTTCGATTTAAAATATCAAGAATTTAAATCAATAATTAAGTCAAATTTAATTTGCTATTTTTGCAATGTGTGATGAATAAATTTTAGTTTTGTTTAGATTAGAAAAATTTCGGTTAACAGTGCAATAACAGCGACTAATACGACTAAACGAGTTACTAATAGGCTTTTATAAAAAAATATGTTAACTCAAAAACATGTTCCTAAGCTAGCAATTCTGCTTTCCCAAAACATTGTCAGGCATATCAGCCCCGGTAGTTCTTCCATAGAATGTCAGTTAACCTCGTGAGAACCCGGATGTGCCGCAGAAACGATAAAGTTTTAATAAATTTATTTAGCAATTAGTGTCATCAAAGCGAAGCCATTCTCATACACACGTTTCTTAATTGCTCCACCATTAAGCCATCGTTTTCTAACGAGCAACGGGGCAAGTTCTTTACCGTCAGAATTCGGAAAGCATGGGGGTGGCTTGCTAGTGAGCGTAATGATAGCACTCTCTTCATGAGCTGACGATGCCTTTGCTTACGGTGACTCTAGCATACCTCGCTCATATTGGATAGCATAACATATCAGAGAGGATTAACATAAAAAATATTCACTATGAATCTATAAGGTTATCTACGATACGATGAAAGATGCTTAAATTACCACAGATCTGTAACCACTGATAACATATCATCGTCTGTAGTTTTCCCTATATATAGTAAAAACAATTATGTATAAAATAAACCATTTCATGTAGATACCAAATACTACTACAACCTTTTCGCCTTCTCTCTTCAGCTTTGACGTGCGGGGGAAGCCTTTACAGCAGGCACGGCATTGGTCAGCACCGGAAATCTTTGGTCCGAGAGCTCACTTCAACACAGATACTGATCCAGCAACATTGGACATACAGGTAAAAATGTCAAGTTGAAACAAGGGACCAGTGAACCCTACCATACCTGTCCTCCAGACGTTTTGGAAAAGTTTTCAAAATATTCCGTGCTACCTCGACCTATAGTCGAAAAATTTCTCCACACTCATTGTAAACAATGGAAAATGCTGCAAAATTTGGTTCCTTTCCTTATTTCAAAGAATAACATTCTCAAAAATATGTTATTTCCCAGAACATCCCAACTCCTGTAACTGGTCGTGAGTTTGATCGTTTTCGTTGTTTTTACTATTTTTCTCTTCCGGTTTTCATGCCTTCATGCTTTCCAACGCATTGACGCCGTTTTTGATGCCACCTCTCTCCTGCATCCACCGTGTTTCATCAATTTGGGACCGCCTGTAATTCATGGTACAACGCGGTACAAATATTTGCTTAGGACGTCCGACGCCATGACGAGGGTGTCTACCGCTGTCGGGTTGACTTTCGTACCAGTCAAACACAGAGCTTTCGATATAATCTCAGCATCATCAGTGAGTACAAACAAGCAGCATAAATAGATGATTTGCAATGTTTTTCCCTCTATGATTTTCGTTCCCCGTTGTGTCCCCTACTCAAGCAAGTGGTAAAGTAATCCATCTCCTCAGAGATGATCCATTTTCTCGTATTTCGATGATTTGTACTGTCTTCCAAAATTTCAACTAATTTTTTATCTTTCAATTGTTCATGTTTCAATTACTCCTCTATATATTCTACATGAATCACATTATCAATTCAAAATACAAAAATAATGGTTTGATCTTGTCCTGGTTAACATTCATTTCACCGTTATTAGAACGAAATCATAACACATATGAAAAAAACACTTTTATTACATTCTTCGAAAAATAAAATTATGCAAGGCAACAGCTAAGTGTTAGCTAAAATGTTAAAGTGTAATCCAAATGCTACAATCTTCAAAGGAAGAGCACATTGAAATGATGATGATGCTGAGTAATCAGTTCATTGATTAATCAAATTTGCTTACGAAGCAGTAATCGTATATGATTGATGACGCCGGAAATCCGCAGTGCCTGTTAATTATAACAATTTTATTTCATTCTCATTAATCAAACCAATCTAAATTATCAGCAACATATGGATAAATTGACATAATCCTTTTTTTAATACGCTTAATTGCTGAAATACATCAGATTGTGATGAAAGGAATATAGCCATAAACTCAGCTACATTTCCGTGATAAATTGCAGAATTTTTCTCAAGTTAGAGTATATATATACACCCTTTCAAATCGTTTCAACAACTTGTTGTTTTTAACTTGTGTGTGAAATATTCAGGCATAGATTGGCCAAAGCTAAGCCACAACATGCGATCATCAATCTTTACTGAGCGCATGCAGCTACATATACTGCGGCGGAAGTCGTTGTGTGTCCTTGACATTTTGTGATCTTCCAAGTGCCAAAGCTATATGTAACACCATAAATAATCCCAGCTTGCCACCGTTAGGGGGTCATTTGAACCATTTGCATGAGCTTCGTTAATGCAAACGCGATGGCAAGGGTTCTGAAATCGATTGTGGGATCATTTCCGCTCTAATCGTACGGTCTTTTGCACACACTAAATTACCACTCGTACTCCGATTCCCTTCGCTGTCAGCGCGATGCGGTGTTGCGGAAGAAAACTTCTCCTAATGCGACCGTAGCAACGCACAGAAACCGTGGCTGGGCAATCCGTGATCGATCAATGTCTTTTGTTCCTGATTATAGGACGGGCTGGCATGGGACTGGCACCGGCACTCGTGTGGATCGTTTTGCCTTCTCGCCCCACCGGAGTAAAGAGACGGCGTCATTGAAGCGTGGGTTTTCTTATGGAATTTCGGAACACATCGGTTCCAGCTGATTGAGCCTCTAACAAACCATTGCAGATTAAGGTTCCACTCTCGCCGCTCACAAGCATCAGCTCGCCGCAATTGGCAGAACGACAAGCCGGGACCCTCTGGTGTCCGCTCGCACAAGCAGCACTTCCCCGTACACCATTTATCACACTTTCTACACACCATCTCCCATCACAAAACGATGTAAAATGGCGGGCAAGTTCGGGGCTGAGAAATCGAATATGGATCAGCCTAAAACCGGGTGTTGTCAAGTGGGTTGTGAAAGATTTTCAGCTACTTTTGGGCGCACGGTCTGCTTGAGGTAGATGCGTTGTTACTTGTTATTGTTGCTGCATGCACGCGTGTGTATGCGTGCTCTTATTTTTATTTGTCTACCACTGCCACCGGTTTCATCTCACGCTCGTTCAACAAGCGGAAGGTTATTTATGGCCGGCTCCATTGGCCGCACCATCGCTTCGGTTTAACGATTTGCAGGCCGGAAAATGGGAAAACAAACCGAAGAAACCCCGTCCAGCCATGATCGGCTTCGGGTGAAGCAATAAATTTTCAGTGCGGCGTATATTTTATTTTTGCTTACTTGACCCAACGCACCTTTGAAACATTTTCTGCGCCCGGTTTCGTTAGTATCAGTCCATTCCGGTCGGTTGGTCTGTGCATTTACGGTGCCCACGTGACCACCTAGCATGGGCATCGATTTCGCAACGAATGCTTGGTACGAAATATACGAGGTGTTCCAAACCCGGGACCGTAACAAATGCATGCGATCAAACCGCTTTGTCTAGAAACATTTCCGGACAAATGATTAAATATAAAAAAGCGACATAGAATCATTCAATCCTCATAAAATACAAAATAAACAAAACGTACTATGTATTTGAGGACAGGTGAAGAATAGGCAGCTGGAGTCAGCGCTCACACGTCGTGCTTACTTTTCTAGGACAGCGAGCTTGCATACTGATTAGAACCATTTTTCATGTCCCATCCTAATGCGGCATATACTCCTACCACTCTGAACAAGGTCACAACAAACGAGGGGAACAAAACCTAGTAGAAATTTGCTAACTCTATTAATTTAACCAATTTTTTTTGCCGCCACTGAGCTATGTATTACACCATGAAACAACTACACGTGATAAGCTACACTGGCAAGGGTGCTAAAAATATTATGTCACTATATATTTGCGTATCGTCCTCCTAGAGTTGGATTCCTGTTAATACGAACTTCCACCCTGATTGAACACTTGGCACAAAAAGGGTATCCCAAGGTTACGCTGGTTAAAATTGTTAGCGTACAGATACCGGACCTCGGAACGCCGTCTCGTGGCCGGCGAGCACCTTTGGCACCGTGCTGGTTGCTAATTTATACCATATTCCGTCACTTTTGATGTAAAGCGGCTACGATCGATAAAATCATCAACGGCCGTTGGCAGCGAGTGTAACCTTGCGGCACTACGGTAGAGTGTCAAATTCAGCCAATCACATGCTACGGACATGTTTTATGCGGGATTTTTCACCGAAAAGCGCCTTTGATACACGATCAACCAACATTGAGCAGCACTGCCAGCAGCATTACGTATAGGTGGGAAGCAAAACACTTTTGGATTTAAGTTACTGTAAAATGAATTTGAGATCATAAACTGCTTATGTTACTTATTTTGTCATTGTATTAGTTAGTTGTTTTAAAATGTATTGAAATATTGCTATTACAATACTCAAAACAGTTCATATCTACACATCAAAATTCACTAAAAATAATAAACGTTTGAAACCATTTCTATAAAGGTACATCTACAATGTACATTTCAAATATTGATGTGTCCTCTTACAGCAGACTAAATTATGTTGCTGCGCGTTTACAAATCGTGCCACTGAAACACCATTTCCTGCCGCTACGCTGCTGGCATTTGCATAAGTAAATATTTGAGCTTAAGCTGTAGCGGCAGTGAAAAAATTTGTGAATTCAATTCACTCGATGGTAAGAGAATTTTATTCACATTACGGTACGAAATGGAATTGCTCATTGCCGTCGATCGACATCGAATACGGAAGAACGAAATTAATGAATGAACCACAAGCGTTTTGTTAAGCAAAACATTGACGGAAATGCTACTAATGACGATTGCATGAGTGCGAGAAATAGGGGAATGATGTGCTATGAAAGCTGCTGCTGCGACAGGAACGTTTTCTTAAAACACACCTGCGCTTTCAACACTCTCTGATCGACAAGCTGATGGTGATGATTAGCATATCGCCAGAGGAGCACTTTGTATTTTTTGTCACCTCTCCCTGACCCATCACAGCTGTTCGTGTTCTCTAAGGTGCATTAGTGTTTTAGGTAGGCTTAGTTACTGGAAGTGCGGCGATAGCGGGGTCCACCGGGTAGCACAAAGCGTCGTGTATCGGTCTGATCGTTCGGTATCAATCAACGTGATGTTATGAAAAATTCATAACTTGCCTGCTTTGACAGATTCTCACGAAGCCATGCTTCGTTTGGATGCTTTTAGCAAATCTCGAACCACCGCCGAAAAGGAGGCTACTTTGTTTATCAAACTACGCACCACTAGCTATTAGTTGCATTATGGACGAGAATTTGTATGCAAGGCAATTGGACATAATTAGGTGTTTGCTGAAGGGCACTAAGCACGCCATGATTTTTTTACAAACCTTCCAAGAGTTTTCTTCTAAACATATTTTTGCTTATTGCTTTTTAAACATACATTTGCTTATGGCTTAGATAAAACAACTGAATTATAGATTTTACATGCAAGAGTAGAAAGACATAACCATCGAATTCGTGATTCTAACAGTTGCTATTATAATAAAGGTAATTATCTGAAGATCGGGTTGATATGCGCTGATTTATTTCAGCAGGAACTGAACAGAATATTAAACATTAGAGTTTCACTGATAAAAGTGTGCTACTAAATTATTTGCTCTCTCATTTGACCAAGCTGGCTAGCTGGCTTAGATATAACGAAAAACGACTGTTAATATACTGCAACATCTATCACATAATTGTACCGTACGACAAAGTAAATATTCTTGGTACTTGTAATTTCTATACTGAGCTTATACGTACTAGTTATAACTTGCGCATATGATTCTTAATGAAACAATGCACTTAGTGGAAGACAAATGAAGGACCATAAATTAATTCAACAATTTATCCAATGAACAAAAACCCAGCTACTTAGAGCACACAGCATATGTGACAGAAAAAAAACTATTTTCTGCTCAGTATCGTTCTTATACTGCCACACTTTTGACGTCGGACGACTTTTGTTCAGTTGAACCTTTGAATCATATTACTCATGTTGTTGTGCCACGAGAAGAAACAGCGAGACCGAAGCACAATTTCCAAGGAATATGGTGTCATTTTTCTTAATTAAGTCTCTTCCGGTTCCGCTCCAAAGCTAATTAGTTCCGTTTTCTTCGACACCTAGTTATTTTTTGTTGTCGCTTTTAGCCTTTGCATAAACTCGCGTACCTCGTACAGCGCAGACAACATTATCCAACCAATCCGGCACTAGATTCTCCCTTAAGGCAGCTCTCGGAGTCGTCACTGACAGGCGTCAAAGCTAAGGGGATATATGTATGAAGAAATGCATCAAGACAGCTAATGAATGAGGCAAATCTTGCGAGCATTTCAGCCGTCAATTTCTTGTTTATGGCTTAATTCCTGTCACACAAAATGGATGCTACTAATCATCGCTCAGTTGACTGTGGAGCTTGCCAATTTTCGTTCCTAATTAATTTCATTCTCGATCTGCCATATTAGCGTAATTTGCGTATCGTAGCTTTGCAGTACCATATTATTTAACTTGATTTATGAACTCCCCTACTAAGCTTCAGTTGACGCTCGTCTTTCCATGTCTCTTGTCTGTTTAAATTCTTCAGCCCTATTGTTACTATATTAAGACTCGTATAGACTAATTCAAGTGCTTAAAGTCTGCGCATTTTTTCTGTTACTTTTTTAATTCTACGCAAGAACATTTCGAGCGTCAGAAAACTATCAAAACTCGCACAATATTCTCACCCTGGTAATCAGTTGGGTCATAAACTCGAGCCTTGGCCACCGACATTTTCTTCCCGGACGTTGAGTAGCAGCAGATACCATGCCGGTTTACTGTCTCTCTGGCTTATAACAGTTAAGAGCCTCGGTTCTCACACTTAATGGCTAATCATAAGCAGAACCTAAAATAGAACACCACGACTGTTTTTGCAGCTAGAAAAAAAAACCAAACGTGGCACTGAAAAACTTTGCCCACCCGCAGCAGCAAATAAAGTGAGCGAAGTTTTTCCAACGATCTTATATCGTAATTTTTTATTAGCTCTCGTCATAACCTTCATAACAACTCTCCCCGTCAGTGAAGCAGAACGACACGAGTGACAAACAAAAACTCAGCCACACTCAACCAGTGAGTCAAAAAAAAACCTGACAAATGAAACTGTTACGCCCGAAACGCTTCTATTCTGTTGGAAACTTAAATGCTCTGGCAGCTCGGAGATACGACTTCCTCTCCAAAGCCGGTTAACCCTGGGGCCTTGGTAGTGGCTTTCTTTTGCTCTGCCACAGCCGCAGGTCGCATCTGTGCAAAACGTAGCGGTGTCATTTCGCTGGCCTTCGAGTGCGGGGCGATATAATTATCTCTATGACTCTTGCCACCAATTAAATATCCCACCTCGAGTGGACGAGTGGAAGTCGTTGACTTTTGTCAAAAGTTTCCGATGTTCCGTCGGATCAGCATAAGGTTCGTGCGTATGCTCGGTTTCCCTGGCTGACACTCAACACACGCGCCGTTTACATGGGCGCAAAGTGAAAGAGGATCGTTTTTATCTCGTCTGGCCCGACTCATTTGGGCTGGCACGAGTCGAGTGGGACAGTATTCTTGACGCTTCACAAAAGATTATTATTTTCATGCTCTCATCAACCGGCGTACCTTTCTACAGAAAGGCAACCCTAGCCAGAGCCTGATAGTGAAGGAACACGTGCTAAAGGAACATCCCCGACAAGCCAGGACAGCTAAGAGATAAAATTTTCTCCCGTCCTAATGTTGGTGTAAGATTGTCTCGCCTGTGGCTCGACACAATTGGCGCATAGTGAAATTTTGTTCCACTTTTTTGTAACATAGATTTTCAAGAAACATTTTAATGTTTTTATTAAAAAAAAGTAGTTTTTTTTGGCTCTGCATAAGAAATAACGATTTACATTAAATAAATCTGAAATTCTCTAACTAAATATACATTGTAAATATATTTTCTACTTGTAATTTGTAATGTCTTAAATAAATGCTTAGTAAATAGAAGCTCTTATTGTTTTTTTTTGTTTTGAAAGTAATCTATTCTATATTTCTGTATAGATATCATATCAATCATTATAATGTGTAATATTTATATCATATATGTTTAGTTTTAAAGTAAATTTAAAAAAAGTAAATAATTAAATAGGCATTAATCAAATTGTTCAAATTGAGTTTATTAAAGGATTACTGGTAATCAAGCACAATATCATTATGATAAAATTTCCGGAAAGTCCAAGTGATGCAATGGGGCGAAACAAGATAGCCGATAACGGCGAACCCTCGAAGCTATCAAACTCATCTACATCTATCATCTCGCAGCAACATTTTTCCCGGAGCGTCGATATGCTGTGGGAAAATAATAATTTCCCGTCCAATCAGTTGCATCCTTCCTGCTTCTCTATCGTTTCCCCACCACACGTCAATTTGCCGCTCGTTCGCAGCAGCTTTTCGCATCATGCATCATCATGCTTCGCTCATCTCAACAATACCAGAGGGCTAAGGGAGACTTCCCAGTCCGGATCGCCGGTGACGAAAACGACGGCGATGACGTCCGCGGGATGCAGATAAAATCATCAAAGTGCAGTAATATCCACTGCAGGATTATCGATTCCCTGCTTGGTGGATGACTGCGCCATGGTTTTATCGCGGTCCGACCGGCGGAACATCAGAAACAGCATGCTGAAACGAAAGGTAAATTGAAACCTACCGTCATCAACATCATCATTGCCACACGTTCGCCGCTTCCGGGGGAGGTGGTGACCGCTCTCATGGTGCCACGAAATGCAGCAGAACGCCGAGTGGATTAATATATTTGTATTCGGTCGTGTTCTCCAAATCGAGATAAAAAAAATGCGAATCCCTTGCGTTGCTGCGACTCACATGTAAATTCCCAACGATGCCAGCAGGAACGCCTCGCTGAGTAGGAATACGCTTCCGAGGAAGAACGATTGGCTCTTCAAATATACGGCGCTGTAGATCGTCGGGTAGATGGCCACCTGGGCAGAATCCACAATTCCCAGTATGGCAAGCATTTTTCCTACGCGCACCATTCGTGAAAAGATATAGCAAAAGAAGGAACAAGCCGAAGCGCACACGTCTCGTCACAATAAATTCGACTCTCCGGCGTACTGTCCGAATCAATTTTCGTTCACTTCCTCCAATTACACTCACCAATCTCGTCCTGCCCGACCAGCTTCGACACGATGCTTCGAATTGCGATCATTTTACTGCCCTCGAACACATCGATCGAGGTAGCCACATAGTAAAGGTACGGTTTTACGGCCGTCACGGCAATGGCCTGCGAATTGGTACAAGAAAACATACCGCGGTAAGATATGGTTACGGTCAAAGCCGCAATTAGCAAAATTATTCCACAACACCACTCCGCAAAAACGTGGTAGATACGTCGGTACGTTACAGGCTGATCGGAAGCGCCCCCACAGTCATTACCATGATCGGTTTTCCCACCAACGAAAAGCACACGGAAAACACACAAATCATTGCATCCGAAACTCCAAGCCTTTTGCTCAGCACTCCCATCGCTAGCAGCGTTCCAAGCATGGTCGTTAGCAGATCGTAAGATATCCAGGTGCCGAGGTTGGTTATCCAGCTGAACTGGACGTAAGCCAAAATGGCGGCGGACTCCGTGTCGCCCAGCGCGCCGTAGTTGATGAAGTACGCCAGTACCGTCAAGTACAGCAGGTTCCGGCAATTGAAGTCTCGTTTTTTGAGAAAAACTTTCACGCAATCAAGCACCAGCCCAATGTCAAAGAGCTGACTCAGTGAGGGTCGGGAGCTTTTTTCCGGCCCACCATTAGCAGGACTCGTGGTCTTGACCTTAACATCAACAGGCTCCTTTAGCACGAATAACCCATATAGCAGACCGATGGTATCCGTTACAATGCAAAGAATACACAGCTCTGAAAGCATTGCAAGAATGGGCATTTTGAAGCATTACATACAGCAGTATACTAACTGTTACTTACTGATAAATCCCAGGTATTTAAACAAATGACCACTGAAGAAGTTTGCAACGATCGGAATGGTAGCGTATACAACGGCAGTACATGCAAACCTGAAGGTACGATCCTTCTCGTCCGTACATACGGTCAAATAGCTATATATGCCTGTCACCACCAAGGGCACTCCACCGCTTAATGCAATGATAACATTTGGTACGATTCCCGCTACTTCCAGTGGAACTTCGCGCATAAAAACAGCACTAAATATATAAACTGAAAGAGAGCAATATTATTATATACAAATTAAAAATGAAAACAGCTCTAAAGTACTACCTCAAGTGGAGTTCTGATTATACTTATTGCTAACTGTCGTTAATATGATATCATAATGATACCTCGTCATTAGCAAGTGACAACGAGGTTGATTTTAACCTCAACTCAACTCAGTCGTATTGGCTTACCACAAAATGCGAGTATGTCTGCCGCAATCGGCACTAGAATACAGGGCTTTCTCAATCCAGCACGGTCGCTCCAACTGCCGGCAAACAAAAGCACCACGCCCTGTATAATTCCCACTGTAAAAGCACCATGCAGCAAATGAACGCAAATACACATTAAATTCCCATCAACTTTTTTGCCCGTTGTCCATCCCACCTATGATGCTACGGTAGGAATTCAAAAAAACCACCGCATTTGTCGATTCCTGCTGCGCATCGCAAACTAAGTTACGAAAACTGGTAAAGTTCTCCACCCCGGCCAGTGTCCGGTTTGTGTCGGTCTCGGAGCATATATCGTCATCTTCTAGCTGAACAAAAAACTCGCAAACATTCAAGTCAACTCCGAGTTTTGCAGCACAGGCCTAGCAAAGAGATAAATACGATCATGTAATGAAATATATCTACCCATTCGCTGACCAAAAAAAACTGAAACACGCTAAACACTGTTCCCTACCTTCTCGTATTCAAATACTTTAAACGCTGTTCCACAGACAACTCCAAAGATGTAGAAAATGATCACTGGCTCGATGGTGATGAAGTCTTTTGCTCTGACCCAAAACGCGACAATGCGCGATCGGACACTTTCTCTTCCGACTTCCATTTTTTCACAACACTTTTTTCTCCACAACTCCCTGTGCACCGGTTACTCTATGCGCGTCTTGTGCAATACTACAGCTTTCAATGACTCCCAGAACCGAACATAGCATGGGGTGCTTAACTTAGACGATAAGTTCAACGCCACGATCATCGAAGAGGTGCTTAACTTGTGGAGAGTATCTTCACACTGAACCGTGCACCGTAAACAAGCAACTGAAACAGAAATAACAACCAAAACGATACACCAAAAACAAATGTGCACAGTCAAATAAACACATCACCGGTTCCCTCAACACTTTTTCAGCAAAAAACAACATTAGGCGTTACGAATCAAGTAGAAAGAGGCTCATCTTCAGAGCATGAAATGTCAAACACGTTCGCGAGCTTTGCGCAAAACAAAACACAGAAAACCTGATATCTCAGCTGTTTCACGATGCTACCCCGTAGCATGATCACATTTGTGTTTGTGATGCTGCGGTTGAGTTTTTGATCAGATTCGAAACCAGTTTTCGATTCAATGTTTCATGCATGCTTACCGACGCTGCTGGTCGATGCACGAACGAAACGTAAACCGGAATCTAACCCCGGAACCGGGTGAGAAGATTGTTAAACATTCAAGGCCGCTCGATGGAGGTACATAATTAATTCTGATATAATATTTTCGCACATTTTATCTGTTGACCTTGAATGAATCTCGCATGTTTTCATAACCGCATATTTTGTGACATGATCTATAAACTATTAAAAAAACCTGATTTAAATTCTGGTTCATTTTTTAAACTGTTTCTAAGTGATCTATTGAGCTGATGATAATCAAGTGATTCCCATGCTAATTTATTGAAGACATAGTCAGAGTGAGACATAGTCAATTCCATAGCACTTTTATGACATTTGAACAATTTTCTTTCAAAAATATGTTCATATATTCTCCTTATGATACTATGCTTCCGTGCTAACATGCTTCTTTAAGAAATTTTTCATTATTTCCAGTAGCTCTCAATCGTATGGTAAAGCAAAAATTTGTAAAAAATAAGATAATCCCCCATCCCTGATTATCAGCGTCTAGACGAGCAATAACAAAACATCTCACTTTCATCGTACTCAATCGATGCATTTTTACAGGATGTATGCAAAATTCATGTCCTTAGAAAGCTATCCCTGATGTCTGCTCGAAAAATACTATCCACTACACGTACACATCAGACATGCGGTAAGGATCAACATTGCGCAGGGTATATTGCAAGTGCCAATACAGAAAAGAAGTGCCAAGAAGAACGGTACTGTCTACAACGCCCTGTGCGGCCCAACGATCTACTGTCGGTTCATGGTGTGACGTGGAAATAAATTTTTAAAGTAAACAGCATCCTCCGACCCGTTCGGAACCATGAAACCCTGGAAAATGCATGACTCCTATTGGAAAAGCGGCATTCCAAGCTGAACGTTCACACAGTATCGATTGTGCAGGGCGCTGCAAGGAGCATGGCATGCAAAACTCTGCAAATACCGCGACGTGATGAAATTTGTTGAGTGTGTTTAGGCATGTGCGGAAGACGGAATGTACAGGGATCTGTTTTTATTTTAGGAAACCAATATAATCCGTTTTCCCAGGTCGTAGGGTAGGATTAGTGACCCCATTGTGGTTTCGGTTAGCATCGATCTCCGATGGCAAACCACGTATTACCTTCGGATCGTGAACGCTGTCAATAAAGCTTACTCTGGACTAGGTGAGACTTAGCTACGGTCACCCAAATATATCTAGCCAAATTAATAGCTAAGTTGTTGGTACAAATTTCGGTGTGATTTATGGTGACGTAATTGAGCGTATATTTCCAACAACACTATTTAAAAATAAAATTAATTAACTTTTAGGATTTCATCGTTTTTTCATTGGTTTATTCTTTTTATTATATCTTTTACTGTGCCTGCAGTATCTCTGTATTGTTTTTTTTTGTTCTTTCACATATTTTTTGAATAATATCAACAGAAAAAATAAAAATGATCAATAATGCAAACGGAAAAACATAAATATAACAGTTAAACCATAATAATAACAGATTAGATTATGTTCATCTAAGTGAATTATTTATTGTCTCCAGCCATCTGTTCAAGCTGGAATTTTTATAAATAATAATTCTAAATCAACTTAGTGACTGCAAATTTTAAGAATATGTGTATTTAAAATAGTATTAACACATGTTATTTCTATAAGTTTGGCAGGATTCATTGCCAAACTTTCCGACAATTGAAAATGGAAAGCGCTTCGTTTGGTTCCCAAATTCCCAGACTGCATTCATCGACATTTCTCATACCGAATAAGCTCCATATAGCGTTGCAGTTATTGAGCTGTATGATGACAGTCACTAGCTTCTTCAGCTTGCTTCTTATGCTGCCCTGGATATATGAAAGCAAACCAGCCGCAGGAAGCGTACGAAATTCAAGGGAACGATGCAGATACCCAATATCTATCGATATTTGACTTCGGTACAACGGTGAAGCAAACACGATCCCAGCCAATAAACTTGTTCTCCAGATGTACACACAAATAGCGCGATTCACTTTCTCCGTCCCACAGCTAGCGAACGGAAATGCAAATGCTCCTTCCTTCACAACCAGCTCGATATCCACGGAACGCCACAGGATACCCGGTATATTGATCGTTGTGGGGCTTGAATCAAAATGTCCTTTTGTCCCGCTGCACGGTAACCGGTTTCCAGTTTTCCACCGGTGCACACTAGATAAAATGCTGGACAAATTGTGGCTACCACAGTGGCTACATCTATGAATTTGGTGCGTAATCTGTTTTTGGTGGAAAGAAAACTGAGTAGAAATTGCATAATGCTTGCACAAAAAACCCTCAACTTGCTCGAATAAGGAAGAATGTACATTTTAATTTCATTCATTTTAATGTCATTCCCCACAATACGCTCATAGTTCAAAACCAATACTAAACACTACGCAAACAGCCCTCACGTCTCGATTGAAACGTACATTCCGATTTACAGCAGATATGATAATGAATGGTCAAACAAGCAGCCCGACAAATAGTCGCATCTTCGGGTTTGCTTATTGATTTAAAATTCCACCCGTTCGACCACTCTAACCTTCGCTCCGATCTTCTTCAACTGCAGGGAGTAAATCAATTTTTTATCCACTCTATCGGTGCCACTTTCAATGAGCTTAAATTGGTCAGCTTTTTCAATGCAAACGAATGCTCGTATGTGCCCGAGTGCGGTGCAATCCGAACGGTTACCAAGTACGAAGATGACGATTGCCGTCCACCAGAGCCATGTTGCCCAACGTCTTTTCAATGTGTGTATTTATGTGTGTTGATACAGTGGCTTATCTCGATTTAGACGCCGGTTCGAGATGCAATTCAACACCGCCCTAACGAATCTGCTGATAATCCGGCTTTGATGCAATCTATGCTCGGCAAACATTGCAATCGGACGAGCTGCTGGCAAGTTTAAACGAGCTGTTTGTTCAGAAGTTATCAAATCAATTTACGTGGTTAAATTGAGAAATTGAATCTGAAACTGGTCATATGCTCTAACACTTTCAAGCACCAGGAGGCTCGAGCAATGACGAAAAAAGAGTGTAGACAAGCTGCATGGTCGTTGCTTGGAATGGAATTATTTGCCAACTGCCATTTCGTCAGTCAGTTGCGATAATACGGTGTTGAAATCTGGCATGACTGATGTCCTACGAGGATCAACGTGCCCGTTGCAAGGATACGGCTTTTCTTTTACTTTTCCACCTTCATTTTCCATTTGCCCTGCGAATGCTCATTGCTAAAGATGAACACCGTTCTGGCGCGTGCTCGTAGAGCCTTCGGTTCATGTTATGTCTCATTCTAGCCCATCGCTCACTTTCGTGCTCGTTCCTTCCAGCGATCGTACAACGATGCGGTGGGCTCAAGCCTGGGACGGATCACCTGGCGGCACGTGGAAAACTTTTCCCATTAATTTAGGTTTCGGAAATTCAATTACACACCGTTGGTGGTGGTGTTTTACACCTCCACTAGCCGATACTGAATCTCGAATCCGGAAGTATGGGATATAAAATCAGGAAAAGGAAGTTATACTCCTGGCTTTTGCGTAACTGTGATTGTAGCAGCTAACGAAAATCGGATGATATCAGCCAAAAAGAAGAGAACATCCATTACGCGAAGCTAAAGAACGATTCGTGGCTGAATGTGTTCTGAGATTTTATTTTCCATCCGCCTCTGTGATTCAAGCATTCGATTATCTATCGTCAATTCATCCATCAACATCATCCGTAGTAAAACAAACATACATAATCTCAGATCAGATTTCATAAATCGAACTAAACATGCTTCCAAATCGTTCTTTCAATTTGAGGAAAATTGTTTCATCGATATATTATCCCAGCAAAATTATATTATCCCATATATTATCCCATATATTATCAAGTTGTCATTGTAAATGCTCTGGTTTCCCTTTAAAATATTCAGTTTATTCTTTAAATAGCCTTATTGTGGAAGCTCAAAAATGACATTTTCAAACCATATTACTTCTAAATTTAAATTAAACATATTAATTTACAATAAATACCCACAATTTTGTTGCAGTTCTTCCCGAACATCCTGTGGTTCTCAGCCAGTGGGGTCAGCAAGTAAACAGCACAAAACTTGGTCCCAAAGAAGAAGGTGACGATATTGTGCTAACCTGTCGTGTAGTTGGAGGTAAGTAGGAAGCATCAATAGTTTTCCAGCAAAGTCTTTCGAATGGGAAGTCTTTCAGCATTATTTAGAGTATAATGCTTGATGAGGTTAAACAAACATTCACCTACCAATATTCAAAACTATCAATAAACACAAGCTTCCAAGGTCTCTTGAACAATTAGGTCCTGCAATAAATATCAGTGAATTATGCTATTCAATCTGAACAGCTACATCTCATTTTTCAGATTTAAATAACTTTCTTAAAGTCTACATGCCTGTCACATCTTGTTGCATTGGCGCACATTTAGTATGATAAATAATTAACCCACACTTCAGTGCACGTGACCAATGTTTCCAAGCATACAATCTTCAACCAATGTCCAGTGCTTCTGAAACCCATTCTACCGTGGTACCGTGCACGACTGACATCTATTCTTGTCGCAGTGACAGTAAAAGCGGCGCAGTTGCCTCTACTGCTGCAAGTAGTTTCGATTCAATTTGAAGACACTACTTCCACATCATCGCAGAGTCCATTTTGCTAACGTAATTATTGGCAGTTACTTTGCCAGAATAACCGGATGCACAACGATGCTTCTACAGAAGAAGTTGCCTCCGACAACCTCGAGGCTTCCCAAGGAGCAATTCCTAACCTCAATTAAACCAACCTAAACTACTGGCCGAAGAGCCGGTAGCGGATCGCGGTGGGATTATTCCATCAAGTCCGTCCTCGTGGCTAAGTCCCAGTGCTGGGCGAAGGATTCGCCCATTCTCCGAGGAAACTTCACATAATTTTCAGTTGAACACTTGGTCCAGCGGTTCAACCAGCCAACCTGCAGCGTCACGAAGGCGTACATTTTACACTGATAATGACAGAAGTTTAATTGATTCATTAGTATGCGAGACTTACACAGCCGGAAACGCAAAATTCAACCTCAGTCGTTCTGTGGCACCACACCGGTCTATCTTGGCATGCCCATCCCGACGGTACCTGTGAATTGTTAGAAACTCTCCTGGTGGCTCTGGGACCAGCGATACGTCAAGATGCTGGGAGTGTCCTTTCACGATCTCCTTCAAATACCTCACGCCATGGTCAAACGTGGATCAAACGGTACTCAGACGTAGTGTTGTAGCTCTATCCCTGACGTATCCTGCAGGGAATCGTAACTCTTTGTGGTCGCATTTGTTCGGATCCATCGAGGGGCTCTGAATGCATCCCGGATAATCAGTGCTAGTAAAAGATCATTAAATTGAATCGTAAGCCCTAACGGTTCATACAGCTCTTAAAACACTTTGAAAAACCACTACCCATATTCTTGGAATTTATGAAAAGTGCCGTCAGAGTACTGATTAATTTACTACAAACCAAGGACGGTAAGATTTGGTGAACTAGAAAACATAGCTCAAAACATTTCACCCACGCATTACTCTAAACATGCTAAATTAATATCCAAATCTGAATTCTCAAAATAACATTAAGCAAATGGAACGTGTTTGCATTTTCACTGCAGCGAACAAACACGTTTCCTGGAACTTTAAATAAAAAAAGCTTTCAGATTGAAACATTTCCTAGAGCTTGTTTCATTAGGAGTTTACAATATATGCCATAAAAGATACACAAAGCTTGTTTGCCGAGTATGTGGTGGTTGCATGGTTGTGTTATTGAAAATCCTTAATCTTTTGTTACAACCTTCAAGACAATACAGCTTTACCTGCGACCCACACGCTACATGCAGTTGGGTATTATTTTTCTCAAGCATAACCAAAAAACAACATCATTTGGGTAAGTTTAACACCTTGGCGGGCAATTAAAATTATACGATTAACCAACCCGTTAGGCTACGCTAACACATTCATAGCTAGGGGTAAAATGGCGTTCTACCATCGTCTGCTGCCTGCAATGGGCCGCCGCGTGGCCAATGGAGGGAGAGTACTAAAACTCGGAACAATATAAACTCATTATGGCCGCTCGTCTTGATTGTCTGGTGGTGTGTTCAAATTTTCCAAGCGGTTAGAATGTTAAATTTACGGGAAAGGAAAACACAGAACGCCCGGCGCGCGAGTTTCAATGCGCCTGCTTAATGCGGTGTGGTAGTGTTCGTTTTGGTTTCTTTAACTTTCACTACCCTTTCACGATCGTATTTCAGACATGCGGGCAATATGCACGCACATGATGCTGGCTAAAAGAAACGCAGTATTTTAAAACTAAATCCCCAAGCCGCATGTGACTGACTTTTTGACTTTCCCTCGAAAAGTCCCATTGGGCGAAATCCAGCCTAACAAACCCTGCACTTGCCGGCGTATTTACGATTCTTCAGTTTTGCTCCCGTGTCCCGTGGAAACTCGCCTCCTAGAGCACAGCCAACCGCTTGCCAGCCATTGAAAGTTTACCATGTATGCAAACAGTTGATAACGGGGCCCGGTCTACCGATGCCGCCAGGCGACGGGCTTTCGTCCACAAACGGTACAAATCCAACCGTACCGTAAAGCTTACGGAAAGGATTTTAAATAAGAGGATAAGTGCAGCAAACAAAACTTCTTCAAAGCAAAGTACAACACGCTGCAGAACGCCGTTTAAGAGCCGTTATAGTTAAAGACATGCGGCGGTGAATGCAAAACGCACCAGGCAGCCCATCTAGGCCATTCGGCATTCGACAAGGTACCATGTGATTGGAGGTACCGGAGTGCGATAGAATTTGCGCCAAAGTTATGGTTTAGTTTATACACAACTTTTCGCCACCTTCATCAGGGCTACCGCTGGCACATACGCATTGCTCGATGCACTCGAACCGGTCCAAGTTTTGCTGCACTTTTCATCACCTTTGTGCCCGTACCGGTGAGCAGCGCCAGTTCATCGAGCAAAAGAGTCATTTCCGTAGGTGGAGTGAAAGTCAGGTTGCTCGGGTGCAACGTTCACGAACGCTTAGCTACGCTCTGCTAGCGTTGGGTGTGATTGAAAATGTTTTATTATTAAAGTTCGAGTTTTCCGACAGTTCCATAACCGGGTGCCACTGGAAGGAAATGGTTATATTTTACGTCGTAATAGTTTCATATGGTCGGGTTTAGGCATCATAAATATTTAACAGAGCTGGCTAAGCGAAAGAGAAAAAAGTGTTAGAAATCAATTCTCTGTGAAAAGTTATTCGAAATGGGGTTGTCTATATATTATAAAATTACGCATTTAAACTCAAATCGACAATTATACTCACAAAACCCATTGTGATTTATCTGCATCAGTCTTTTTAGTGCTAGTGACGTAGATACTGATAAGGAATTGATTAAGTTATAGTGTTACTCGTCGTAGAAGCATAAATCATAATGCGTTTCCATTAAATTTGCCCCATGACATATACTACTGTCTTTCACACGATAGCTAGACTAGAGATAAAGATATTTACCATTTTGATGTTTTACCCCAAATGATGTTCAGCTTCAGGCCAACTGTGAACGACAAAAAGCTTGAGTAAGAATGAAAAAAAATACCACAAACAAACCAATCGCTCAGCATTACCGCCGGTCGGAAATATATACTTACTGCGGAAAGAAGTATTCTCGTCAAGTTTGATAAATAGTTGGGCGTTTTTAGGCCTACCAACATTTCACGGCTAGTAAAGCTGTCTGTATCGAACGGCCGCTTGTCATTTATCATCATTCTCAGCCCCTGACTTCTAGCGAACGTTTTGTAGTAGCACCAGTTTGGCTGTAAATATGATGAAGATATTTGAGCCTCCAACCACCAATGAGTGTGGTCATCTCGAAGGTTCACTCGAAGGGCTGAAGGGTTCTCTTGGGTTTGAATGCATCATCGCTGGGCCATTCAAGTGTAGTATCCAACCGCCGTCGTACGGTGAGGTATTTATGAACCTAACCCTTAACCATTGTATCGATTAATCATTTTCCCGACAGCGATGAACGGTTGGTATCTCTCCATGTGGAATTCAAAGTCCATGGAATTTAACTTCACACGACCTTTCCTTGCACGCGCAGATACCCCAGTCGACGTCAGTGCCGACGATATGGACCGAAATTCCACCAGCATCCCAAATTCCACCCAAAACTGCTCATGAACCGTCCCATTTGATTGTATTCATCGAGCGTCCAGCCATCCTTCAGAGACGATGTTCTGATTTGAAGATTTATTAAATCGGCACCATTCACCGATTTATCACCGTTCAATCAACATCGGGTTGATTTCGGGTCCTGTATGAGGCTCTTTCCCTGCCAGCATTTGCACGTCGGATGCGGAAGGTGTGCCCAGCTTTGAAACGTGTCGCTCTGCATGCCGGCTATAATGCCAACCAGCGAATCCGGTGACCGAAATACCACAGAGCGGTAGGCAATGTCTAAACCTCGGTAGCCTCATCCACGTACGGTGGGCATTTACCGTGCTTTCGCATACCGTGGTGAAGTTTCGTCACCGTTCTGTGCGGTAAATAATTTAATTAGCCTGCCAATCACAATCCCATCACTCATCAAACCCATCCCATACGCTCCGTACTGGCTGTATCGCGCCAAACGTTGGCACTCTAATGCGCTTTTGGCTCCACGTCCGATCGATCGATTCCGGATTTTGGAATTGAAATTAATGATCCTTCCTGTCTGGTGTGCCTTTTGGAAGGACAGCATATGCTAGAAGCATACCTCTTGGAATTGTGCACAATGGCAGAGCACTTAAATAAAAACGCTCAACTGAGCTGATTTGTGACCGATTCATTTGTGAATTAAAATTTTGCTAACTCTTAAACCAACATGGAGTATGTCATTTCATGATACATATTAAAAAGAACATTTTTGTTCCGATACACTGATATACAACTCTCCTCTGTTTAACCGGTTTGGCATATCACCATGTATCTTCAAAGAGAAACGCTAACATAGTCAATCAAACATCCACTTCACTCGAGATGCCATGAATAATTCGATACCGGGTACGAATTAGGGTTCAATACCATACAGAAAGCTATTAAAGAGTCCCGTTGACGACAACGGGTACCCGTTGTTAGAATGACATGAGCTTAAAATGGAATTTTGGTTTTCATTGACATTGATTGGATAGTTACCAACCGTTCCGAAGTGTTCACTCAACAAACAGCTGCAATAGCAAGTGCATCGTCACATTCATTGAAACATTGATCGATTTGACTACTCGCACAACACAAGGCATCAAAATTGAAGTTAATTGCAGTGATTTTGATTGAGATAATCAAGGTTTTCTTCGTTTGAGAAACAAAATCATAAGTCAAAATAGTGATTAAATTTCTACAAAATGCCTATTTAACAACTCTTATTGTCGTATCAGTTATAATCAGAAAATTACTCTTACATTTTTTAAAGATTTTAAAGAATAAAAATGAAATAAATACCAATAAATAAATAGATGAAAATTTCCAAAACTTATTTAAACACAATCAGCTGTTAATTAAATTCTACTTTAAAATCAGAACCACTCGAACGGGTAAAGAACGAAGCTATGATGCATCAGTACTGGTCACAAAAGCATCGAGCGTTGGGCGAGAACAAATCATCCGCAACCTAGCACTTATCGAACATCAAAGCATATCCATTTCAAAATGTACCTTTGGGTATGTGTCATGAGAAGAGATGATGGGAACCTACAAGAAATGTGCGAAATAACCCATCCCATTCCAAATGCGGATGTTTGGGACAGTCGCGTTATGTGTAGAATGCCACCGAAAAATATAATCTCAGTCGATGTCAAGAGCAATCGGTTTCATAATAATTGGACAGCTAAATCAATCCTGTTGATCATGGAGCTGTATTTAGCTCTGCGCTCTTGGGTGAATGTTACAGACATTCAGGAAGCTCGGCATTCATATTTTCAATGCGTTTCATCTATGTAGTTTCGTAAATACACTATTGAAAGTGCAAAATAGTTTATATTTTAGTTCAAAAAAGAAAAAAAAATGTTTTTATCGACATTCCGAAAGGTTATTTAATATATTTATATTTTTATTCAAAAACATTGAAAGTTAAACGATATAGAAAATAGACATTTTTTCATTTTATCTTAAAAAACCATGCAAACAGTAATGTGGGTTTTCAATTGAATAATATTTTTCGTATATTGTTTAGGCTTGAATGAAATTTCGAATGAAATGTTTTGTTCAGTTCTGTCCGCAATGGTGACAATGTAGCACATGTTCAAGCGCACAGACTTCATGATTCACAGTAACGTTGATTACGGTGTCAATCGGCAGTCCAGAATCCACGCATTAGAATTAAGCATGTGGTGAGACGCGAGTAGAGCAAAACCAGCCAGAGCCTGCCGAACGTGGTTCGATTTAGTTGAGAAAATGGGAAACTCGCCAGGCAGCCGATGCGCCATATCATTCAGCTTGCGGTGGAAAGTTCTATCGAAAGTGTGTGCATGGTGTGCTAGAAAAACATCGACCCCACATCCCTTCCCGGACCGTTGGAAGTAAATGGGAAATAAATTGGTTTTCATCCATCCTTCCAATATTGGAATTAAAAGTCTACTACAGGCACCGGGACGGATGCCGTTGGTTCTGCCCTTAGGGCTGGCCGATGCTGAATATTAGGTCTAAAAACGTGATAATCGATCGGATGGGAGAACGGTCCGAATTGATCGTCGCTCTCGACCCGGTCCTGGCTCGCTGCCCGTAGGCTGGCCAACCGAAAATAGCCCATTCTGTCCGATATCGAATGATCAGCTTTGCAGCGGCCATCCGATTAGGGCCCGCAACCGCACGCACCGGCCTCCTGCGGTGAAAGCGTTCAGCGATGGTGGTCTGGTCGGGATTTACGAACTCCTCGAGTGGGCAGCTAATAGAAGGGAAAACAACGGCAGCGGCTTTGCAGGTGGCGGGAGCAAAAACCGAATTTCCTTCCCTCTATCGTACGGACCATGGGGCGAAAAGAAATCGGCGAAATGAACTTCACTGCACGAAAGGAGACGCCATGACCTCGGGTTTGAGATAACGGTCACCTTCCATCAGAATGTCACCAGAATCGTTTGTGTTTCCGAATGAGCGCTTCGCGTCCGTGTCCTGCATCATGAGTCGTCTGATTGGATTCGGTGGTTTATGACACGCATTCCTCGGGGAATGATTAAATTTTTTCCTGCCATCGGTCTTGTGCGGATTTTCTTTCATTTTTTTTTTCTCGTCCTTGCAATCGCCCACCACGATCACAGTGGATGCCGAAAAATTCGTTAATTCCTTTCAGCCGCATTTGTTTGATCTCACCCGAAATCGGCACTTCTCTTTCGTCGTCTTCGTCTAGGGACGAATGTCCGTTCCGCAATTTCCACACATATACTCGCATTGCCACATCGGTGATGTTTGGTCGGCACCACACACTGTTCCCGAGGCAAAGCGGACGCCTGGTCGTTTGTACCTAAAGGTGCGGAAAATAATATTTGCTATTGGAAGCATTCGGAAATTTTACCCACGTTTTCTCGCTGGTTCTGGTGTTGAAAGAAACCGGACACATTAAAGCAGGCACCAACTAAGCTCGGAACCGAATGTGTCCGTTTTGGAAACGCTTGCAGTCACGTTCCACTTCAGTACACTGATACGTAACCGGTATCTCTACGCTCTGCAACAAATCGGTATAGATTCATCGCTCCAAACGATCTCAACAAAACTTCAACAATGCTTGAGCAGGATGGTATTGAAGTTTTCGTGCAGTACACGTGAGTCTTGGGTTGTATAACTGGCATCCCGGACTGTCCTGTGACATCTCTATTTGATAATAAATGCCATCATATATTCACAATTATTGTTTTGCCAATAACCCTTATTGTGAGCGAGCTACCAGTTTGTTTCCTTCACTACCAGATAAACATAAAACACGTCTATGCACCAAGCGCGGTTTGTTTCGAGCACTGCTCAGATTGAAATGATTGTTTTATATTAGTTTACAATTGCAAATCGCACATCTGAAGCCCGATGGATTCAGAAGATTGCATTCTCTATCTCGAGTGGATCACCAACAAATACCGCAAAGCGATTATTCTAGAAAAGGGCACTTACGATGTCGAAATTGCATCGCATCGCTACCTTCGCTGCAAACAACAGTCGAACCATTCTGCCTTATTAATGCAATTTTATGTATCTCCCCTCTGTGCTCGAAACATATCATCCACCAGCCAGCGGTGCTTTCAGTTCATATTTCACTGGCATTGGTGAAAACGCTACGATACGCTTGGGAGCCTTCGTTTGATCTACGATCGTACGGCGTCCCACTGGCGTGGTCTCCGTTTCGCCAGCTCCCTTTCGTGTCGCTTCTTTGCTAGACTTTTCCACCGAATCGCGCTCCTCACCTTGCAATTGACCAGCATCTCCATTGCATTGCTAGCGTAGAATAAACACGGACGATTCCGGCGCTACAAATGCGCCGCTTCCATGGGAAAACTAATAATATGAAAATATTATCTTCGCGCAATAATGTTGAAATATGGTTTTTTTGATAACGATGCAGAAAAAACAACCGAAGCACAACACGGCATCGCGTACTTGTAGCGTTGCATGCGACACAACGGTGGACATGGAGACTATTGTAACGAGCCATAATTTAACATGATCACCCATCACACGCTCATCGGGTCTCCCCTGGCTCGCGTGCAATTCTACACCCAGGGAACGGAGCTGGCTAAGCCCATCCGAAGCGGCGATAAAACGAACACCAAGCCGCATTAAAGTGGTCGAATTTACAGGCGTGATAGGAAAATGCAGCATGGCAGGGAAAAACGGAACGCCGAAATGTACTGGCAGGCGCTCGCAGGCGTAAACAAAGGTATCAGAAATATGCCCAAACCAGCACACCCGGGTGTGACGCGTCAAGTAACGCGTCGATTATGCCACGTTGGCACATGGGGTCTCCTCCTGTAAAGCGCCACGCATTTATGTGACAAAATGTGTCCGCCCATTCTCGAGCCACATATATCTCAATCCGGATTTTTCCCGCTCGCAATATCCCGCAACAATCGTCGGCCCACCCGCCAACCTGGCAGGAGCTGCGTGTTGTCCTCGACCATTAATGCGCGGTTCCAACGCTGCAGCTCGCGGCAACGCCAGAGATCATTTGGGAATTTCCCGTGAGCACAGCTCAAACGTGTCACAGATTTACATATTTCGTGCAAATAAATTTCCCTGATAGCGTTGATGGAATTCATCCCATCGAAAATCCGTTTCGAAGCTTGTTCGCCGACCCGTCGGAAAATCGTGGCCCGGTACCCGTACTGATACTGGAAAGACAGAGGTGCGAAAAAAACGTTATATAAAATTGCTTTGTGAAGTTGCTCACCGTGTGAGGCGGTGGTATTGAGCTTTTCACACCCACGCGTGGGAGAGAGAGAGAGAGAGAGATCCTGATGATAAACAAAGTAATTGTGCGACTTTTCGCATGGGAACGGTGCACGGAAGAGATTTCCGGGCGGAAATGACTCCCAGAGTAATGCGTGCTCTGGTGTGATGCGGTATTGACATGATAATCACATGTCAAACGTGACAGCTCCGGAGACTGCTGTCACTTATGCGTTCTGTGGTAACTACTCATCGCTTGTTCCGGTCCGCGCCATGTTCGCGCCGCTGGAACGCTTTTCACCGATTTTATCTACTCCCGTCGAGCGTGGAGCTCGTTGCACTTTTTTATTTCTACCTTATCGGTTTTATTTATTCTCCTGCCGTCCCAGTAGGCGCAAGCATGGCGCGTGAAGAATGTGCTCAATTGAGCCGACGGTATAATAATAAAATATATTCACTGTAAACGATTGGTTTATCAATTGCTTTCACGAGACACTGAAAACGGCTTATTGGATGTTATGTACTTCCGGGATTTATTTTTAAATGAATCCTTTTTTCACAACAATACTCAAACAACATTTGTCGTCTTAATACTTCAAGTAAGAAAAATTTTGAATAAAAAGTACAGAAGCTTAATAAATGCTTCAATGACGATATGTGTGTTTAAAAGCACCTGTTATTTTTGTAAATGTTATGTATATACATAAATATAGTCATTTTACACTTTAAATGCATGACTATTTTGTTATAAGTGTGCACATGAGATCATCTTTTATTTGGGAAACGATCGTCAAAATAAATTGCAAAGATGGAAATTCAACGTATTTAATGATCTGAAACTTATGCATTTAGTTCAAAACAATGAAAAAAAAATATTTAGCTCAAAACTATGAAACATTAATAGAATATGATATATCCTATCTAATGCTAGGATGAAAATATTTGCAAACTTGGCGCTCCCATAAAAGTCAGCACAATTTAGTCGCACTTTCCGCGTTTCTCAAAATCAATAGAAATCTCTACCCATGCTTCCAAAAATCCTTCAAATGGCATGCATTCATAGGAAACCTTTGTTGCGGAGCAATTCCAACATAATTGTAACGCATTTCCGGCCTACCCTGTGCCCCGAACATCGCAATGTATCCACATTTGGTACTGTCAGCATAAATTCCGAAGCTGGATCGATTACTGGCGGAAAATGTTGCCTCACGTCGCAGATCCGGCGATGCCACCGCGTGTCACAAACGATCCCTCGCATGGAGGCCACATAAAAGTGACAGCAAGAAAACGAAGCCAACAACGGGAAAAAGGCATTGTCATGAGCTGGGCCAAAATAAATTTCTCATCACATTCCAGATTTCGTGCATCCGGGTATGCAAAAAAAAAATCGAAAGTGGGATGGGTTGAGGTGACTACGCTGTCGGAACGAATCTGCTGATACAGGCAATCCTTCCCAAGAAGCATTTCCAGCGGCTGACTGTGCTTGGGAAGCTGGCAGCTCGTGGTGTCGAGTGAAGCGATATCGGTAAGGACATGTGTTATCGATACTGCAAAACGGTTTTCCTGACATCCATCATTCATTCGATACTGAAAGGTTGGTCGCTATCGTACGCGCTCTCGTAGCTGCTAGCACTCAGGGAAGTGGTTTGAACGCGTTGCGATGTGCTACCGCATCGGTGGGAATGAAAGCCTTTCCCGATGGAAGCGATCGTGACAAAAAGAGCGCTCTGGTATTCCGAGTGTAAACCGTTGGCGAAGGAGCGGAATTCTGTTTGGAAATGCATAGGATGTGGGAATAAGTGTAAATAATTTATATAAATAAATAGCACCTACCCGGCGAGAAGCATCCTGAACAATGGCGCACCCGTGATGTGTACAAAGTTAAACACATCCTTCCTGCATGGATGATTACACCGGAACAAATGGTTCACACGGAGGAAATTCAGACATGGGTTGATTTTCAACACATTTTCAGCACAACTCTTAGGAAGCTGCTTTATCTGCTTCTAGTTCAATTCTTAGCTATCGTTCTCTTTGGAAAATTTTTTTTTATTCTGATATCAATCGCAATGGAATAATTTTACAGTAACCAATACATAAGACTTTGAAATTATTTTACTAAGTTTAATAAATTTAAAAATGTTACCTTAAATCGATTGTAAGAGAAAAACGCTTTAACATTATTTACAACAGTGCAACTATCATAGAAAAAAAAACTAATTAACGTTAACGTACTCCAAAAATCATGTAGTTTGTAGCTGTTTTAATACCATCACTTGTATTGGCCAAGTTTCGTCTTATTAAAACTCGCAATCGTCGAGCGGAAAAAAGGATTAAATACTTCTTTTGAGCTCTTATTTCCCGAAAACCCCATTCATGCATGTATTGCAAAGCATAAACGATCGTCATACGTGAATGTAAGTTCCCAAAAATACGAAAAATTCCTCGTTTCAATAACTCTGCGTCCGTGGCTGAGCCAAAGCCCATGAATAGGACGGTTCCAAGTTCCCAAACGCGAGGTCCAATACCACGCCAGGTGTGCTGGCAACGAACGAAAATGGTTTTGTGCGCTTCCGAAACTCTTTTGCTTCCCATTTAACCCTGCTGCTCGTGAATTCATTTCGTGCCAGCAACAATTTGTACACGACAAAGTTCAACCCGGCGGTAGAATTTGCAGCCATGCATTTATACGCGATCCGTCTTGCCCAGCACACCGACCACGTATCCCTTTCCATCATTACATTCCGCAGCTAGCCCACCACCACATTGTACTAACTCTCTAGGGTACACCGCAGCAACGAGCTTCAATATCGGAAAGTACGGGGAAAAAATGTTCATGACCCGCATTCACAACCCAAACCCCACCCGATGGAAAGAGGTGCTGCGTGTAGAGAACCCACTTGCATTTTTTCGCACGATAAGAATTGATTTTATAGCTGCTATTTTATTGGGATTAATTTTAGGGTAAGCCCCACCAGGGCATACGTTAGAACAGGGAGATGTGGGATGAGATTTGTTAGCGATGCAATGTTAAAGGCATTCTTACCGAAAATTTCATAGCACCGCCGAAGCGAAATGGAGGAATGCAATTCTAATCATATTGCAGGGCTCGTTGCGTGACGCCAATTTATTACACTTTCCCATCAATTTCCTTGCACGACACCACACAAAACCGTATAATGAGTGTTAATTTTGTCCAAAAGCAATTATACCGACATTCCACACTACCCCTGGTATTAAACTGAATTTATTACACCATAACAATCAAAATATTCGTGAGAAATTATCAGTTGCAATTTAGCTGCAAATTTGCATGAAGCAGTTGAACAACAAAAATGTTTTGACAAAATTGTTACACGACTGCAATAGAAAAAAATCTCAAATATAAATAGCTCTCGGTTACTGCACATCTTCACAACAGTTCACAAAACAGTGTCGAATCTCGTTCACTTGATAGGTGCCCTGAAACTGAGTTCAAAATCGATTAGTGGTAGAATCATTATTAAATTTCGCTTATATTTGTGCCAATCAGTGGCAAGATGTTGCACCCTGATGGTGGCAAGATGTGCCTTCTTTCCTAGCATTCCTGAGCTGGCACACACATCGAGCGTGTTTGTTTCAGACGCAAATAATCGTTATTTGGTTTTTATTGAGCCACCGTTGAACGAATTCTGGGAATTCCAATAATTGGCACTTAGCGTGGTGTGGTCATGTGTTGCCTTCAATCGATTCGTTCCAGCAAACTGTATTTTTTGCCAAGAAAAAGAGCAAATACTGTATGAAGAGAAAAGTATTACATAGAAGCAACTTGCGGTTCATGGTTTAGTTGCTGTTATAAATCGCATTATTACATACGTGGTAGATACAACCGAAAAATCAACTATCAGCGTTATGAAAGGAAATGTTCTTGAATGATGTTAACAAATATTTTCACGTTTCTTGTACCAGAAAGTACTGGTGCAAAAATAGCACACCATCCTAGCTTCATTTTCATATCCATTCTATTTAAGTGTGATAAAAATAACTTACTGTAGTTTACAACTTCTTTGAATTCTTTTCATGTACAAGAATATTTACTACTACAAGTTGACATAAAATTGTATTTATACAAAAGATCTCATTTGTACTATTCTACAAATACAAACTATATTTTTTATATTTTAACCATTTTTACTGGCGCACAATTGTACTTGTTCACTAATAACACGCACAATAGTATAAACTAAAGTAAACGTATCTCAACTGGTATAATTAATCCAAAGCATTAAATAATCTATTGTTGGTGAAAAGGCTGCACAATACTGCTGCTATTTTCACGGCTTTAAAGTGTCAATTGTTACTGACCCGTAACGTAAAAACCTGGTCTAGCACTGGCCGCTGAACGAACCCACACGCAGCTGATTGCAGAACAAACCACCATGGAGTAATAAATTATATTTTTAATCTACATCTACGTGGTTTCATCGTTGTACCACCAGATTTAATTAATCGAATGGTTACACTTTTGGCAAACTGTTGTTACACCAGTTCCCGGTTCGTCAGCTCTGAATGTTGAAACCCCCTCTGACCGACAGATGCAGGTGCATTCATAATTAAACTAACCAACGGTGTTGGGAATGTGCTACAAAAAAGATGTCTGAGGATCAATAGAATTTGCGTTAAATCCCCTATCCCCTAGTAGTATTCCCATCACTGTACAAACCTTCTTAAATGCATACATATTAAGAGAATTTTGCTGTAGTATACAAAACGATATATTTCAGTGATTTGCGAAGTGAACACTCCCTCTTCAAACACATACCAAACGTAAGCTCTTGCAAATTCTCGTGGGAGCATTTTGGAAACAAAATACAAAAATACATAAATACTGCCGGCGGCTTTGAATTGCATTGAAATTATGCTACTCTAGGGAATCATTCAATATGCAATATCAACTCCACCCAACCCCCCAGGCGTCACGATCCAGCGCACATTTCAACGTAACAAATAGAGTTTGGTGCGATCTAAATATTTTCTCCTTCGCTTTCTCGTTGGCATGTACAGGTCGACCTCAGCCCTCGGTGAAGTGGCTCATCAACGGCATCCTGGTGGACGAGCAGTACGAGCACAATTCCGGTGATGTCATCGAAAATCGGTTACTATGGCCAGCAATCCAGCGCTCAGACCTAAATTCCACCTTCACCTGTCAAGCGACCAACACGCTCCTGGTGGAGCCCAAAGAAAGCAGCTTCGTGCTGGATTTACATCGTAAGTCGACAGCCGCCGGCAACGTACGGCCGTCCCACGGGAACGTTTCGCTGACTTTCTCGGTGACGCCTTCCTGTGGACGATTCAGTTTTCTTCGAGAGCTGCAAATCATTGTCACCATTTTAAACATTTAGCCAGCCCCACCGAAGCGAGTGTCCCGATGTTCCAATCATTGCCGCCCACCGATCGAACCAATCGAAAGAAACGCCAACTAATGGGCAAAAGATTTTCTCCCGGGATTATGATTTCCGGTTTCGGAAACTTCGGTTCCGACTGCTCCCACCGGGATGAATCCATCTGATTGTCGAATTCTCATTTCATTAAAATCTCATTACTTTTGCGACCGTACCAGTCGGTACATAAAACAGAATAGCTCGAGCTCGCCGATCCTTGCTGATTGCCGCGTTGCCAGTCCCAAATGTTCTTTTCAAGGCGAGCTGGCAGCAAAAATGAGCTCGTCATCGTATTTTTCGAGTCCGCTCCGCCGAACGGTTCAATTGCGGGCAGCGCCGTGATGAAGCGAAACATCCCCAAAATCTTGCCGACACTGCTTACCGGTCGTTTTCGAAGAGCGTTAAACGTACGTTGGTGATCAAATTAAAAAAAAATGTTTTTTGACGCTTCCTCGTTACGATAACTCTCTGCCACAGTTATTTGGCAGGGTGTTTCTTCGAAATGTAAATAAATCTATTTGATATCAAACGGTCCATGACAACAACATAACTAAACGCACCAGACACATTCAATCGTAGTTAACTTTCATTTCATTCGTGTCAATGTTCATAAAATTCAATATGAAGGTTGACGTTGAACAATAGAGCTGTTGACGAAAAAGAAAAGAAAATGATATTCTTTGTGCTGTGCAGAATTATGCTCTATATTTGTTGTACGATTCTAGATTCGTTCTCGTTTTATAGCTACAACATTTTGCTTTCTCACAAATAAATGCGTCTAATGGTGTCCACTTTCAATCAAAAATGCCACGATATCCCTCAGGAAGGAAGACAAAAAAATGTTCAAACTCCCAGCAGAACTCAAATGATAACTTATATCTTTTTCAAGAGTGCCAGAGGCAAACGAGGAGTGCCAGCGTCAAGGGGTAAAAGTTATCAAGAGAATTTACATCCCCAATGACAAAACCCGTCACACCTGCGTTAGCCTTTGAATGATTCTTTCGATACAAAACGAATCGATATCCTTTTGACTAAATGTTCTGCCTTGGGGGTTAGAACGAAGATGGAAAAATATTGATAAAAAAGATGAAAGCAATCATTCATTTCACTCTTTTGCAAAGAATATAAGACTTTTATGCCCACTTCCAGGAACAACCGGTAGCCTTTTTCTATCATTATAGCGGAGATATTTGATCGCCCTTCGGCTCGTTTCGATTTCATCTTGAGGTGCTTACAAAAAAAAACACCACCGTTTTTATGTTTTGCTTTTAAAATTGAAACGAAATACGATGCTACAACGATTGAATAAGGAGCATCCTTTAACCGACCTGCGCTTAACGTGAAGTTATTGTGAAATTTCTTCATCATTTTTCAAAGAAAAACCCCCATTTATTCCACACAATTTTCCAAACGTTTATCCCAAATTGGGCAGCAAAAATGTCGTTCCAGTGACGTGTACTCATCGGTATAATATAATATTTCACCGCAATCGATAAATCCCCACCTTCCGTTGACGCGCAATCCTGCAATCATTACCTATACCATCGATCATTCGTTCAGTTCTCTCTCTTTCTCTCTCCTTTTGTCCTTCCTACACGGTCAACACGAAATACGGCCGGGCGGAGACTTCACCACGAGATATTCTATTTCTCGAGGGACAGAAAATTTCGCTCCCAGATAACAGCAGCTAGCAAATACAGAATGATCGGGAAATTCAATGCACGGCACCGATCGTTATTTTCTTCGTTCTTCCAGCTCCACCCGCCAGAATCCGTCGTCGTGGCAGGATAATATTTACTGGTTCATATTGAACGTTTGTTTTTTCTCCCCCCTTTATTCTCGTTCCACGCTTGGTGCCGTCTTCAACCCATCCACCTGCACGAACAGTGAAACCACTGAGTGTGAAGATAATGAACCCGCAGACGCCATTAGTAGCCGATCGACGATATGAAATCTCCTGTGAAAGCGTTGGTTCGAGGCCAAATGCGATTATAACCTGGTACAAAGGAAAGCGACAATTACGCCGTGCGCAGGTTAGTATAGAAAACCCGAGCGCTCCAGTGAATAGCGGTAGAAAGTGAGTCGGTGCTGGCCCAATCGCTAAGTTATGGGCAAGGGAGAATCGTTCATTTCACTCAATAACAGGGGCGAAATCGTTGGGCGTAAGAACAAAAAAGAAAACCCCCGGGTCTTCGTTTCTTTGTTTTCCTCCGTTTGGTCGGGCTCTTCCGAGCGGCCGGGAAAATGGCCAAATGCGGAGCTGATAGAGGAGGATGTTTTATTGAATTTATGAAAATGGACGAACGTCCGTAGACTAAAGGGCACTGCATTGAATTTCCCGCCAGCTTCAATCTTTCCCCCACACTACCGTGAGACCGGGAATTTGATCCTAGAGACAACAAAAGCCTGTGATACGGTGCAGCCTCTTGTGCGATCGAAATGGACGAGTCCAAAGCCGGCTTGTACACCAGCGATGCAAAGCCTTCTCTGGTGCGAATCCCAAACTGATAGTATGCACCTATAAATAAGAAATCGCTTCATTCCTACGGGAGCTTAGTGTTTGTGGTTGTAGCAGTGGCGACCGAAAATGCTCAACTTTCGCTCTGGGCGCAAACACTAGGTGCAATTGGCTTTAAAAACATCGGGCCGCTGCGAGGACACCAAGAGTGCTATTAATTATTAAGATAATTTCAGAGTATTCCGAGTACAGATACATGTTTTGATTGTTTTTTACTCCATATCTAAAGCAACACGGAATGTGAAAAACATAAACCCACATAGAGATAGGAAATATGATTCTCCAAAGATTCAATCCTTTTTTCTTATCAACGTTTTTACTGCTCCATTCCAAACATGAAAAAACCAGCATTATTTCCATGACACCTAAAGTGCTCCGAGAATATCTAGATTAAAATGCACTCCCCTTTGTTCTGTATAAAAGCAATAAGTAAGCCAACCGTGAGTAAAAATACACTGGCTCCTACCCATTGGAAATTCAGTCTTGCCATTCCCATGCTTTTGATTCCACTCCTGACAGCTCTTGAGCACAGCATCCAGCGAACAAATTCAAGTGCGACGGAAGATGTCAAGTTCTAAGTAAAGGACGAATCTTCTTTCATTTTTTATTAGAATTGGTTTTTTTCTCGAACATCCTCCAAGTTATTTGGGGAAACTCTGTTGCATCCGTCACTGATCGTGCTAGTATTTCAATCCAAGTTTTACTGACAGTTTTATTACCCCTGGTGTCATTTCAATCGTCTATACAGCTGGATATTCTAAAAGTGATAAGAAACAAATACGATATGATTTTTTTCTTCATATATGTTAGATGACAAGCTTTACTGTGTCTTTACTTGAAAGTTTTTCTGGAAAATATAGGATAGGAATTTGTCTTTTTTTATTTTTGAGAATTTGTATATCTTAGAGTTATTGGAAATGTTATTTTACTATATTATAATTCACTTTAAAACGTTAAAAAATAATCATATATCACGCAATTTGTATAAGTGTTACATCAAACACATCCCAACGAAATTAATTTACTAGATGTGATTATCTTTAAAACATTTTTACCTCAAGTAATTTCGCTTTCCTTTGGCAAATTAAAATCGCTGCATTTGCATGCCAACATTGTTCAAATTTACTGATTTTTTTTATTCTGCTCTCAAATATTCTCAGCTACGTCGGCAGTAAAAATTGAATGGGAAAATGATGATTTCTTTTGACGCTGTATCATTTCCATTCGAAATGTATTACTTGTACAATGTGGTAATGACTCGATCCAGTCGGAGTCCAAAACGCCCCTTATTTAATCACGATAGAGCACCATGATCCAGTAATGGAAGATAAAATAATAAAATTCAGCTCTTGTGTAGCATTATTTTTGACTAAGCTGCTCAAAACATTCAATAATTTCTAAAATTTTAAAAGCATTAAGCAATTGGTTTTAATTATTCATGAGCATTTAGTTATGCTCTTTCCAGAATGCTGAGTTGCTTTGAAAGAATTAAGTAGTTAATGTTTCGTATAAAGCCTCAAACAACAATACCTTGAACTTAAATTACTATTCAAGATGCATTACAATACAATTAAAACACTTACATTTTGTAAACAGTTTGCTAGTCTAACATACTTTTGTGCTACATTTTGTTACATATTCCACCAGGCCAGTAACTCGCAGTGACTGAATTTTCAATCTTCAAAGTGCTTCCTGTTTTCATTCCATTTAGTGCTTTTTTCCTCTTGAATGAGCTTAACTTAGCCGAAACTGAATCATTAAGCGTGGAAATTGGGCGCATTTCTGAACCTCTTAATTCCTCTCTGCAAACAATTGTGCACCGTAAAAATTTTCCCCATACTGTTTCTCATCTTATCGAATAAAATTCTATTCACAATTTTTTACTGTATCATTCTTTTTCTTCTTCACAAATACACACACGCCTACTGCGCAGGAGGAAATTCTCAACAACACCACCATCTCGCAACTAAGCTTTGTCCCGATGACCGAGGACGACGGTAAGCTGATAACCTGCCGCGCCGAGAATCCGAACGTTACCGGACTGTTTCTGGAAACATCCTGGAAGATTGAAGTTGTCTGTGAGTAGCACTGTAGATGAATCTAACCCTGGCAGCTAAGGGGCACGGGTGGGACCAGCGACGCCGGAATGGCTTGTGGCAAGTTTACAGAGCTCGGAATTTCTGTGGGCAGAATAAATTCAAAACTTCACTGCTCCATCCGGAAGAGCGAGACGGTACAACCGGAAAGGCGCAACGGTAGCGAGCCCATAAAAGCTCCCTAGCGTGCGCATCAAAGCATGGAAGCGAAGAAATTAATTAAAATTAAATTCAAATCAACAATCGTAAAAAAGTATTCGCGTTTATAGTGCGCCGTCTTGTGCGGCAAGGTTGAGCCCGTTCCGTGGATTCTTCTGGCGTGGAAACTTTCCGGTAGTTCTAATGGGAAAACAAGCGCGCAAGTGAAGAGCCGTGCCCTTCCGCGTGCGACCGTGGATCCATCAACTCAGGCCGCACGGATTTTCGACTTCGTGCGGCAGAGGGAGCCGTCGTTTTTGAATCATTTTCCAATGCCAACTACGCCGCCACGGGTACCGAGCACACGACAAGACGTTGCCATGGTGTAAACGCATCCCTTGATCTCCGACCACAGTCGCGACGCGATTGTCGCCGTTCTCGGCCTGCTTCTCGGGCCGGGAGCCTTTCGCAAGGAAGAAAATACAATTCGGCTTTTTATTGTCGAGTTAATTGCGGTTTTTGATTCGGTATGTTTGATAAAACTTTATCGTCGTGCACAGCTCAACCGCATGGAACGCACCGAACCCAATCTCGAGATGGTGTGGCTAAGATTTGAGGGGTTCAAAATTTCCCTAAAGACAAAATGCGCTCGAGCTTCGGCCTACGCACGGAATGGCTGGTTTTTCCAACGGCCCACCGTTGTCTGAGAACGTAACGCAAAGCGTAACGAACAGGTTCTCCGTGGAAATGTCTATTGCCGTCGTTTTTTTTTTCACAGTGTAACTAATTTATCCGCACCGCCATTACATGCATTCCGCCAAAGTCATTCAGTTCTGCGAGTTGATGTAGCGACAAACACTCGACGCTGAACGGATCTGAATGAGGTTTTTCGCTCTCTCGCTTTGGTTGGTGATATAATTAAAAAGTTTCACGCTAAAATTTCGTGCAAGCTTTTTCGATTAAGCCCTGCCAGCAGAGCTGCTGTCCACATTACGTGGACACTTACCAGCAATTACTGTCGACCAAATACACGACTTCAATTGAAGCAGCATTCGCACAGCGCAGCTCGCAACAGAGAGCATAATTGTGGCAAATAAGCTCCCTGTGAATAATTAATGGGAAAACTATTTTTAGTCCGCCTAATTTGCTGTTTGCGAAAGTATGCTGGATGTTTTTATCACGATCGGAATGATACTAACGCAGCTTATCATCCGATAACGATTCAATGTGTCACATAAAGTTCATATTTGATGTTTCGAGAATTTGTACTACGTAGCGAAATAAATATAACGGTTCTATTTTGTTTGTACTGTCCCTGTTTTGTGGCTATCTGTTGCCGATAATTCACATTGACAGAGCTCGCTCACCCAACAACAACAGCAGATTAGCATGTGTCGAAAGCGGAACTACTTCCGGGTGACCGTGTTGCTTACTCTCCAAAATGGCTCGTTTATCTCGAGTCCCATCGTCACCCGTGTCATTGCAATCACTCCCCAAAGCAACATTCCGCATGTGCTACGTGCGGCACTGCATTGCCCTGATGCACTTTAAATATTCGATTTTCCGCTCCATTCGCTCTATCCTGAATTTGCATCGTTACATGCTGCAAAACCAAAGACGGACCAGATGGTTTGGGAAACAAATGCCTTTCTCTCGATCGCAACGAGTCGAACCTTTTCGCCCACACTTACACCCACCCACACGTGGGAGATAGAATGAACAAGTAGACTCACGTTCGCCAGCCAATATTCCGGGGCTGCTATTTTCGCCGCAAGGATGCTGCAGCGGGCCAACTGCAAACCCAAGGCTCAAACGCTCCCTGGTCTACAATCTCGCGTACATCGTGTTCTCACGAACAAGCTTAGCACCAAATCCAATCGATTAACCCAAATGCAAGATTTTATTTATGATATTAGTGCAGAGTGCTGAATTTTTCATCCCCCACCAACAGGCTTGGCCAAGCGCTGGCGACCAGGAAGCAAGCCGGATGCCCCGAATCGATAACCATGCCATCGGTGAAGCGAATTTCTTACATACGACCAGATCGAAAGGGACGATTTTTCTCGTCGATCGCCCTAATGCGTCCCGGGGGTTGGGCAAAAAATAGCACTATCTCCGCGTACCGTGGGACAAAAACAGGGAAAACTACGTTAACAGGAAAGTGCATTACTAACCGCTAACAGTTTCTCTACCGGGTAAGCCTCGGGTAAAAGGATATATTTTTCACTCCCCAAAACCGGTTCTGGGGTCGCATCGGTAAAAGCATCGAGAAAGGGGAAAAAAACCTCGTTGTCCGCACTTCGCAGCATTGTGACAAACTCATTGTAGCTCGGTTCATAGTTCATTGAGCTTCAATCGGCCGCGGGTAGATTTTCCTCCATTCGGTACAGAGTGAAGCAGTTGTGGGAGTGTAATTGGTGGAAACTAATATGGGTTTGGTAGCAGGAAAAAAATCGCTTTTAATTATCATAAATTTAGCAAAAAAATATACATCGTGTTAACTTTAAAACATATTTACAATATTCTAACTTTAAATGCTTTGTTAATATTGTATTTTTGTCCTAAAGTATTGCAGCTCTTTTAACTAATTTTGTGAAAAAAATTTCAATCCAAAATCCGGCTTTTATTAACTTAAAACTGTCAAGCTCATGTATAGGTATTGAACACAGCTTGCAGCACGAAATCGATCCTGAATTCAACATAAGTTCCATAAAATTTACTTTGAATTGATGGTGTTTTAAAACTGAGATTTAAAACTGAAACGAAAATCGTTAGCTCTTTAATCCAGGATGTACCAACATACTTTAAAATTAATCACAAAAAAGCCCCACAAAGTGCCATGATCCAAAGCCGCGCTTCGGTTCAATGTTCGAGAGAAAATGTCGATCCTTAATCTACTTAATATCTTGATCACAATGAAGTAACAAATTCTTCACCCTACTGAAAGCGAACGACTCAAACGAGTTAATAGCGTTATATCTTGGTCCTTCCCGCCGGTCCAACCGTTGTCCTTGCGCACGTCCCACACCAGCCGCTGGCACCCGCACGAGCACGAGCGTGTACTCTTAACCCAGCAAGGCAAGGCCCAGCGACGCCAAAACTGTCTCAAGAACTTTCACCGATCCGGCACTTTCGGCGTTCGTATGTCGGCGCATGTGTTCGTGAAACATTTGGCGCGTTCTAACTGGGCAAACCAATGAAATCCTGGTTTATCGATTTGGCCGGCGGACGGCCCTTAAAAAAAAAGTACCTAAAAGATTAGCCCGAATGATTTATCTCCTTTACGCCACCCGCCATTGTTAGACAAAATGGCCGAGCGGGAAAGCACGGTGCGGGTGCGAAATTGGGGCTCAATACGGTATGTGACATTCGGCAAACGATCTAGGATCGTGGTAAAGGACTGCAACCACGCACACTCGCTCGCAAGAAGCCACCGGAAAAAGGCTGGTCCCATCGGGACACAGGTTCGATTGTGTTCGTTCTGTTTTAGAGTTTTATTTTTCACTTGTTCACAAGATGGTGTCTCCGGTCGCGTGACCCCGCTGCCGTCCAACACCAAAACCACATTTGCGTCCTTCCACTGCTAACCGGTGGTTGTTTTTCTTTTCTCGCCATCTCGCTTTCTCGCTCGCTCAATCTTTCGGATCTCGCGCGTCCAGATCCACCGATTGTGTCGCTCGGGCTCGGTTCCACACTATCGGCGGACGACATCAAGGAAGGCGACGATGTTTACTTCGAGTGTCACGTCCAGGCGAATCCTCCGTGGAGAAAATTACACTGGCTACACGACGTAAGTGTTATTTATGGTCAATTCCTTCCGCTCCTTCCCTGGCTGCACCCAAGTTCCCGTTTCCGGTTGGGCTTGGCATGTGGCTCCTTTTCACGAGCACTGCTTTTTCGAAAGTTCCCTCTCTACGTTCGAAGACCCTGTGCTTCTTATGCGGTGTGCATTGTTGTGCCAATTCCCTTCCGATCGGAAGTCCCACCGGGATGTACCGGTCGTAAAAGATGTTTCAATTCCACACGGGGCATCCGCTGGCGAAACGCAATCCAACCACCAACCGCAACACACCTTCCGACGAACGATGTGCCAGAACTGCTTTCCACACCACCCAGGTGGGTGGTCTCCTTTCGCACAGTTCGCGTCGGTTAATCAGCGCAGACGGATGAGATATTAAACTTTCGACAAATAGCGCCTTACCATGAAACACCCGAAAACCCATTCCCAAGCCCACCCATCGTCCGAGTCGACCATCTACGCCGCAGGAACTATTTCACCCTTACTATTGTGCTTTTCGCTTTCCATCGCACATCGTTTGCAGGGCGTCATGATAACGCACAACGCCACCGCCCGCGTGATACGGTCCAATCAAAGTTTGGTGCTGCAAAAGGTCACCCGCAACTCGTCCGGAAATTACTCGTGCAGTGCATTCAACGCCGAGGGGGAAACGGTCAGCAATCAGCTGGCCCTGCGGGTCAAATGTAAGTACGGTAGCGTAGGTAGCTAACAAAATCAGTGAGCCTGATTAGCTTCCCGCTCGTCGTTGGCGAATGGTCTTCTGACGCGCCGCGGAAGGAAATGGTTCTTTTCAAACAGTTTTAAAATTACGCTCTCTTGTGTCGCTGAAGCTAACTTGGGTTTGTTAGATTTGTGTTGCAATGAATTTAGAGCATTTTTCAATTGTACCGTTCCTGGAAAATTGCTGAGGGTTTCTTAAAAAAAATATATGAACATTACAATCCCAACACAAAGCTGCTCCTCCGGGGTGCTTGCTCTTAAGGGTTCGATAAATTTAAAGAAATTTTCCAACCCGTTTCAACGTCGACGTAACAACCTTCGACGTCGCATTTACACGATGCAAACAGTGGCACCGGAAGCGTCACGTTTCGCCGGCAACAAAGCCCGTCGAGCTACATGGCTAACCAACATAGCGTGCCCTCGCGCGGTCGTTCCCATTCACAGATGCGCCCGTTTGTGCCACCGATCGAATCATCATCGTCGGTGCATTCCGCAGCGAGTCCTTGCAGATTCCGTGCGAGGTGCACGCCGACCCACCGCCACGACAGTTCAACTGGAAGTTCAACAATTCCGGCGAAACGCTCAAGATAGCCAAGAATCGCTACGTCAAGAACGGTTCCGTCAGCCTGCTCAACTACATGCCGGTCAGCGATCAGGACTACGGGACGCTTACGTGCTGGGGTGAGAACGAAGTGGGAACCCAGGATTGGCCGTGTTTCTTCCAAGTCGTCCTCGCAGGTAAGCACCGCTCCGGCTTGCTCGTGTAAATAAGCGATGCACCCTTACGGAACTTACCTTCTTTCGCAAAACCTCTCGCCATCCACGCGCGTATTCGCAGGACTGCCGTCGGTGGTGAAAAACTGCTCGATAAACAATCAAACGCAGCATTCAGTTGAAGTGCAGTGTCTGCCCGGGTACGACGGAGGTTTACCGCAAATTTTCATCCTCGAAGTGATTTCCAGCCGCACGGGCCGTGTACGGTAAGTAAAGGCAACTCCTGCAGCAGGAACCGTTTTCCGCCACCGGATGTGGCGCATTGTCTACGACAGACTGACTCGAGGACTTGCGATGCAATCGAATCGTCCCGGGCGTGAGAGTGTGTTTGAAGTGCAATTCGACCTACTCGATGTGTTTGACAATCAGTGCACCCTCGTCGATGGTTCTCTCGCGCGGCTCACTTCCGGTACGGGAGCTCCTTCCCATGCGCTGGACACGCAAACAAATCACTTCCACTTTCGGTGTAGCGTTTCGCAGCAACCGCGTCCCATTCCGGGGTGTTGCATTACTTGTAGCTGCCAACAATAGGAAACACTCCATCATTATCACCTTGCGCCTGGTTTTCCCATTCCGGATGGAACAAAAAGCTTCAAAGGAAAACCGGAAACCCTGCAGCTCTCGAAGGCCCCGAATCCGCTGGCGAGAAATTGCAAATGCCGATGCGGTGAAATGAAAAACCCCCCCCGGTAAACCAGCAAGGTGCAGCGACGCCAAACAAGCTATTCAAATTACTTGATGTGCTGTGTAGGCGATGCGGTGGCAAGGGAAGATTGGCATGATGTCTTTGGTCTGTCCGGCAGGTGGCTTCGAGCGTTGCATGACGCCACCCAGGGAAGCTTCAATTGGAAGGGGCTCTTTTGACATCTGTATGAGGGAAATCAATTTGGAAAACATAGTGCTATTGCTATGTAGTGGAAGGGAAGCTATTGATTTATTCTGGCCTGCATGACTACCTTCAGTAGATTACCTTTTGTGTCGATATTGCCGAAGCGTTAGTGCTAATGAAACCTTTTATTGTTAACATTTTAAAAAGTTGTCTAATCAATAGAATCAATACAACTTATTTTAAAACATTTCCAAAGTCAGTACATTTTAAAAACCATTACTTGAATGAAAATGGTTTACTTTTTCAGAAATTGAAACAGTACTTTTTAAAACCTTGTTTATGGTGTAATAAACTTTACTGTTTTTTCTCTATTTGCTGATAGAAGAGAAAAAATCCTTGAAGCAGTTTGATTTCGTTCGATAAAATATCGTTTTTTGTGCAGTATAAACTCAGCTGCAGCATTTGCATTCAACCTTGCAAGCAAACCACGGCATATTAAACAAACAAATTTGTTTGTGATTTGCAGCAAATACTAACGAATGCAATCCTTAGCCCGGGTAGGCAATCACATTTTCTAATGGGCTTCTATTGCTGCATTTTGCTGCACTTCTCATCGCAATGTGCCCTTTCAACGAGTCGTTTAAATCAATTTCCGCGCAAAGGAAACGTATCTCCAGCACACCGCGCCATTTGTACCGGCGACAAACGATACAACACCAATCGGCGCAACCCAGCCACGCTCCCACCGCCGCCATTTTGCCGACAATATTATGCGAGATAATGTCGAAATCGTGACTGCGATAAACATCCGCCACACAAAGCGCACAATGCACAATCGCTACCGTGACAAACTGTTACACGGTGGCGCGATTGAAGCGCTGAAGTGTTAGTTCCGATGGGCGCATTCGATTCGATTGCATTCCGATAATCGTCCGAGTGTCATTAAACCGAGCGCGACGTTCGCCTGTCAACTGATACATCCGGTGGGTGGACTGCGCGCCATCCCGCGTTTCACCCGATTTTCCACGCTCCCATTTGCATCCGTCACAGGTACAACGTTACCAACCCGGACGAGCCGTACTTTCTGGTGGAATCACTCGAGAACCTGATTCATTATGGGGCCGCGTATGACGACATCGGCGACGACAACCCACTGAAAGCCATCATCTACGCCGTCAATCAGAAGGGCCGCAGCCAGGGCGTCGTAGTCAAGGACTTCTATCTCGAGAGCAGCGCCGAAAACCGGACCGGTACGTACCGGCGCTCGTCGCCGTATCGTCCTTTCCGCTTGGGCATGATTTTCCCCGCACACGTGTGGCTCAATGTGCGTGGGGAATTTTGCCCCTTCTTTTCCCTTTTTTTTCTCGCCCACTAACTTTCTTTCCCGCCTGTCTACATTTCGCGACAGTGCTAACGAGCAACTCGCTCGATAGTATCTCGCCGATCCTGTTCGGAGTGCTGCTGACGCTGCTGGTGCTCTGTTTCGTTATCTTCGTCCGAGTGTACTACATCAAAGCGACTGCCACCACCACCACCATAACAAACGTTAGTAATGACTTAGTTAGTAATTCAAAGCAAGGAAACAGCAAACAGGATACCCTTGCCAAGGTAAGCAAACGAGGTTCACCATCACTCTAGCTGCACTCAGTCGTTCCACATCCAGCCACCTGGGCTTATGTCACAATTTTTGGTACCGATTGTATCGCCTAGCAACCACAGCCAACCTTGCTCCACCAATATGGTAGATAGTCACCAAGGAAAAACAGGAAATATGTGCCATCTTCCCCGCTTTGTTCTCGTTCAAACGTATCACGTGTGCAACGGAAGTTGATAAGTTAAATTAACACAAAAGCTACGTCGGATACCTTACCGATACAAACTATCGTGAAAGTGGTTGGTGCAGTATCTTCTTTTACCTTTTTTTTATAAAAGTGTATTTTAAACTTCTTTTTTTAATCTTTAAATACAATGTTTATATGCCACATCAGTTGATTTTGTGAGCTTAACATTGATAACAGTTTGGGCGACTCACGCATTACATGTTTTACAGCGTAACATATTTTTCATAACCCCCATCTACAAAACCCTGTTGCCTCTTCTGCATTTCTAACCACAGAACTTATCAATTCACACTGCCGGAGTCGGAGTTGTCGCACATACGATGCGCACCTTCCGGTTTGACGTCGTTCAAGAAAGATGCCTTCAAACAATGGTATCGTGTGTAAAACATCAAACAGTGATATCACATCTTTTTTCCGCCCCTCGATGAGCTTCCGAACGGAACGGAAAAACTAGAACTGCTCGCTTCCCAGTCCACGCGTGCTTGACACTCACGCGCCGGCAACAATCCGCTCGCACCTGCTCGTGAAAGCGCAAAAGTCGTGATATTGTGTCATTTCTTATCTTGTTTTTCGCATCTTCAAATCACCTGCCTTAACGGGTTCGGAAAACGGTGAGTGCAAGCAAAACGAAACGGTAAATCTCGACCCAAAGCGCGAAGCACAACGAGTGAGTGATTGTACGTGCGGCGTACGTGCATGTTTTACCGCCAAGGATATCGCGTTACGTGTTTTTCTTTCATTTCGACGCAGTCCCCAAGAAATCGCCTGTCATTTGCATGACAACGGGTGACAGAAAATGATTTGTGCATTTTCTGCAATAAAAAAAACACTCCCCCCTCCCCATCCGGAAAATCAGGGAAAAATCACAATAACAAGAAGTGACAACCGGATGTGGAAATGGCAGATTCGATGCGAGATATCGTGCAAAAAAACATTTCTTGCAAGTAAACAATTCCCCCGAACGTGCTGGTGGTGTAAAATGTCACACTTTGAAAAGAATGTGAAATGTGCGCCCTGGTTTGTTGGATTTTTTTTTTTGCACTCCGAATCCACTTTAACAATTGATGCAAACTGAATGGTCAGCAGCATGCTTATTAATTAGGTACGTGGCTGTTAATTACACCCGTTTGAATTAATATAATAATTTGCAATGCGCCTGGCGTTTCTTGAATTGCAACTAAACGCTCCGTAACGAAGGTAACGATCCAAACGATAAACTAACCATTATGGTGCGATAAGTCAAGCTTCCTGCTCCCGAACCGCCCACTGCATGGCGTGTTGCTTTGTACAAGGGATGTTTTTTGTCCAAAGGAGAGAGAGAAAAAAATAGCATCCGTAGCAGCGCATTCGGTTCGTTAGCTCAGCTCGGGATAATGCACTGTTTGAATGGCAATTGGAGAGCTGAAATCGTTTCCATTATTGCACCTTTCCGGATCAACGGATCATTCAGCCGTGCGCCACGTTGCATATTCCGTTTGCTGGAGAACCCGGACGAAACAGGGGCATTTCACCGAAACCGACCCACCGAGAACGCGAATTAGTGATGGTATTTTCATGTTTTCTTTCTCCACTCCGAATGCGCTACGTTTCCGGTGCCGAGTTTGTAACGAACACCCCCGTCCTAGCCGTCCTTAATTGGACGAGAAACAATTTTTCATCTTTCAACACACAATGCACCTCCGGCGGTATACGTTCCGTTCCGTTGCAGTGTGTTGCAGTTGGCTGCTGCAGCATCCTGCAAAACCGGTCTGCACCGAGATCTTCCCGAGTCCTGGACCGCGTTACGGCGCCGAAGAACCGTTACGCCAGGGATAAACTTCCTCAACCCAATCCGGCTGACGTGGGTTTAGACGCGTTCTCGGTACGCCCGTTCCATCAAACTTCCCACCCACGTTGGACGAGGTCCTGACGGGCTATCCTCGTCCATGCCGACGCTAACTGGCGTGGAAATACCAGGCTCCCTCTCCCCCCCCCCCACACACACACACACTCAGCCCGGTCAGGCAAAGGTGTTGGGGTGAAAATTAGATTAAATGCAATTAAAATCCGCCGTCAAAGCGTTCGTCGCGCTGTACGCTCGTAATTTAGCCATTTCGGCATTGTTTCGCTAACCATTAGCACCAGCAGCGCCAACAACACCACGCCACCACGACACCACCACCACCAAACGACCATCTGGCCATTACGGAGGGAAGAGAAACGCTAGTAAAAGCGCTTCCTATCACCTTCCCGGCGTGGTTCTGTCTTTTAGCGTTACTACCGGTTACTCTCCGCAAAATTTTTCGTCTTTTCGTTTTGTGCTTTTTTTTTTCTTTCGCGTAGCCACGCTTAAGCGCCAGTCGCGATTCTTCCCGACCGTGGCAGATTACAGTTTGTGAAATTTTCATTCCACCAGCGAGCGCTCGCGCCCTATTACAAGGAACAGCAAATCGCAAGCCTGAAAACAACAAACCGGAAGGACTTTCCGGTTCCGCCAACCGCGCTAACCGCGCCTCGGGGTAAGAAGGTGCCACGGTGAAAGGGGACGGGAAGCCGGTTTCAAAATTCTTCCCCAGCCCTTTGCAAAACGCCCCCCTCCCCCCCGTTCCCCGGGCGGTGAAAATTGTGTGTCGCGCGAGGGCGAAATGTGCGAATAAAGAAAAATCGCTTTCCTGCGTCTTGTTCCGGGCGTAATTAAATCTTCGTTTTTCACTTTCCTGCCAGCATCCAGCACGGGCGCTCACCAGAACGCCCCACCCAAAAACCCACGTGCCGGGTGGTGAAGGACAGGAAAGTTATAACAGAAAAAAAAAAACAAGAAAAAGTGGTTCGGTTCAACATTCCCCGCCAGCGGCCTGGCGGCGGCAAACGACTGACGACATCAGTTCGATGTTTTATTTCAGTTTTATTATTCTTTTGAAGGACATGTTCGCCACGATCTATTGCTGCGAAAGGGCGGGTGGGGGACACGGCAGCATGATACAAAAAAAAACTCATCAGTCCCGCGCGCACGCGACGAGCGGATAGGGTGCGCGGGTAAGCGCGAAAAGAAAAATGTCCACAGCTCGAGGGTTCATTTTGCACATCTTTACCACGCCAGTGCGGGCCATTTTGTTTTCAGACGTTAATTCACGCTTCACGCTCCCTCCCATTATAATTGAATGATGTTTCGTTCATTAAACAATAGAAAGTACATCTTGTGTTGGTGCGTTTGGTGGCCAGAAGACGCAACGCGGCCCGGCGTATCCTTGTTGCGCTGGTGGAAAAACACGACAAGATGTCAAAACTTCTTGGCTTTGGTGAGGTTTAGCGAAATCGCAAGGTTTCATTCCTTTTGCTTTTTTATTTTCAAACCAAACCAGGCACACAAACCCCAGACGCACAAACATACCGTGGAAATCAAATTAAATTTACGTTGCAAATGCCGCGCCTCAACGCGAACTTGTTTATGACAGGTCCTGGACGGAACAGTGCTCCTAAAGGGAGGCCTGGTGTTGGGCCGCAAGAATTTAAATGGATTCAATTTTAATGCCCTCCAGCAAGGACGTTCTGGCTTTCACTTCCGTAGAATGCCAAGGACGGGCGTGAAATGAAACTCGCCAAGAAGACATATCATGGAAATTAGGTTAAGTTAGCGGAAACATCGAAAAGGAATGTTCGTCCGAGTAGGCTGATTGATTAGCAACGCGTCGCCTACTCATTGTAGCATCAGTTTTGACTGGTACAGTAGTATTCTGTTAGAGAGCAAAAGTCCAACAGCTAAAACTGACATGAAATTCATGAACGGTTTCCCATTACTTAATTCCCTATTAAACGTTTTTATACACTCTCGATCATGCTATCATATGCCGTTGCTATTATTATGCTGTGGGGGTATTTTATTGTTTGGTTTGTACATTTTGCTTTTAGTTTGTAATTTAATGCGTAACTGGAAAAACTACATTCACCATCAATGGCGTGAAAGTAAACCCATTTAGTGGTGCATTTTCAATCATTTTAAAACCTGACTATCGGATCGCTATTGTTTGTTCATTCAAACTACGCTTTATGAGCATTACCCAGTACAGTGGAGCACACAAAAAAGGAAATCCTCTCAATAAGATTAATTTGCTGGATTGTTTGGCTGTGGTAAACTGGCGGTATGCTGTGGTAATGTTCCGCAATCTTTTCCAGCCATTTCCACCCACGGAGGTGCCCCATTGTTGGCGCACTATTTTAACGTTTGCTTTTTTCTTCTTTTTTTGTTAAATAAACGCTTACCACACCCCCCCATCAAATCAACCCGCGTTGCGTTGCGGAATCGTATAATTTTTCATCATCTGGCTGACCACGTTGCGATCGGACGGACCGCGTGCAAACGTACTAATGGCAATAGAAGGCTACCAAACAAAGCCCTCGTTGGCAGCAGGGCAACAGTGGCGTCGGTGGAGGATACGGCGGTGCCGGAACCGGATGTGGACTGATCGTCGATGGACGATCGCGGGACGAGAAGCTGGGCGTTCCGGACGGCATGGAAGATGAGCGAGACCCCGACGTGATACCCGCCCAGTTCGGTAAGGCGCGATTGATAGAAATTTATTTCAATGAAGCTGCGGTATACTTTTTCTTTGCGTTCACTTTGCTTGCCTTTTATCGGTTGTTTCTGTTTGTAACGGGTTTCCTTTCTCTTTCCATGCTCATTCATGCTACAGCAGCTTCGAACGATTCGGAAAGCGTTAGCTTCAACTCCTCCAAGTGGCCAAATGGGAACTTTGTAAGTATAGCGCGGAAACTTATTTCCTTCGCAAGGGGTTAAAAGCAAGAGTTAAAGATAGTAATTGAGAGTTTGCAATTCTTTGAAAACTTTCTTTAAGGTTTTTGGTGGGTAAATTTAACTTCACTTAGCTTAAAGTATCTCTCGCCAAGGAAACAATCGCATGAGTATAATTTATCCAACATCTCACCAACTTGTGGACCGGGTGCCATTTAGCAGCGTGCTTCTGAGATACACCGAGCTATTTGGAAATTGTAGAAGCAATTTCATTCGTACATTTCCATATGACAACGTCAACATGACACTAATTGGTCGAATCAAATCAATTCATAAATCATTCCTGATGTATTCATGCATTGCACAAAGACAAAGGACGTTTAGCTAACAGTTTCTCACGTGATAACACCATCCCTGGCCTCTAGCCAAGTGGTAACATTGTGCCTCCGAGCTGGCATCCTATTGAAATTTATCAATATTCAAAGCTCGTGTGAAATCAATGGCCTACCATTACAGGCCATCTCATTCAGAGCGACTCGATCTCGAACCCGCACAGTCAAATTCTTCTCCATTACATTGGGAGCATTTGAGCCGATCATATTCCGAAGAATTTCTATTTTCCATCACTCTTTGAGCACGTCGACGTGCCTGCCAACATGGCACTCCAACAAGCCGATAAAAGTGTCTTGCTTAGTGCCGTTGTATGCCGTGTCTCGGTTTCACGTATTAATAAAACATCACTGAAATTCGTTCCATCTCGCCCACTTCCGGGACTCGGTCCGGTGGGATGCATCCGTTGCCTGCACAGACAATCGATTTCGAGCCTGGAATATTTTCCATTTGGGGCCCCCGAGTGTGCTGCTCCACGCCGGTCGATCATGTCAAAAGACGTGTTGAACCATTGTGAACAGCAGTACGTCCCACGGAGAACTTACCGACCGATGGGGACCGATGCGGGAGCGGAATGTTCGTGTACGTATCGATGCTGTACAACGCAAGATGTACCGCAGGACAAAAAAGCCCAGACGTTACCGATAACAACATAAGCGTACCGAACACGACATGCTTTGCACGAAATGAAAGAGACTCTGGAAGCTATTTCCTGTCACTGCCGCCGTATTCCGACGAAACGTTCGGGTGGGACGAGTTGTACAATCATCAACAAATAGGCGCCAGGCGATGGCGTGTTAGGGTCCTTTATGGACCGAAAATCGGTAGAAAACAACTGTAAACACCATCAGCAGGCCTCCAATTGCCCAAATCATCTAAAAACCTGCACGTTTCCAGCTGCCTGGTCTGCAGGCCAGCCCCGTCTTACATCTTTCGACCCTCGTCAATGGAGGCGCCCGGTCAATGCTTGTGCTTATGTCTTTTTTACGGGCAAATAATTTCTGCCAGATTTTTCACGAACCGTACCGTATTTCCGCATGGAACCCGGTCCTGCTCATTTAGTTGGGGACTCTTTTGAACTTAACCCAGCCACCCAGTCGACATTGTCGTAGAAAGGCATGGTGTCGCTAGGTGTCAATTATCGTTTCATGTTGTCGACTTCGCATCGGGACAATGTTGCTAAAGGACTGTATTTGATTGTATTGTCCGTTTACAGCTCATCAATAGAAAGGAAGCTTTTGATACACCGAAGAATACCGAATAGATTCTCTCTTATATTCTATGGTCAAGGAAGTTTCAAAAAATTGCGTCACCTTTGATCAGGATGATTCATTATGTTGCTACATTATATGGCAGCATTTTCATCAATCCAAAAGCGTATAGTTAGAAACTGCAACAACTGCAACAATGCAACTGTTTACTTTATCTTCAACCAACGTTAGTATTCGCTGTTCGTTAAGAGTTTCAATATTTATAAGCATTCAATTTAACTGAAAATTGGATGCGTATGTTATGACCACAATTGCTTTGGCATTGCAGAATCGATTCACGTGGTAATCTATTGATAAATTAAAATTTTATTTGCTTCACAGCATCTTGAAGCATCCATTTCTGTCACAGTACAGATGTTTAATTGATACAAATATTATCGTCAAAATTAACTCCATCAGCATCCCATCCATCAACTGACGACACAAACCCACGCTGATCTTAATATTCGGACGCAAATAAAGTATCGCGCTAATGAAAACTCCCCCGACGCCTGCGGATTGAACCGCTGGGCTGGACTGTATAATGTTTGTCGTGTACCGATGTTATTGTCGTAACAGAAAATTAATTACCAGATCAAAAATCAATTAAATATTCGCAACCCCTTTCCCGTTTCGCAGTATGACCGATACCCTAACCATGACATACGACCATCGGAGCTCCTGATACCGTCCGCTGGAGGGACATTAGGCCCGACGACGAATCAATTACACCCGAATGTTAATCAACCGGGTGATAGTATTAAATTAGGTCCCTACTACACGCCCTGCGGTATGCTGACCGGTAGCGGGGCCACCGCGGGCACCATTGGCAGCACAACGGGAACGCCACTGGGAGCGTCCTACCTCAGCCCAGCCGGAACGCATCCTCTCGACAGCGGCGGTTTGGACGGATCCTTGCTGTACGGTGGCACCGGAGGAGTGGCCGGTGCCGGCGGCCAGACGCTGGTTGGTGGTGGCCATCATCAATCAAACCTGCTGCCAAATGGTAGCGCCGGCAGCGGAGTTAATCCTAACGATTATGACATCAATGTACATACCATCAAAAATATGCTAATGACGACTCGCGTCCCCGAGAGCTGCGTTTAGTTGCACCGCGTGGTCCCAAGGCGCCGAAGGCAGTCTCGACGTTCTCAAGCATGAAGCGGCCGCGGAGATAACGGATGCCTCGCGAGTGGAACGAGACGCTTCCAGGAGAGGGCATCATCGATCAGCTTTCTTCGAGTTTATTCGCGATGGCGTAGCAACAGGTAAAGGTGAAGGCGCGTTACGCAACTCCTTCCTTCCTTCTAATAGGCGATTTTGAGGACAGGACTCTACCGTTTTTCTTAAGCTTATAAGAAACCCACATACACATCGGACACGTTTTACTGCGTTTGTCGGCGAGGAGGTATCAATGCATTGTTTCGCGCTATTTACTATCTGCTATGTTTTATATCAGAATTCACTGTATTGAACACCAATCTGTAGAGACGAGTTTACTAGAAATAATTTTTGCGACCTCTAGGTACATTTTTAAGCCTTAGTCACAATGTAAAGAAATCGAATCCTGATATGTGTTTTATGCATATGCGAGAAATAATGTTACAAAAATTTGATAGTTATTTTACTAATAGTCATTTTTTTTAATTAAACTGAAAAATAAGCTTTTATCGCTAAATTAAGAAAGTATATGTTATTTCAACTGTTATTATACTTTCAAACAATGGACTAGACAATACATGAAACTGCGGAAAAATTGCGCGATAAATTAGTTTATTGTCTACGGCCTAGCAATTGTTTTATTTTTCTCAAACCTCACTTATCAATTGATAAGATGTATTCAATTTTTAAATGGATTAAATTTTAATTGCTGATGTCCTGAAAACTAACGCCAAGAGAAAGCTTCACTTGAAAGATGTGTGAAGTAAAGTTTAAACTACTTTCCAAAGGCAAAATTTAGCCTTCTTTCACATAAACAAACGTAAAAGTTGGTCATAAATACAGCAAGCAAACAGCATTAAAATCAAAATTCATCCAGCCAACTAATTAATTGTGCCGTTTTGGAGGAATTCCTAGAATAATCTTAAGTTAATAAGTGTAGCAAAGCGAACTAGTCTATATGGGTCAAAGTTTTTTTTTATTAAGTTGAATGTAAAAACCGTAAAAAATTTTCCTCAATGTACATTGCAACTGATGTTACTGCTCCATTGCCATTAAACGACTGTAACACGTCAACATCTCACACGGTGGTAGAGAAACCGATGCTATAAACCATTAGCATTACAATGGTACAATGGCAGTAGGGTCATTTTTATTAACAGAAGACAATATCGAAAATGTTGAGTGTGCAATACGGACTGGTAATAAAGTAGTACACGGGCATCTATGTGGTCAATATGAGCGGAAAAATGTCTACCGAAAAGACACATCTTCTGGTTCTACGCCCTGCGTAATGCTTAGTTCATGTATACAATTTTATCAGCATTTGTTTTTTTTTTGTTAACGAAGACGATCTTCATGTATCAAAAATACTACTAAAATTGTGTACAGTAAAAAAAAAATCTGGCCAGAACAGGCGAGAGCGAACATGGAATAGCAAACGAAACCAATCTAACAATGTTGATGTTAACGTAAGTGTAGTAGGTTGTGTGGGGAGAGCGTTCGATAGGTAATTCGTTCTTACTAGGAGCCGTAATTTCTTCACCAGACACAGATCGATCGCCTGTCTTCGATATGAGTTAGGCGACTCGTTGTAACATGTATTTCGATCGATCGAAGCGTGTGTCTGATGGAGGCGCATGGTGGCCCACGGACCACTTTTGCTTAGGTAGTCAAAAGGAACGGCCAGTTTTTTGAAAATAACGTCGGCATTAGTGGTGCTATGTGTTGAATAGGTGCGGACTCGATTTTAAGACCGATGGATAACATTTCAGTTCATGTCACGGAGTTGTGTGCCAATCTTTAGTGAAAAACTCTGCCCTACATATCAAACAAACATACCGATGTCTCATTACACTAACGATCTATTTATACAAACTATTGCCATATCGACATTACATTTCAATCGCTGCTCCTGGCAAAAGAATGTTTTACATATCTTGCAATCAATTTTAATCAACCTTTTCATTTAGAGTTCTTTAACTGTTGTTTCTGGACTATTGTTACAGAAAAGGAAAACAAACTTTGATTCAGTGACGTATGCTTCCGATAAAGGGTGGGACAGTTTTGTACATACGAATGTAGCTAAACAAACCTCACATGGTGTTTTAAGCATGAATAGATCTACATACATTTTATGGCAGGAGGAAGGAACAGAGAGAAAAAAAATCTCCCAAAATGCTGCTAGATTTTATAAACACATATTCCCCTCCGCTGATGGCATTCTTGGCGGCACAGTGGTATTAGACAGAATTGTATATATTTTTTCCCCGTGAGCGCCCAAGCACGCAAACATATACGAACGCAAACGGAAAAACAGAAAGTCCAAGTTGAAAAAATATTATCAGAAACACGGCATCATGCAGCTCGGTGTGTAAAATGTGTCTGCGAAAATGGTACACCACTCTAATTTATAGGAAACTGTGGAGCTCGCTTCATGCATTTGGAAACGAATCACCCACATGTTGGTGGCGGAGAGATATAAATCATTCGCAGAAGAAACAGAAATACTACAATCGAAACAAAACAAGTGTAATGTTGTTGTACAAAAAGTGCAAATGCAAAAAAAAAGAGACAAAAAAAAACATCCGTGAAGTGTGTGATGAGAGAATTTAAAACAAAAATGGATAATTTAAAAACCAGAAAAACAACAATAAACAACCAGACGATTGGAAATAATAAAAACCGGCAAACCATTTCGGCAATTGTGTTTTGATTTGTGGCTCTTATCTCCTGCGTCCCGAACCAGGACGCAACCGTCCACATGGGCCACTTTACGTAAATTACCAAATTTATACCGGCAGTTTTAATACGAAATCAAACGAGCAGGGACCGGGTCTGCGCTAAAAAAGCAAGCACGAGGCACTGTTTTGTGAACCGTGTACGAATGTAACACTAATCGCTCGGAAACGGTCGAGAAGAAGAGCCCCAGGATGATGAATAATGGCACTAACCGGTGCCAGCTGACCGGGAAACACCAGCAACTGACTGCGATGACTACGCTTATCCGCTACGCCAGCTAAAACGACAGTGCAAACATGGTGAAACTTTATCCTTGCTTTCCGCGGTCACACCACACGGCCGGTGTTTTTCTTTTGTATTGTTTTTCCACGCTATCGCTATCTCTCTGTTTCGCAAAACAGGAGTCGTCATTTCCAGCACATATTATTCCAGCGTTCCACCTCTCGGTACGACCAACTAACAGCCCATCAAACAATAGAGTTTCCAAAGTAAGGTACAGCGTTTTCTTTCATGCACATCTATTTAATTATTACCACCACCAGCTTAACGAACGATTTGATGTGACGCATCCGTTTTGGGGAGGTGGGTGAGACGGGGGGGGGGGGGGTGTATGATGAGCTAGGGGGTGGATATGATGAGCTAGGGGGTGGAAAGCTTATTTGCAAGCTTCCGTCAGCGCGGTGGTGTTTGTTTTACTATGATATTACACAGTTGTTGTTTTCACTGAATTGTGGTCGGCCAGCGCAAAAAGTTCGCCGGGATACCGCGTTTCCGCCAACTGAACCGGAACTCGAAAACTCTGCCCCAATAAACCATGCCCCGGACTGTGATCTATTCAGAGATATTCTGTTTAGCCTTAAAATAGGTAATACATTTCACCCCATGTTACACACGAGTGTTGACAGGAATTTAAAATGATCAGCTCTAGCATTGCTGCAAGTAAGTATTGTAAACTTTTTTGAGTAATCAAAATAATTGGCTCAAGAGTAATAGGTTGATTATTACGCGTGATAATCATGTTTTCAAGTTTTCTTTACAATCGATTGAATGTAATAATGTAACAAGGTATGAAAAATGATACCTACCCTTAAATAAGTCTTACACATATGGCAATCTGAAAAAACACACTTTTCTTTCGGATGCATTAGTAATAAAACAGACAAAAATATGCTTCATTTTAAGGCAGTGATGTGTAGGACGTTTTACTACCAGCAGTCATCTATTTTGGTTTAAATACACCCAGCTCGAGCTCTTGGAAACAGTTTCATCATTACAGCCTTTTAACCTTTTTTTGCCTGCACCATCCCTGTTTAGCTACAATACTAATGTGCTCATCAGTGCACTTACTGTGGTGTATATTTCAAGAATATCAAATGTAATAGAAAAAGTATCCGAAAGAGGTGCTCAAAAATGAAAACAATAACAAAATATACGCTAACCATCAATTTGATTGATTTCGGTAAAGCTAAGCTTCTGTTCTAGTCTCAATTTCATTTGATATGAAGGCGTTATTCATCAGAACACGCCGTCGATAACTGTGCAGCGCTACGTTCTATACAAACTAGGTCGCAAAGGTGCTATATTAGATAAATGGGTACAAAAATGCCTTCCGTAAATACATCTTTCGTCCATTTAGGAAACGTGTCGCATAATATTACTTTGTTTTTGTTTTTTGCCTCAGCGGTATTGTTCAAAGCACTGTACGGGATTGATGAAGAAAATGCATTCTAAATGCGCTAAATTTAACATGACAGCCCACATTCTCTTTTTTCTCGCAAAATAAAAGTTATTAGTTGTCTACTTCGTAACGGCATGGATAGCTTCGGCTAGGTATTTAACGTTTTTCGACGTAACTCCAGCCATCGAAATACGTCCGTCCTTGGTCAAATAGACGCTAAATTCCTTCGTCAGGCGTTCGCACTGCTGCTGGTTCATGCCGGTAAAGCAGAACATTCCAATCTGGTCGGTAATGTGCGACCAGTTGCGGGACGAGCCTAGATCCTTGAGGTTATTGCGCAGCGTCGAACGTACGGATATGATACGATCCGCCATCAGCTTCACGTCGCTCAACCACTCCTGGCGCAGCTGCTTGTCGCCCAGGATCTCTGCCACCAGCCGGGCACCGTTGATTGGGGGGTTCGAATACATCGGTCGGATTATAATCTTAATCTGCGACATCGTTCGGTCGGCTTCGTCTTTACTGCCCGCGATCAGCGAAAACGCTCCGGCACGTTCGCCGTACAAGCCCATATTCTTCGCAAAGCTCTGGGCCAACACAATCTGATGGCCATCACGGAGAAACGAGCGCACAGCTAGCGCATCCTTGTCGACATCTCCACTGGCAAAACCCTGGTAAGCCATATCGAAGAATGGGAAGAGATTGCGCTTCTTGATGACCGCCGACATTTCTGCCCACTGTTCCGGTTTCGGATCCACACCGGTAGGGTTGTGTGCGCAAGCATGCAGCAGTACAATGGACTTCTCGGGAATTTTCTGAATTAAAACAGAGAGCAGATGCAAAAATATAAATTGAAAGCCAGTGGAATAAATTAAACTCAGTACGCAATACTAAACAAATGTGTCCCAGCTCTTCGGCAAAATTTGATCAAAAATTCGTAACAATTCCTGCATGAAAAATGATGCAACCCTGCGCAGTCTGAATTAACAAGCTAACGGGGGTAAACAACACTAAGCAAAACAACATTCCGAGGCTATGTCGTGGTCGAGATCGAGCCCCACTGATAATAGTGCATTGTGACGTCGTACCATGTGCTATTAAAACCAATCCTATCGCCTAGCGCCACTTACTCATAAGTGGGGCGATAATAGCCCTCTGCCAGCCGCAAACCAGCGTCGTGCGCACTTACCGAAAGATCCTCTAGCGCCCCATTGAAATCGAAGCCACAGGTCGATGGGTCATAGTAACGGTATGACTTAACGTTCAACCCCGAGTGGCGGAAGATAGGTCCATGGTTACCCCAGGACGGCGTCGGCAGATAGATATCCTTCGGTCCGGGGAAGAAGCTGGACAAGAATGCGCCACCGATGCGAAGCGCTCCAGTTCCACTGATACCCTGCACGGTGGCATTGAGACCGTTCGCCACGTGCTCGCTATCTTCACCCAGCGCCAGCAGGATGCTGTGCTTGCAAAACTCGGCCGTTCCACCAATGGGCGAGTACTCGTGATCCAGCTGCTTCTCTGCCAGCCGTTTTTCGGCCTTTTTCACACTCGGCAGTACGAATGGTTTGCCATTGTCGTCTCGGTAAGCTCCAACACCCAGGTTGATCTTTTTCGCATTTGTGTCGCGCTTGAAGGCCTCCGTTACACCCAGAATAACATCCGGTGGGCCCATCTGTACGCCACTCCACCAAGAGCTAAAACGATATGGAAACACATATTTCTGTCATAAATCTGCAGTAAAAAATTATTTGCACCAGCCTCTTCAAAGTATAAACTGGAACACGATCGACTATAAATACGCTTAACAACCAATCAATCTATAAGATAGTCTTAATTACTGAACAAACACCAAGAGACGTATCTCCTGGCATTTGGCAACTCGCGCAGCGAAGCTGGATGATATTTCGTGTGAAAAATTTCGCACGTAAACCATAAATTAACACATCGGGTCAAACATTCGGTGACAAAAAAATTATCGCATTTGCATGACCATGAGATGCATTTTCTTATCAGAATGGACAGAAAATCAATGGACAGAATTGTGTAACAGAATAGCTCTCATACTGTCTTTCAGATAAGTTCTGTCTGGATTATTTAATCGATAATTAGATCCATGGTGTTGAAAATCTATGAAGATAAATTATCCTTCGCTCTCATGGAGTACATAGCCCATACTACTATGCAGTTGGTATGAGAGTACGTATTTACTACGAATCATCAAAGCAAGATAAGACCATTGAGGCTGGCTCTTTTTGCTTTTAACCTGTTATTTTTAGACCACCCACTCCACACACCGATAGAAATCTTAACCATCCGCACGTTAGGTAACCGTTGAACCATGAATACAACCGTCAACGTCATCGAAGCGACAGCGTTCAACAATCCACAAAGCGGCCACGATCTCGGTAACTGACCATCGTGACCTTGGTTAATCACCCGAAGGTCAAAGTAGCAGTACCTGTCTAAAAAGAAGCTGAGCCCTTTGCACACCGGTGGTTCAACCCGGCTATTGGAATCATTCTTACCTAGCGCGAATCGCCAGCTGGCCTTGGGCTGGCAGTACATTCCGCAGCAAAACAGCTGAGCTGCGCTGGAGTGCTTTCGAACAAGCCATCTTTCCGTCACGCACCGCTTTCACCGAGGGTCACAGGGAAGCAACTGCAAATCAAAACCCACGAATCAGAAGTAATTGTTTAATGGTGTACGTCCGAACTCACAGTACGGCGTACAATCAGTCCTTTTACTTAAGTCCTGGTATGATTACCACTCACCGATAATGCAGCTGATAACGCACCGCTGTTGTGTACTTTTTGTCAACGGGATTTTTGCACACAAACGAATGCTCTTTCAGACGTCGTAGAGCTGCTGCCAAAAATGTCAGGCGTCAAAATGCAGAAAATAAAAAAAAAAACAAGTATAAGGGATAACTTGTGAAAAATCATGATATAAATTGAATTAAGCAATTAATTTTAAAATGATATCTTGAGGAATGCTTCAAATTGATCCTACCGGCACATCGGCTAACATTTGAAAAGAAATCTTGGCGAGAAAATCTCGCCATTGCTAGAACGTACCTTGGTCACCAGCGAGCCAGGTTGGCTCTCTAATAAAAGATATTAATTAACCAATCACTACTATTTAGTCCATAAAATTTGATAGATTTTTCGATTTTAAAAAGTTTTTCAGTATAAAAATATTTGAGAAAACTCCAAATGAAGCTTCAAAGAGTTTCTCAATCACACAAATTGTTATGAACCAACCTTATCCCTTTTCAACATTACTACAATTGAACGGAAGTCTAAGAATGGACGTTGCTGCAAATGTTACGAATGAAGTTTCCAAGAAACCGCGCGGAACTACGCGCCACTCGCGCCCATACACGCTGTATAGTTATACTCGTAACTAGTTGGCTCAAGTGTGAATTAGTTCCGTTCAAAATCAGTAAGAAAAGGCGAGCAGTTCTTCGTGATGGCGAACAAAACGAAAAACACCGAAGAGCAGAAAGCTATGGACAAAGCTGAAAAATACCTTCAATTTAAAAAAACGAGTGTCAAACTCGCCAATGACCATATTGACCCAAATAGTCTCATTCCCGACTGTTCATTATTTTACTACATTGAAGACAACAATTGGAAGGAATTGAAAATCATCTGCAAACGGCGAATTGATCTCGGATATCCGATTTTAATGTGGGCGTTCAACCTTGTAGATCGCAATTTGAAGATCAAATACCGCGAATTTGGAAGTAGCTGGCAAAAGAAATCATGTTACTGCGTCATGTTCTATGAGTGGGCACGGTATATCATCGCTTATGAACCGCGCACATCTGTACCGGTAGGATTCATTATGTTTCGTTTCATCATCGGTACATCGGGAACGAAAGTGCGCATTTATGCCCTGCACATAGAGGAGAAGTACAGACGTAAAGGACTTGGCACTCATCTCATGATATCAACAGAAGTACTCGCTCGTCGTTTTCATCTTGAAAAGGTCATCATATGCGTTCGTAAAGCAGATGTTCCTGTGAAAAAGTTTCTTCAACGGATGGGATTTTTAAACGTGCAAACATCGGGAGAGTATGAGACGTTCTCTAAGCGAACGCGTTCTCGAAAGTAATTAAACAGTGAACATTAACTTCATTCATAATTTTCGTCATGTGAATGAAGAAAAATATTCAATAAGAAAATCATTGTTCACAGTAACAGGTTATCGTACTGAGGCTGTTAAAATGCGTACCTCGCTGAGCTTTCAAATTTTCAGCTACTTGCTATTTAAACCTTGCTAATGTGTGTTGCTAAACATTCAATAAACAACATTCAATGTTTCGATAAGATTTAATTGCGTCAAATTTCAAATTTAAGTATCCGAAAGTTCTATCAGTCTAACCTTTTAAATACCTTTAACCTGTATGCATATGAGCTAGTCTATACGAAAAGATCTTCCTACTGAACACTTATTTGTATATTATTTTCTAGTCAAGATACATTTTTCCATTCGCGCGTTAGTTGTTTACGGACAGAAAGTACATTGAAAATAGATTCTCATCATCCTTTCAGAGAGAAAAAACATCGGTTTACAGGCGAACTAAGCATATTTCTAGAAGATAGGGTCGTGCTATTTTCAAATCAGGTACCGCGCGAGGATAAAGTAAGGTTATGTAAACGTCTTTTAGCGATTTGGAAGCACGATCTTCTGGATATATTTGATGCATCTTATAAAACGCAGAAAAATTAGTTAGAAATTAAAAGCGATGTCCAGTAATTATATTAATGCTGATAATTTATTGTTTCAGAATCCATGAGGAATGAAAAGTAATGCGAAATTTAAAGGAACTGTAAATAATTATAACACATTGACGATGAACAATTTGCAACATTTAAACAACCTAACTTTAAAGATCTTTGGATATTGTTCGTTAAACGATCATTTGTTCGTTGTTCAAATCTTAATACAGATAAAAATTATTAAATAAATAATAGAAATAAATATATTTAAAAATATTTAATAATAGAAATAATTTGATAAAAAGAAAGGTATCGGACTTTTATGCTCTCGGATTGCACTAGATCACTCCACATTGTTTTGACAGCTGACAGCCATCACTAGCATCCTTTTGGATGCTCGAATGTCAAATATATTTGTTTTGATATGCTAGAAGAATTGTTTGCCGCGTTAGTTCCTTAATTTTATAGGTAACAGTGTAGAAATCAACTACATTTACGATGGTAAATTTATGAAATATATAATGCTTATTTCACAAAGTGTAGTTTTCTAAAATACGTTATGTTTTAATGTACTTTTAGCTTCCTCTGTCTTTACTTAAAACAGCGCAGAGTCATCCTATGGTAAGATCTCGTTAATTTGTACCGGCCTTCTTGTTTACATTAGAAGTATAGCTCGATCTGCATTTATTATTGTTAAATTAAGAAGTTTTTATTTAACTTAACAATTTGAGGCCATATTCAAACACATCCTAAATTATTATCATCCTTTTTTCATAAGATCTGGGCCTAACTAAGTTTAATAAATCCTGTAAAAAGTATTAATATATAACATGTGATTGCTGGTTTTATCAGTTAATATAAAGCAGAAAAATTTAACCAATTTATTGAATAATGAAAATGCTAGGAGTAACATGCATTAAATTTTTGTTTGCATCAATACATTATCGTAGGTTGTTTATAATAACAATAATACTTCGATTGTGTTTTAAACTACTTTGCAGTATGTCTTATTTGCACGGAAATGGATTTATGATTTTGTTTTTGCATTTTACATTCTACAATTTCCTTACGACTTTAAGAACTGTAACATTGTTAAATTTTCAACATGTTTGTAAAGCTCCTAGGAGTTATAGTGCATAATTTGATTACATGATATTTAACAAAAATCCGACTGTCCATTCAATTTATGAAATTTTAAAACAAATTTTATTATTCGGCTGTCAGTATTATTTATTTTTATCTGGGGTTTCAAATAATCTCTTAATTATCTTTTTGTGATCGCTATTTTTATTTATTATCGTAATTGTAATAAATTTAATATCGTAATCGTAATAGCTATATTCAAATAGAACAGTCGTTTTTTGTGCAAACTTTTTGAATGTATATTGCCAATATCTTGCTTATAAAAATCGTAGAAGTAGTAGAAAAAAAATCAATATTATCAAAAGAGTACCACTTTTCCGATGGACCTTCGTAGAAAAGAGAATGCTATTGGATAGAAATTCGTTCGCTGTGGTTGCCATCGGTATGGTTAATAAAGAATACTAAATTATTTGCTTCTTTCGGGCGCTTCTCTTTTTTCATGCGTCATCTCTTCATCGCGTGCATCCCGGCGCAGTTGGTGGAGTTGAAAAATGGCGAAACATACAACGGACACCTGGTGAGCTGTGACACCTGGATGAATATTAACCTGCGGGAGGTCATCTGCACTTCAAAAGTAAGCCTTTCAGCATGGATGCTCAGCTAGCATCGCCGCATCCGCTCAGGTTTGTCTTTATTTATCTTCTATACTCCTGCTTCTTTCACCACAGGACGGCGATAAGTTTTGGCGTATGCCCGAATGCTACATCCGGGGCAGCACCATAAAATATTTGCGTATTCCGGACGAAGTGATAGACATGGTGAAGGAGGACATGCAGGCGAAATCACGGAACCGAGCCGAAATGAACAAGGGTGGACGGAACCAGAATCAGGGTCGCGGAGGGGGTGGTGGCGGAGGTGTTGGCGGAGGCGGCGGTGGACGCAATAATATGAACGCCAACAATCGAAACACCTTTGGCGGCAACCGAGGCGGCAATCGGGCCGGATTGGGGAACCCGAATCGAAATGCACAGAACAAGAAATAAATAACAAAAATCACAACAAAAGACTGGCACGAAATTGGTCTCGCGGAATCGATTTAGTAGCAAAGATTGCGTTTTCTATTATGTTCAGTAGTTTGCGAAGGTTCCGTGCTTTCCTTGACGGAAGGATGCGTGGGTGCGGAGTATAAAATTGGACTCACCCTCGAGTCGAATCGATTGGAAATATGGTAACGCTTGGATAGGGCGAACCGAAGATGAAACCAAACAAACACTTCTTCTTGGTTGGTTCGCCAACGAGTCGACGAACCGAGTGTCGCCTTATTTGGTGACCGATCGGTTGAACAGCGGGTGTTGATTTTGACCACGGGCGCAATGGGGGAGGAAAATTATAAAAATGGAAACATTCATATTCATAACTCAACGGCAAATGGCATCGTTCGGATGCGACGCGGTGTCGATTATGGGCAGTTTCGGAAATTTAAATGTGTCATTATTCGCCAGTTTGATTTGCAGTTCTCTCATTAGCATCTGGTTGAGGCGTGAAATGAGCCAAAAAAAACGAAATTTTAGATCGAGTAGTAATACAAAAGAATAAATTTGGGCAATCTATGAGTCAGCGCAAGAAAGTAGGCAGATTTAAGCTAGCTTCTCTTTTTTTAGGTTACCTCACGATGCTTTCCAGAAATTTAAAACAATGTTCGTAAGCATTTTAATTTAGAAAAAACTTCCTATTTTTCAAGATTAGTTATAAAAGTAGCATAATTTTGCAAAAAAAAAACTACAAGCTACTGACGATTCGTGTATAAAACAGCTTAAGAAATTGCACTTTCAAAAGAACCAATTGAATATATTTTTTGAAATTCAAATATTCGATCCTTTGACATTGATAAATTTAATGCAGGCTGCCTTCATGAAATAAACTAATGTTAAAATTGTCAAAATGATTTATTTGCTTCCCATTAACAAAAAAAAACGAAACTCTTCTGAGTTGTATGAAATGCTCTGCGGTTTTATAATGAAAACCGCATAAACGAAGCGGAAATTGGTCAGTCGCTTTCGCCGTTCTCGTATGGCCAGCTACGTTTCATGTCCTGCGGACGTACTGGCTGATTCGAGGGTTCACGTATTCGTCACACCTTTTGTGTCATCTCGTCGCCTTTTACGAGCCTAATCTTGGAAACCGTTTGCGGTCATTCACGTTGTATCTGGCCTGTGCCACAATCGCCTGAAGCATCGCACTTTGATCGCTTTGGATGCGGGAAATTCCGCTTACAATAGCCGCCGAACAAATTTCAACCCCGGCTGAGCGACAGGAAAAATAAAATATAATAGAGCTTTGAATCCCAGATGAAACCCCATCAGGAACGCTTCAGAACACCGATGGACATTCTTTTCTTTTCTTTATTTTTTTTTGAAAGACATGGATGGACAGCGAGGGAGTCGATGGGGGCTCAGTTTCAAAGCTCACGTCTGTTCGGACGTGAGGTGGAATAAGCGAAGATAAATTTAATTTCTTTTTGTATAAATTATTCCGTTGGCCTTCTTCGCGCCTGCTTCATTTTCTTCAACGACATCTGAGATTATTCTTCGCCAACACACCACCGTTCGCGACCCACAGGAATCAGGGCGTCGATGATGCTGCTTAACTGATCCCCAGGTGAATAATCATGTTTGGGTCAAGAGAGGCTGCTCTCTTGGGATCGTTCTCTTTAAACCGATATCCCCACAACACAGGGTGATTCAGGGTAAAGGGATATTTTCCCCCCATTTTTTTAACAAAATAATATCACGATGCCAGTGGAAAAAAGGAACACCAATGAAGCAAGCCTTCTACGTATATTTAAAGGTAAATTTTAGATAATGAAATCAAGATCAGGATACAATAAAAATAAAGCTTAACAAATTATTTTAAGATTGAACAGTATAACGAACAAATGTATTAAGTCGTATACCTTGGTTTTGATTGCTAGAAACCTCATATTTAAATAGAAAACAGTATGCAGGATCTATTTCCTCGAGCCATAATATTAGCAGACTCCACCCAGACGCACCCTGTGGGGGGCTTGCTGAACTGGCACGGGATGGCCGGAACGATAAGTCCGTAGCGAATGGCCAACAGCCAAAGCCAAACGGCAACCAATCTCTTCGGAACGAATCGTCTGGCCGCAACGTCCAGAACCTTTAAAATATCCATCCATACATCGCTGATGGAGCCGCCGAAGTCACGCACAGGTGACGACCGAGCGGAAGGGTTGCCCTCCCGGTGCGTGATGCCCGCGGAAAAAGCAGGAACCCAGGACGAACCAAACGGGCAGCGGGCCGAGGAAAGAAAAACGACCGCGCAGCGAGCGTGTGAAGTGGAAAGAGCGAGAATTAATCGTTTGAAATCTGTTAAAAACGACACCTCGACCAAATTGAATAAGAGCTAGTGTGAAATGAAAGGAAACCGGTTTCCTTTCTTTAGCTTCTTGCTGGCCGCGCGTTCTAGACGTTCGTTCCTGGCCGGGCGACCGGTTGAATTGCCTGCCTTCGTTAGTACACTATTCATTGCTTCTCTCGCTTATATTGCCTCTTAAGATCGCCCTCCACTGATCACCGATCGTTACGCCATCGATTCCCAGTCCTTCGGGATGCTGTTTGCCATTTTCCTTCTTGTGCGCTGTTCGCTGGCAGCGCTTTGGAAATGGTTTGAGCCCTTCGAGAGTGCGGAACCGATCGCGGAACAACACGATCGGACCTATGTACGTATGTATGTACCATTGTTTGCCAATTGTATGCCGCATCCAGCATCCACGGGCGACAAAACGGCCCACGATGGGGTTGCGGTGGGTACGAAGGCGATGTTGTTGGTCACGTTTTTACATCGTATTTAACTCGCTTTGGTCACACTCTGCTTGGCACTCTGAGCAAAGTGTTCTGGGCACTGTGAGTATGATTAAACAAATTTCGGTACAGCGTTAAGAAGCACGTTGGTTAAATGCACTTGTTTTGAATAAAGGACAATACATTTGAAATTGGATTTATTTTTAGAATATACTAGTTAGAATAGTTGATAAATTCTCCATAGTATAGTCAACTTATTATTTTTTATTGGCAAATTGGACCAGAAATCAAGCTTAAAAATTAGGTTTTTCAAAAATAAAGTAATATTTTTTTATTAAAATTAAAAAAACCGTGCTGGTGAGTTATTATTTGATCATAAGTGGATCTTATTTCCGATTATAAACGGCCCGAAAGCCAATCGTCGTTTGTCCACAGTAGCACGACACGCTGAACCAATGTGCACCCAGAATCCAAGCATCGTTGCGCGAATGAGTATCGCAAAGGGTCCCACTGGAAACGATCCCGAGTGCAATGTGCGCATGTTTTTACATAAAAATCTCATGTACCGACTGGCCACGGCCCTGGCTCGCGCCGAGTTCGGCACGGGTCGACCCTAGGGTTTCCCGTCCATCCGCGCGTTGAACTCTACCGGCGCAAATCTACATGCGATCCGTCCTAGCCGCAAACCCGCTCGTTCGCTGAATCGTTCGTACGTTCTTGTGCCACTTCCAATGCGAATTCGATTAAAATCAGCTAAAAACACGGAAGGTGCAAAACAGGCGACTCTGTAGCGCGATTTCACCCCGTTCTCGGTGCACGGCTATCATTGTCGGTGTGAAATAAGGCATCCTTGCTGGTTGCTCGCACCGCAACTGCCTAATTTGTTTCGACGGTATTAGGGGCTGCCCGTTTCAAGTTTCGTGTGCCACACCATACTGTCAGCTCAAATGGGGCAGACATTCCGGATGATTTTTCCCTATTTGGGAACGTACTTGCAGACGAGTGATAATTCCCGCTTGCAGTGCTGTACCATTTTATGGAAAAAAAACCCGCTGTATGCTCTTTCCTGACGTGTCGGGTTCGCGGATGCGATCAATTTCATCCGTTCCCCCGCCACAACCATTTCGGGGACATGGAAGGTGAAATGAGATGGAGCACCTTCTGGAACGGGCATTTACTGATTTGCAACGGAGCATCGCGGCTCTCCTGATGCTGCTTCGCGTGTATCGTCGTTGGTTCTGGAAAGAAGAAACCACTGCCGTGGAAGAATCCCGCCGGTAGGGCTGGACGGCCGCATAAAATTGCTAATCGATGAATTTCGATCGTTGGCGATTTTGCGCTGAAAATGGTTATACGCGTCGGTGTTTGCGCATTACCATCGACACCCAAGGTGTGCTGTGGTCTCCATTCTGATGTCATCCAACTGACGTATCACCTTCCGGCAGCGAGGTTTTAGGGGCACGGTACCAACCGACGGCCAAAGGAAAACGTGCAGCAAAACATCGAGCGAGCGAACGTCGAATTCCGTGAGGGATCGAATTCCACTGCTGGAAATGGCCCTTGCCCTTGCGTGCGGTGAGATTCGTCTTGGGCTAAATTGCGAATATTTTTGTTTCCTCCACCAGCAATACATGGAATGCATCTTTAAAGTGCTGGCTAACGTATGCATAATTTCGCTACAGCGAATGGTGCCAAGATGGGCACCGAATACATCAGCTCCTGGCAAAACATCTGCTCTTTTATGGACGGTTCCTCCTCGCTTTTAAATGTTGCTGTATTAATGGCTTTGCCTGGGGGCGATGGTAGATTGGCACTTTAGCTGTTCCTCGCGAATTGTACTGCTTTTCTTTTTGCAAATGCATTTACATGTTAAGCACATTGCATAAGTGTACCATGGATACGGAAGGGTTTTTTTTTACAATCACATTAATCTTGCTCAGAATATGGGGAATAACTAATGGAAAATTAAACGAAAAATGAAGTGCGGCTCGTACCTTAAAATAATTTCACAAAAACGTTCATTTTGGTAATCGACGCTAAGCTCTTCCGCCCTTGGCGTAATGCGTGAAGCAAGAGCAAGAGCAATTAGTTGCAGCAGAATTCGTTTCCACCGGCTTCTGGTTGGGATATCGGAATCCAGCTTCCCGTCGTAAGCGCCAAAGCCAAATCTTTTAAATCAAAGCACATCCGATGAATGCTATTAGTTTTCGTGGGATGTGGCCACGGAAGCTATAAAATAATTGCCCTCTTTTCATCGCATCGCGCCGTAAGCGTTCCCATCTGGAAGGAAGCGTGCGCCTCATCTCGAATCGATCAAAGAAGGCCAATCAAATTTTGCGCTCCAGTCACACACTTCTAGCCCGTTTCCGTGGCAACGCAGCAATCGATCCGGTGCATCAAAATTACTACAACAAAACCGCGTTGATTAGAGGGGTTCACCAAAGCGATTCCAAATGATTACTCTGTAATCACATAATTACCCATCTGAGTTTCGAGCCAAATTTCGGGCGATTCTCGAAGGTGGGTTCGACCTTCTCTCGCCTTCTACCATTCCGCTTCATCACGGACGGGAGCGCGATTCTTTTCTTCTTTATTCGGTGATTGATGGAACCATGCGCGCGGATGCTGGCAGCTTTTCCATCTTTCTACCGCGTGAATCTCACACGAAGCGTGCGGTCGATAACAGTAGGTTTCAAATTTTCTCCACGTTAGCTTCAAAAATGAGTTTTTAGTTTAATTTTACTTCTTTTCAAAACTTTGATCGTCTATATGGCGTATTTATTTGTTATTCAAGGTGTTTTATATTATTTACTGCAATGATGTGCAATCTCCTTTACACTGTTAGTACGCAAGGATTTGAAGTAAAGTGCAAGGACCTCTTGCGGTCACAAAATTGGTTATTGCCTGTACATCTCCTGTGGCTCTCCTACACACCCTGTTTCCGGCACGCACACATTTTCGAGGCAATCTGAACCGGGCATCTCCAAATCGCGCTATCTGCTTCACGATCGCCTCGGGATGAAGGAATTCCCTTCGTCCGGTTCTGGCAGACATTTGTCTTTTTGTCACTTTCGAAGCGCGTTCCGTTCCATTCCCTTTTTCTACCGCTTTGCCAACGCAAACAACGACAGTTCGTTTCGGGTCTCGCATCGTCTACCGTGCGTTTGAAAGTTTGTTTTATTTCCATTCCGCTTTTGGTACGGCATTAGAATGTTGTTGTAGTCTTTTGAAAACCAAAAAAAAACGATGGTGTTGCATTTTTTGAAAGACTATTCTCACCGCCGGGCGAAGAGAAATCTTAATTTTTTTCCTTCGTTCTCTTATTTCTTTTTATTTTTCTCTCTCCCGCTTGTCGTTTCCGTTCTATGTTAGGCGGTATCCAGGATTCTCCACGTTAATTCACGTACTTTTTGTTGTTATTTTCGTTGCTTAATTCTTTAGCTAAGTACTTTTTGGTGTGACTCTCCTTAAGACAACTTCCATTGGCTGCCCCGAGGTGATGCCGAAATGGATTTTCGATGTTTATAGTTTGCGCCTCGGGTGATGGTGCTTGGCTATGCAGAAACGCAGCACAAACGGAAGGACATTTCGTTCTGATTCGTTTACTTGGAAACGCTTCAGGGCCAGCACCACAGTTCAACGGTTGAAGCACACATCCCGGCTGCACTTGGGTGCATGTGGCTTGTGGCGACTGAGACGAGATGCAATCGGATGCTTGAAATGTATATGTATTTTGGCAACGTGCCGACGGTGCACAATGTGTGGTTCGCCAGCTCCCTTGCGAAGATCAGCCCAAGAACCTGAGCAAGTAAGAAGCAAGTGTCAAAAAGGAAGCCACACAACATATTACGGAACGTGAACGGGAACGGGAATGAAATGAATCGTGGCGAAACGGAAGGATTTCAATAGGTTGAAAGGACACAAAGAGGATGCGAGATGGAACCCGAGAGCCGCATGGATGAAGCATGGAAATGTTGTGTAGAAGAAAGCCCGTAGCAATTGTATGGAAGGGATAAGAAAATCTTCACACCGACACCAAAGAGTGGTTGTAAAATGATCGTTCTTTTTTTTTTGTTGCTCTCTATGGTGGATAACGCTTTGTTGTCCTTCGTCTTGTGGCTGGCATGAATTTATGCTTCGCTTTTTTTTGTGACTTTCCAGCATGGAAAGGTATGGGTGCACCACACCGAAACGGCTGAGCATACACATGGCCGGTTTTGAACGTTGCTTTTTAACGGAGCAACGTGTGAAGACGTATTGGGATGGGAAACGAAAAAAAAAAAGCAAAAGGGCATCTCGCAAGAAGCGCAGCAACATAAGAGAACCGATGAAACGGTAGAATAAAGAAATTCCGAAAAAGGTGTGATATGGCATCCTGCTCGCTCCGAACGGTAGCCGGGTTGTATGATAAGATAAGCAAGATGGTCGGGGAGGAAATAAACAACGAACACCAGACTAAAGCTGTGCCCGAAAGTGGACAGCGTGGACGTAAAAAGTGTTATATGCCGATTTGTACGCTGTTTTCCAGGATGTATAATGTAATGATCGCCTCTTGTGCCGCATTGATGTGATCGTAAAGGAATCCCCTTTTGCCCTTGAATGCACTATTCTTAAAGGCATGGGTTTTGTTCTCGCTTGTGATTTATGGTAGGTGGTTAAAACATTTTCCGATACAGTTACCGGCATGTTGGAGAGCTCAAACATGCTTATTAGTGGGCAATGGATGGCGTACTTGATCATGTTTTAAAGCGATATAAACATTTAATTACAAAGCTTACGCGGAAAAAAACCCGCAATCGTGTTGAACCGAAGCAATTAGACAAGTGAAGAAAAAAGTTTCAAGTTTTATGATACAAAATGCTGTTAAAGGAGATTAAATAAGCCAACATTATTGATCGGAATCCCGTAAAGCGAATCTACGTCGAGGGGTTTAATGAAATTCATTTCCATGATGCGTTTCCCAGCTTATTTCTAATACTACCCAATCGGATTATCACTTTGACCCAAACTATCGAGCATCGTCTCACTTTACGACCGTCCGGAGAACCATTTACATGTGCTCCAGTGTAACGGAAGGGAAAATTCCCCCTTGTTGACTTGACGCGGGAGGACTCGCTTGTGAGCTTCGCGGATGGTTTGTCGTAAAAGTCTAATCCTCTTCTCGATGACCCGGCCCAGCCACGGCCATGAGTCAGCTCATCCTGCCGGGGCGGACATCGCACCGGCTGCGAACGTGAATCCTCCGAATCTATTGATCGTTATATCAAATGTCCACCGTTAGTTCCATAATTGATGATGCTGTGTCAGCAACGTGGTGAAAAATCTCACCACTGTGGCCCACGCAGCACGGGCGAGAGGGCAATAGATATGTGCGAACGAGACGCAGCTGCCCGTTTTTATCTAATAAATCAAGTCGCTTAAAATCGGATAGCACGCACCGCGCCCGGGAAGATGATCTTCCTCCTTTGCGATGCGTAGGCGCGAAACCGACGGAGAGAGAGAGAGAGAGAGGCGCAGAGTGAGATGGCACAAGCGGAAAGTGAAGTATAGGAGGCAGTCTAACGCACTAGCCCTACGCAAGACGGCTTTCCCAAGCGAATCCCGGCCGAATGGTTGACAAAACGGCTTCACTTCCACAGCCTGTTTGAACGTCATATTTTGTTTACTTTTTTTTTTCCTCCTCTCCGTACGAGAGGGGTCCGTTGCTAGACGAGGTTGCCAGACGGTGGGTGGATGGACACGGGGTATTTTTCTAGTGCGTTGGTGTGGATCTCCGTTTCCCACTCATCTCCGTCTCACCGGCCGCTTCTACGGGCCCTTCACGAGAACACGACACCCTCGGTGCGCAACCCAGCAAGCCAGTGCCAAGATGTCTAGAAATGCGTCGTTAGTTGTCGGCGGTTGGTGGGTGAGCGGGTGAGCAGGAAGAGGGTGGTGTGGAAAGAAAAGGGCAAACGGTTCGCTCGCTGTTGTGTGTGTGTGCGTGCGCGTAGGAGAGCTGAACGAAGAGCGTTAGAAAAAAAAAACACATGTGCGCACGCGGGCATCCCGCCGTACGTAAAGAACACAAGCGAAAGAGCAAGAGAGAGAGTGAGAACGAAAGAGTAAGCGAGAAGCTTAGAAACCCCATCCGGTGCCCGGGTGGGTGGTGAGCGAAGGAGACGCACCCTCACTCTCTCTCTCTCTCTCTCGCCGGCACCCTTTGCAGCAGCCCAGCCCGGCAAGGGTATCGAGTGCGGAAGAAAACGACAAAACCGCCCGCCGAAAAGAGAAGAAGAAAGCAACGGAGAACACCGCGAGAGAGCACGGCTGCGAGCTGTTGCGGCAGCAGCGCAGAGTTCGAAACGTCACTACGTTCTTGGCAGTGCCTTCGATCGGACGGTTTTTCCGTGAACGCGTTCGCGACCTGTGCGTGTGCCTTCCGCTAGCGAGAGAGAGAGAGAGAGAGCGCGCGCGCGCGTGAGCCCATCCAGAGAGGCGCGCGCGTTTCGTTTGACAGTTAACTGTGCGCGCGTGCAAGCGCCAGAGAGAGAGAGAGAGAGAGAGAGAAAAGTAAGATATCGGAGCAACGAAAACAGACCCGCGACTGGTTTTGCGTGTGGTGTGGTACGCGGTTGTGTTGTACTGGTTTTCGCGGAACGCATCGTCGTTCGAGCGACGTTTTAAGCAGTGTTTTTGTGAGAAAAAGTGTGACTTTTTGAATTGATTTTTCACCGCGAAATCATGGCCTGCTGCGTTAGCGACGTAGCGCGTTTGACGGCTGGCGATGGAAATTGTGTCCTGGTGTGGTTGCCCGACGGTTACGCCATCAGGAAAGGGCTAAAAACACGTCAAAATGGGGCTGCTGGTGAGCCACCGGTCGCCGTTAATCCACGGGCACCCCGTTCTCGTCGCAGCACAATGCCATAATCGGTAGCAGACAGCAAATTAAAGCGCCCCGTGCGTTGTGTTGTTGTGGACCTGGGTCCTTCGTAAGGCGAACACACAGGAAACACGCCGCGTGCGGGAGTGTGTTTCTTTTTTTTTTTTTTGGGGGAAACCAACCGAGGGCAACAATAACAAAACTTAAAAATTAATCAAACTCCCCCCGATATTGGAGAGTTCCCCGTTGTGATAGCGGCGTGCGTATGTGCCCGGGGCTGTGTTGGTGTGTGAATGGGGCCGCGAGGGCGCGCGCGCGCGGTTTGCGCCCAGCGTGGGTGTTTGCCACCGTGGGTGTGTGTGGCGTGTTTTGGCCTCCCCCTCCTTGTTGCCCCTTGTTGTGCTGTGATACAACAATTCATCTCGCGTGTCCCCGCTGCGGACCGTAGATAGATAGATATATATATATATATACACACAGTCCGCAGCCGCCTACTGAGACGAAGGCGAGCAAACGGTGCACTTTTTTTAGGGGTGTGAGGGAAAGAGAAAGCCGATAGGCTTTACAACCGCCCCGGTTTTCGAGACAGCTGGGTTCCTCGCGCATAGAACGGCCAACGGCACACACAGAGGGAGCCTGCCAGCCACCCAGCCAGCAAAACAAAAACATTTCAACGCTCGCGAGAGCGGTGGAGCTGCTGTGTGTTGCGTCTCGTTCGCACGCCCGCCCACAGCTGGTTGGCGCGCGCGTGAACGTTTTTCGTGCGTGAGGAAACCGTCATCGTCGTCACCGGGCGGTGCAATGGCGTAATAGCTCGCCTGGTGTCAACGGGTGGTTTTCACGGTCCGGGGGTTTTCCGGGAATCTGACCCGACCGATTGCAACCCTCCCCCACGGGTTGCAGGGTGGATGTGCATTTTTCATCCCTCCCCCCAATACGGGAGAGTGGCACGAGGACCATGGGGAGCGCGAGGAGATAGTTTCCGATTACATCCTCCCTCGTGGGATGGGCGATGTGTTTGAATATTTCGTTTATGTAAGTGCTCTTTTTTTCCCTCCCTAAACAGCAGCAGTACGGGTGTGCGGGTGTGCGCAAGTGATCATTCGCGGTTGTGTGAAGTACGTCTTCGGAAAAGTGCAGACGAGCGGAAACCAACAAGCGCTTCCTCGCGGTGAGATTAGCGAGAGAAAAACGACAGAGACCCCACGTCCTGTCGAACAGTGCCTACTTCGAGGGGATGAATTAGTGTCAGCGAGGAAAAATAAACACCACCGCATCAATATCATGGCAGTAGGCGCAGCATCACGGGCCATGCTTTTCAACGGACGCTGGGACGACGACACCGGAGGCAATGGTGATGAATGTCCCTTAGGTCACCGGTCGTTTCGAGCACGGCTGTGAACGGAATTGGATGCGACAAATAAGTGCGAAAAAACAGTGACGATACCCTGCGCCCGGTTGGTTGATTAACGCTGAAGGATAATGGCGAGAGAAAGCGAGTGCGCGAAACGTTGACAAATTCACAGCAAAGAAAAGAAGAAAAAAAACACACACACACAAACCGGGTGGTGTCTACGATGCAAAGTGTTACAGTGATTCCTGCGACGAGCAGCGGCCACTAAGCAATTCACGCCCGTCGTTTTTCTCGTGCAGACCAATCGCCCCCCGGTCTATGGTGGGACAATTTTAACACACAAAGCACAAACCGAAAGTGCGAAGATCGATTCGCGCACAGCCCGTGGCGGGTGCGATCACGCGATCAAGGAGAAAATGCGGAGTTCAGCTACCCCCGCGCGAGGAACCGGCGGTGGTAGAGTAAAAATAAAAATGCTCCGATTAATTGCGGCCATCCTCGCCGTCGCCGTCGCTGGCATTTGGTTGCCGCAAGCGGTGGTCGAGGGTGCGGCGGTCGCCGGGGGTGGTGTGGGCAGTGACGAGAGTGACACGCTGCCAATACTGCCCCAACCGAGCGCGTCCGGTGGTAACTTCTGCCAGAAGCAGTGCCCCTGTCTGGGAAATGCCATCGATTGCTCGAAGAAAAACCTCAAGTCGCTTTTCCCGATGCCGCACTGGGTGGATAATCTGTAAGTATCTCTTACACCTTTACTGTAGGGTTGCAAAATAGTGGGGGACCAAAAACGGGCGGGTGGAAAACTAGGTTTTCGAAGGGAGGGAACAGGGGAGGGATTCAAATTTTCCGCCCAACGGTTTCGCATCGTTCGGTTTTGCCATTTTTAAACATCCATTAGTCTCCGGCGAATGCCATGTGCGCGTTTTCCCAGTGTCCCGCGTGCCTTGCGACGATCGTCCGGAGAGGCCCTTAAGCGGGAGAAGAAGAAAAAGACGAAGCAAAAGGTTTTTGATTTATTAATATAACGAACTCTTCACTCCCGAACTCCCAAGCCAACTAGCAAGTCTCAACCCAGTCTCTTTCGTCCGCAAAAAGGCCACCACACCCAGGACACGCGCTAGTCGGTCACGGAGGTTGCACTTTTAGGCGTGCGACGGTAGTGTCATAAGGGCCTGTCTCGAGGAAAACACAGCACGCCTCCCTAAACGCACTCAAAACCGCAGCAAGAGTGCGCATATGATTTTTCACAGTGCACATTTTATTCTTCGCTCCACGCGCGCTCCCGGAATGTCGATGGGCGGCATGGACAAATTAATGGATGGTGAGCTGGTGTGGTGACATTTCCGGCACGGGCTAACATACTGCACCTTGCGCAGATTCGCCGGGATGTGGACATTCGCGTCCGTTCCGGCAAAATGCAATCCATCATGCAACTCCGGGGTATATGTCGTGTTTTGCTAAAGGTCGCGGTTTCACTGAAACTAGCTTCGGAAACGCGTTACGCGTCCGACGTAGATCATTTTCTCATTAATTGAAAGGTCTACGACCGAACGTATGCCACTTTTGCCTGTTCTGCATGGAACGGGGAGCTGTTTTTCTTGCTGTACTGTGAGTGGCGTGTTTTGTGGGGCGTAAGTGGAAGGGATATTGATTCTAAAAGTGTGGGATCAAATATAAATAGATAAAGCGAACATGATGGCCGTAGCCGTAGAATGATAGCTTCTGGCTTTCGCGTACCTGCCATCGGTAGAATTACGTCGGGATTAGCGGAAAATGCAGCGCAATGCCGGATGTTTGATCGATTTTGATTCGTCTGCTTTCATGATTGGATAGTTGCATGAGCGTTGGTCGGAAATAAAATACGACGTTTTTGCGTGGCTAGTGAGACGAGAAGCATGCCATTTTTGCATAGCAACTGGTATCGCAACTGGAAAATATATTCATTAGTTTGATTCTGCATCTCTCGTGACATCGTACTAGCTTTGTATGTATCAATTTTATACGATCACGGATGTATGGTAATTATATTGATTACTATTGATAATTTATAACTTTCCATGTATGGCGATGAAAAACACATTCACAAACATACAGATACGAATGCATTCAATAGATAAACGCTTCTTTTCGTTCGGCGAGCGAACAAAGAGTCGGTGCATGTGCATGATGTTGTCTTGTTTTTTTTTTCGGTCTTATCATAAGGCTCAATGCGGCTATCAGGTTACACTTTCTCACGTCCGGTCGACGTGACTTACGTGTCACAACTGCCAGCATCGTTTTTCCTTCGTTTCCATCGTATCGTTTGCTTTCTAACGATGGCTATTTTTTCATCGATTGCTGATGCTGACTGGTGTGAGAGTTTAAATCCATGTGGTTATACTTGAAACCGCCCCAATCGTTCTCATTACGTAAACTACGGCCCACAAACGATCAATCAGCACTTCGATAACGGAGCATCGATTCTGACGGCCATCCGGAGATGAGCTGATGATGAAACGCTGTTGGACGCATCCGTTCCATTTTCTTCCGTTTCTTTCCATCAAGCCCCCTCGTGGGTGTCGGAGATATTACTCTGACGCTTTCGAAGATGCATCGTATTTCGTGCATTGCTTTTCCTGTTCTAGTTTTGGAGGCTTGCACCATTGTTTAGCTACATTGAAAGGAGCTATATTGAAGGAGAGGGCTGCCAAACAGCTCACTTCTGTATGATGCTATATAATAGAGGAGTTTGAAATGCATTTTGTAAACATATAATTTACGTATTTCAATTCGTATTGCTTTTCCATCCTTGTTTCTTTTCACCCTTGTATAGTTTTCTTGTAGTAAAACATATAATCAATGTCAAACAAAGAAAGAATATCAATGTCGTCGTAATTTAGATCAATCGACTGTAGCCATCTGTCTCTAAATTGTTGAAGAGTTTGCAATTTCTACGTCATTTGCCGTTTTTTTGTAGATGCAACGTTCCAAACAAAATCTGTCCCAGTTGTGTTGCATTACGTATATTTGTTCTGGTATCGTGAAAACTATCGCAAACAAGCTCGTCATTAGATGCCCCCAACGAACAGCCCGTACCTAGTTTGAGTCAAAACTAAGTAAGAAAAAAAAAACGAAACCAAATGATGGACTAGAAAAACACGTATGGCTTCGATTCCCTATCGAAGGGCTTCGAGCTGATGTTGACATTATATTTTTCTCCACATTGTGTGTATCGTTCAAGTGCGCAATTGCTGTTCGCTGTTCGCGTGTGTCGCAGACACTCTCACGGTCGGAGATGGAGGAGGGTCGCTTTCCGAGCCAAACATGAACATATTAAGAGCCGCACAACCATCGCGCAATGGCCTCAAACTAGAACAACAACGGGGCTTTCGTCATCCATGTTTGGAGAACGGGGGCATATTTCCTTTTTTCGCTTTCACGCACTGACATGATTTTCCTGCTTGCAAAGGTGTGATCAAATGCCAGAAAGCTGGTTCGGAAGATTAGGACGATTTCTTTGATGGGTAAATGCGGTCGTTATTTATTGGTATTTTATGTTGCCGTTTTCTCGGATTCCGGTGGAGTTTCTTATCAGTAATTCGGGGTGACAGACACGCACTTGAGAGGTGGTACCAGGGATACACATTAGGTTTTCTGTTTTTCAATGGCTAACATCATAACAGTGGTTCGATAAAAATCGAGAAACTAGCAGAGCTGCGACGAGCGAGAGCGATTGGCTTCGGGTACTTTTCTTATCACTGGAAGTCTGTTTGAACAGGCGGTTTTCTTCGGTACCGGTGTGCGTGTGTATGTTGTTTTTGTCCTTCGTCAATTCAATCTACCCTATTCCTGAAATTAGATAGTGAACGAATCGACGGTTTGTAATCGATCGATAGATATGTTTACATTTTATTCGAAAAAAAAAAACAAACTAACTACACAACTGCGTTCGTCTGCTGCCCTTTACTGTCTTGTGTTCGTCCATCTGATTCGAAGAAAAGCTTGGTGATCGATAATAGGTCTTTATTTTACTACGGAGGGTGGTTTCTATGATTTGATAAGATTTTTTAATGCGTGCTATACGCGTGCTTCAATAGTTGGACATGAGATAGGCGACCAAATCCTGGGGAAGTAATCGAATCGAACTATCTGTCTGTTCCTATCGCTTATTTGTTTGGTGTATATATATAACAATCAAATGAATAGCATCAATTCAATGGCTGTGCAATCATCATCATCCAATACGATGATCATCAATCATTATAGCTTTGGATATTTACATTCACAACTAGGATGGGGAGCATGTGCTAACGTGTGCTCGATTTCTCGATGGCTTTTTTTATGAAGAATGTTTCTCGCTAATTACCCAATTTTATTTATTTAAATTTTTCCTCCCTTAAAGCTTACTTACTTCACTAAACTATTCGAATGTTATCCAGTTCCGTTTTCTTTCGATGCGGTCGAACATGAATCTGAAACCACGGTACTACGTGTGGACTTCACTTATTATCACTTAATTGCAGGTCTTGATAAGTTTGATAAGATAGACCGTTTGATGCGTGCCTATTTTATGGCTCTCAATATAAACTCTTTCCATGTTGGCTATAGCCCCTTTGCCAGCTATTGATAGCCATTCGATAGGCGCTGTACTGTTTGTAAACAATCGGGGAATTGTGTGTGATCAAAGAACAGGTAAAAATCAATTTATTTTTCACTTGTGGCCTATTTTATTTTATGATAACCAGCCTTGTAGCTAGTCGTGATAAGATTCTGAGCAATGTATCCGCTCGTACGTGTAGGTAAAAATTTTATTCTTAGCTCGTTTTGGTACTCCACCAAAAGAATGCAAATTGGCAGCCAAATGAGTCCAAAGTATCTTTTACGTGACGATTTTTTTCGCATGTTTTGCTGTTGATTTCATTGGTGTTACGATGCACGATTTTTATCAACGTTCATTATCTAAACATGCTCTCACGGTTGTCACATTTTGGTCACTCGTTAACGCTGTACGAAAAGGTCTTTATTCAACTTGCAGTTTGGGTTTCATATCGCGGCTGGACGCACCGGCATTAAGCGACATTTAGCTGTTGTGGGTTTGATCGACGACACGATGTTTGCTGGGAGCGATTTAGATAATCTGCTATCTTCTGCCGTGTGCAAATGTGGTATTGATAAAGCTGACGTGAGAAGTTTTTTTTTCACTGCACGAGTAATTCATCATAATTTTCAGTTATTTCACATGATAAATATTGACAAAGTTTTCCATAACACCAACACGAAGGTGGTGTGATTGATGTAACAATGGCTGAATCATCCATTAAAATTCCTTACTGGAACTGTCGTTTCTAGAAAAAAAAACATGGGCGAATTTTGATAAATGTTTGTAAATAAACTTTTCGCCACATAGCAGCAAAATATGCCATAGGTTGTCCGTGCCCAAACAGCTTCGGAAAAGGAAAGTTTAATCAAAGCCAATCGCTCTTCAAACTCACTGTAAGCAAAGAAGAGTGTGTTTAACTTTCTAGAACCGGAAGTGGTTAGAACGAAGGCACTTAAACGCAGTTTGGATGATGGCTCTGGTCGCTTATCTGTTTGCAGGGAAGGCCTTTTCCGAGAAGTATTGTTGCATGTTAGCTAAGCATTACGTAAATTTGTTTCCTTTAGCCACCCCTGGCAATGCATCGCGGTTGTGTAACGGTTGCTCGCAAAACAGCGATTGTTGTTCGCTTCGGACGGTGGTTTAACCAAGTTGACCACCATTTAAGCAGCCACCATTACGTTTATCTACTGGTTAAACCTTGTGACAAAACAGCAGCAAGCATGTTGCCGCCACCGTTCACCAATGATAGAGAGTAGTGACTAATCTGCAACGGCTGGTCTGTGGGGGGTTTACGAGTCGTATGTGCGTCAATTCTGAAATTCAATCGTACCACACCCGGCATCACCCCAATCGCCATGCTGTGCACTTTTCCTAGCATCAACAAGAATTCACTTTGAATGGCAAACCGATTGGGGAATGTGGGTGTGTTGCTAAATTGAAATTTTTAAGAGGCACATAAAACGCGCTCCAAATCGGTGCTTCGATTAGCGTTTGGTGAGTTTGGTTCACGCTAATCTGTGCAAAAGCCTTTTGGCGTAGATGCTGTTACGCTTTGGGAAGCGTCGTTTTCGAATGCTCAGCCGTTGAAAAGTGCTGTGCAGCATTTCCTTATAAACTGTCGAGCTCACTGTCGAGCCGCTTAGCCAGCAAAGCGCCCCGGCCTAGTGTGTATAAGCACGCGAATCAAAGGTTGCCATTTAAATCGAAGATTTGTGCCGATTTAAATCTTTTAGGCTTTTAATCCGAACGGTTTTTGTTCATTCACTTACTGACCCAGCCTGGTGGATTATGGATTCCTTTTTGTGCAAACGAAATCTATATTCCAATCCGGCTGTTAAGGAGGAATACGAAATCATGGTTTTCGTATGTTTAAACGGTGTTGGCGTTATATGGCGGGAGTAGATGGTTTTCCGTGACAATGGCGATATCGTGTGGGCCAGCGAGGAATAAATTAACACCTGTGAAATCAACCGGAAACAGAAATGTTTGTTGCTCAATCTCAGCGCTATACTCTACGTCGTTTTCTGTTGATCTTGCTTGCTGATCGTGCGCGGTGTATGCAACATGATCCATCCGATCGCAAGCGTGACTCATCGGAAACAATCATTGCGCAAATATTTTAAATACTTTTACAAATGGAACGTACACAAGTTGCAGCTCCTGGAATGCACTAATGTGCTTTTATCATTAACATTTATCGTCATTTATTTTGTTTGCTAAAAAGTGTACACCTTTTTTGGTTTCCATCACGGAGAGAACTTGGAAAGCCAGCCAGCCCCCCTTCACAAACAGGTACTGGTCGCCAACGCACGTGCATTCTTGCCTCGTGCGAATGGTTTAGTGCAAACACGCATGCACCACCCCCGGTGCCGCGAGCCTTTCTGTCTAGGTCGCCTACGCGCGTTTTAATTCCTTTCGCTGACTGGTTCTGCTAGTTGTACGGTGGTGCCAGCGTGAAGGAAGGGAACGACGAGAAGGAGAAGCAGATCGCTTTCGATCATTCATGAATCGGCCGATGGTGGTGCAACGGCGCGTTTATTATACGGGTTTACTTCCTGCCCTGCGCTGTACCCGTAATGCAAATGTTAGTTTGTTGTACGCTGGCGCATTAGTGCAGTTTTTTTTCAGCAAGCTCCCCTTTGTTTGTGACTGTGGCTGAGCGCATCGGCAGCCAGCTTGGTGCCGTTTGGTGCAGGAGTGTTAGTACCGGTTGCACACCTCCGGAACACTGTTTCTTTTCCTGTTGATTTGCTGCTGCACGGCTGTTTGTTAGTGTTGCTCAGAGATTCGACTCGAATGCGAAGTATGTCGTATTGCATCAATGATCGACTGTAATAATTCTGCGGCTTGTTGGATTCAGGATTTTGAAATTTTAAACTCAGCTTCCACACCTTGAACAACAAATGAAATCTTGATATGCTGTTTAGTAAATATTATTCCATATTTTGCGTATGTTTTCTTCTGCAACAATAACAATCTCCTGCAGACTTCGATAGTAGCTTACGCAGTACGGAAATACGGGAAATGATGTTTTGGATTTTTGAAGTTATCGCACATTGTCCCAACCAAAACTATCTTATCATGGTATAATATACCCTTCAAAGCATTGTTTTTGCGCACCAGTTGTGATGTTGTGTCCACACAACAGAAGAACACACCTTTTCAAATGCTTATCTTATCGACAAACCGTTACGAGTGCTTTCGCATAGGCGTTAGTTATCGTTTATGCTTTATCTACTCGACTCCATACGGCAATGTTACCGAAATGTTACTGACTTTAGATAACTTCATATCCGCTTAGACTTAATGCATACTAGTTACTATTACCCTTAGGTGTGTGGTAGGCAAGCATAAACTTACGTCTTTAGATGCACGGTTCACTTATCTTGCGTTTGTTTTTGTTCTGGTATATAGTGTTGAATTACATCACGTTCACGACTGGGCTTTCCGAATATGTGAGATTATTGACCGGGTGATTGATTTATACGCGTCTAAATTGCGGTGTTATCTAGCATTTTTTTTTAATGCGGATTTCTTGTTTCATTCGATTTTTATAGCGACTTGGCGTCCAACCGTCTGAGCCACGATACGGTATCTGCGCAATTGGTTGACCTTCGTCGGCTGCAAGCATTGTAAGTACAATTGATATTGATATACTGGAAACAAAATAAATTTTCACCCTAACAATTTCTCTGTGAAATAAATCGTAGGAATTTAAACAACAATCGGCTGCGTCGAATACCGGTACTAATGGGAGTCAGGAACTTGACGAAGTTGGTCCTAAGTAACAATGAAATTGAAATCATCGATATGGAGGCGTTAGCGACGTTGTCATCTCTAAGGTTTCTCGATTTGTCGCGGAATGCTATTCTGGAGGTGCAGACTCAGTCGTTTCCGTCGAGAAACAGTTTGCAATATTTGAATTTGAATTTCAACAAGCTGACAACGCTAACGAAAGGCACCTTCGATCGGTTGACGTCCGTGAAGAGGCTGTAAGTAAAATTAGCTGGTAATAGTGTACAAACTTTAATACGCATTTTTATTGCCCTTCTTGCAGAGAGATCAGCGGCAACGCGTTAGAGGAGGTACAAAGTCTTACTTTCCAGAACCTCAATCAACTCAAAAGCCTCAAGCTCAACAATAATCGCATTCCGGCTCTGATGGATGGTGTGTTTCATGGGCTCATATCGATAGGCACGCTCGAGCTGAATAACAACAGCATCACAAGCATACGAAAGGGCGGATTTTTTAATCTAACTAGTCTCACAAACCTTGCCTTAGCCCACAATCGGATCGGCGAAATCGAGCAATCCGGGTGGGAGTTTACGCCTAAACTTATCAGCTTGGATCTATCGTACAACCAGCTTGAAACACTAGATCGATACACGTTTGAGGAGCTGTCCGCATTGCAGACTCTCAACTTACAAGGAAACCGCATTTCGGCAATTGGTGAGGGTACCTTCAACGAGACGAGGCTCCTGGAGACGCTGTATCTGAATGCGAATCGTATTTCTTGGACGATTGAGGATATGCGAGGCCCGTTTATGGGCTTGAACAAGCTGACGCGGTTATACTTGAACGCGAACGAAATCAAATCCGTCAGCCGGACGGCTTTCCTGGGTTTAAAATCTCTTACGCTCCTGGAGATCAGTCAGAATAATATCTCTTCGATACAGAACAACGCGTTTAAGGATACCCCTCGATTAAAGGTAATTACAATTGTACAATGCAATAACCTTCATTGCTGTTATACTAATTGGATGTTGCAATTTTCCAGAACTTAATCATGAACTCGACGAATCTAATATGCGATTGTAATCTGGTGTGGTTTTATCATTGGATCAAAGAGCGAAGGGAGGTGTTCCAAATTGACGCCGAATGTATCTATCCCATTTGGCTTCGCAATCGTTTGATCCGTGACCTGCATCCTAGTAACTTTTCTTGTGGTAGGTATTAATGAGAATGCAGAAGAGGATATCATTCTAACGGAAAACGTTTTGTTCCATATATGCATTTGTAGATGATTCCCCTAAGCCACATTTGATCGAGGAACCGAGAGCTCAGCTTGGTATTCGAGGCACGAATGTAACGCTTGTGTGTACGGCCACTTCAACAGCCGCTACTAAAATGACTTTTAAATGGAAGCAAGACAACCTCGAGCTACCGTCAGAACAATTCACAGTTCAGCAGATCAACAACGATAATGGCACAATCGGATCGTCTGAATTGACCATCCCAAACATCCAGCAATCAGGTGCCGGAAAATACCAGTGCATTATAACGAACAACTACGGTGTTGTGTATTCATCAAAAGTGAAAGTAACCGTAGGGACCTATCCCAAATTTCGCAAAACACCGTCTGACGTTAGCGTGGAACCAGGAAAAGTAGCACGATTGGATTGTGCAGCGATGGGAGAGCCAAAGCCACAAATTTCTTGGGAAAAAGATGGTGGAAATGATTTCCCTGCGGCAAAGGAACGCCGAATGCACGTCATCCCGAACGAAGACGCCTTTTTGATCTTGAATGTGCAGTTGATTGATATGGGTGTGTACAGTTGCACCGCAGAAAATCCGGCCGGTATTATTCGAGCCAACGCATCAGTGGTCGTATTCGATAGTCCAACAGCACTTCGGCCAATCAACAGTCTAGAGACTCCTATTGGCAAAGCCAGTGTCATCGTGTGCAGAGTATCCATATCGCCAAAACCAGTCATATTGTGGTTGAAAGATGGTGAACCGATAGGATTAACGGAGCGTCATTATATTACGGGTGACGGCCAACTGCTGGTGATCGTTGACACGGAAATAGCAGATGCCGGATTATACGAGTGTCGGCTAGCGAATGAACTAGGTACTGAAAGAGAATCCACACGTTTGATCGTCATTGATGCACCGGAGGACATGCACGGATCTGTTGTGGGCGATACGGGCACAGGATATGTACCAGGTGTGCTGGAGGATGTGGAAATTCACTCAAAGCTATTTAGCTCGTGGTTGACCATAGCGGGTTCCTTGATAGTTTGCGTGTTTGTGACGTCGCTAATCTGGATGATTTGCATGTATCGCATGGAGAAACGAATTCGAGGAGGCGCTATGCGATGTTCTGGGGAAACGGAATTTGATCTCGCAACAGGTATGGAGATAAATCAACCTAACTTGATTGTACGAAGCGGCGTCGGGACTTCCACTACACCTGCCGGTTATTTTGAGTACTTGATTCCAATGGTCCGCAACAAGGAGATAACAACCAATGTAGACGACGACGGTGACAGTGCCGATTGTGGTACGATAGGACGAGACCACGGTGGTTTTTATACGGCAGTTGCTAATACGAAGACTCGCTCTACAGAGCTTGATTCAGATGATTTAGATGATGATCTCTCGTCCAAGGATTCTGGGACTGGTGGTGATTGTGCTTCCGCAACAGGCTCAACGAATGCTGCTCATCGAGGCAGTCAGGAAGATTTGAAATGCTTGCTACATTCTCTCAACCGTAAGCACACTAGCGACGTGGAATTGAATCACCATCGACAATATCAACTAGGCACACGATCCGATGCTTCATTGCTACCTTCGTCACAGAATGCACACGATCCGGATGATGATCCGAGAATTGAACCTCCTCCTGCGATACCGCCAGTGAACGCCACATCTACTGTGTTGATGGGTGGCCCGGCCACTATTCAACCTTCTATTGGTCCTGCTTGCTCTATAGAAGACTATATTCCATCAACAGCAGGGCTTTCTGTCTCACGCTTACCAAATTCACAAACCTTCCCGGGATTCACTCGCGCACCGAACACACTAACAGAGGCATCGTTGCGAACGTCTTCGTTGGAAGCTTCTGCTGATCCAGTCATTCCGACTGCAAAAGAACAGCCTGTTCCCCAGAAGCAGATACAAGTAAATCAACTGTACCAACTGCTGCTAGAAAACCCGAGGTTAATGGAAAAACCGGCCAAATATAGAACCAAATCAATGGAACAATGCCACAGCATGGATGCTGTACCGACTTCCGCTAGCAGTGGTATCGGCACGGGGAGCAGTAATGGCAGTACGATGAACGGTGAGTGCACCAGTGAACTGCGGCAACCAACAACGAGAACGAGTGACACGAGAAGAAAAGTAAACCGATAGATTTTTACGTTAGCAAAATCTTCACATTACTACTACTAATACCAACTACTATAGATTCCGGTTTAAACAGTTCTATAACGACAGCTGGACTGCCGATAGAGCTTTATTCTATTACTATTTCCTCACTATGACTATAAGGTTGCCCTCTTATCTAAATTTAAACTGCTCAAAGTCTTAACTATATACAGTAAAGCTACTGATAAACGTATACATTGGAATGGCCGCTAGACAGTTCACCGTGAGCACAATTAAGATTGAATTTGATATTTAACTACAACATCATGGTGCCTTCCGTCGTTCATTCCAATCGCAGTTGGGTTTGTTGTTTTTCAAGACGTATACCCTGCTGCACCTATAGTTCACGGATATTTTACTGTAATTTCTCGTAGAGTGATAGTGAGCTCAGATTTGAGCCGTTTGCAAGAAAAATAATTTAAAAAATGTTCCTTTTTTAAATGGGTTAAGCTTGTTCTTTGACAAAATTGATAGTCAAAGGGTACGGGAATAATTGAGTGCATACAGATTTGTGTAGATTATGTTGACCCAGTGGTTCACAGCCGCTGTAGTAAATCGCTTTTGAAAAAGTGCCACAAAAGACAACGAGTGTACTGCTTGACAGAGTCTAAAACAAACCGACAAAATCCTTTTTCGACATTTGCATTGACTACTTCACTGTTAATGAAAAAAAAGAGACACTTTTTTAATCGAGCATTTGTTACCGTTTCAACATCTGTCAACAGGACGCTGGTATGCCATACTGTAATTGTGATCTGGACTTGAAATCGATATGATGGGAAGGAAACGATTGTTTTCGTGAAAGACAGAAAGTATTGTTAAGCGGGGTTATATACAAATACAAATGCTTTGCCTTAGTTTTGTGTGGGTTAAATGGAAAAAAATGCAAATGAAAAAAAAAATCAATTGGGATGTACTAAACATATATATATATGTACAAAAGGAGTGTGCGCGTGTTAAAAAAAATGTGTGATATGTACAATTTTGTTATCTTTTCTATAACCCAAGCTTGCTACCCGTCTACTGGTTTGCTACATTGATGAATCAGGAAAAAAACAAATCTGATTATTACTTTCCCCGATAGAATTGCAAGATCGCTTTGTTTTCAGTTTTATATGATGTTTATAATTTTATGTGTGCCTTCGTTCAATAACTTACTGGTGGCAATAGCGTTTGACGAGGCGAATGAGGCAACTGTTAATCGATTTCTATTTATATGTTAGCAAATTCTGAACTGTGATGTTTATTTTTGTTTTTCACCCTTGGCTACGCTATGGTGTGAAGGAAAAATAATTTAGGATAAGTTAATATTACTTACGGTTAGTTTAGTATCAGTTTGCCCTCAATTCAACTGTTTTCTCTGCACATCTCTCTTATTTTCTTTGCTTACAACTGTCGCATTTAGTTTGATCTGTCGAAATTGTATCGTTACAAATTGGAAACAAAATCTACAAAACAACCGCAGAAAAGGGACATACGTGTAAAGCCGTAATTGGAGTTTACACGTTGTAAACTTTCCTATTGCTATTGATGTGAACAAAACGAGTAGAAAGTGGATGCAGCAATCGATAAACACTTGTTTCGTGCATGTTTCTTAAGATGTTTTGCTACAGATGAGAATAAGAAGAGCAACTTTACAACTTTTATCTTTCATATAAGATTCCAATGGTGCTTTTAAAGTTTACGGTACATTGCTAGGTACAATAAGGCAACCGAACTCTAACACTCGCAAACGGATTGAGAGGCTTGTAATGTGTATGCGACACAGGGAGATAGCATAACCATTGATCATGCTCTACACCAAAGAAGCTGTACGGTTTAAAAGATCCCGTAATTGGAATTGCTAATGAAACATCTGGAAACTTAAAAAAAGATGTACTGTCACAAGTGGGATATGCTGCTTTTCACGTTAATTACACGTTTCGTAAGGTATTTTGTAAATGTCGTGCTTGTTAGTTCTAAATTTCCTTCCGTTCCTCATAATATACTTCAATAGAATAAGTGTATGGTACAGCATAAAAATAACCAACAACGCCATGATGCTCGTAAAATCGTTCCTTAAGAAAAGAAAAATTAAAAGTGCCGTAAATTTTTTGGGAAACCTACACAACATGGCCTTTGCAAATAACATGAAACGGAACATGAACAGAGGATAGTAAGTGCAATTAACTCTTTTTTATACGTCAGCCGTAGCCTCATAAAAAAAACATTACAATTGGGCAGCAAAATATAACGAAATGGCCTTAACAAAGCAGTATTTAAGCAAAAATCTTACTTAGCAGTTTAACACATGCAAACACAATGCGTTTCGTACTTTTTCTGCAACCGTAGCGTGCATTTTTAAGTTATTGTATAACTGGTTTGTGCCTAGCATTTGGTTCAACAAATGTCCGTGCGAAAATTATTTGTTTGATTCACAACCCTAATTCACTACACTGCAGCTCACATCAATTCGTGAAATCCAAGAAGTTTTGTAATTAAGAAGTTAGGTTATCGCGTATGGATAAGCTATTTATCGAATAAACTATAATTGATATCTGATATGGTGGAGTGTTCTGTTCGCGTGTTCAGATCCGAATCCTACAAAACGGAAATATGAGAAAGAATTGCTCTGGTGATATAACGTAGCGAGTGGGAGTCATACTCCGATCCGTATGAAAAGCTCTGTGCATCGATTGAGCTTTCTTTTGTACTGGAGCTTCCTGATAGTCCCCAATATTTTCTTTTTAGTATTTTATTTGCATACTTGTGCAATGTTTTCAAGTGAGCTTTCTACTTGTAGTTCGTTCCTTCCTCGCTTCCTCTACCAAGTCACGCGAGATAAGCTGTTACAAGGATAAGCTTTCGTTAGTGAGCTTGTTCTGCCTCCTGCTTTCCACAATCTAGTCCTTTTCTTCGCGTTTGCAAGAAATACTACCGTATAGGTGGGCTTCCGGCAACTTACTTACTGGCTGCTGTTACATAGAAAATGTGTCTACTGTTGGCACTATGTTCGGCCATGTGCATGATTTTGTACAATGTTTCAAAATGAATCCGAAAATCATACCAATATTATATCGCCCAAGGTGGCATTTACATTATTATAAAATAACCCCTAGCAATTGCATACAAGGTTGCATTCAAATCGAATGTGAGCAACGAGAAAGGTAGTAATCATGTGCTGTTACTTGTAAGCTAAATCAAACATGTTCAAGAAATAGATGAACTTTTAAGCAGTTTTACTAAGAAAATTAAAAATTATATTTCTTCTACTTTTTCCCTAGTATGAAAAATGGCCAGATGATAAACGCGCTTTGGTTTTTTACATGCGGATAATTGTTCTTTATGGGGACGAATGTTTGTTGTGCTTTTTATCAGGAATATATATCATTTTGTTTGTTCTTAGTATTTTTTTATTACATAAAAATATTGTATTTCTCCGCCCGAATAGGGACTTGAACCCTAGACCGTTGGATTAAAAGTCCAACGCTCTACCGACTGAGCTATCCGGGCATCTGGAAGATGACACCTATTCAATGACCCGGTTGATTTATCATCGTAGACATCTATTTAGGTATTATTGAGGTCATTGTCCTATTACGATATCTAGACAAATTAGCGTATGGTATGTGTTCGTATTACGCGTGCCCAATTACCATCGTGCTGGAGTATTCCTCTGCTTCTGGGCAGACAGTGAGGGAAACGAACAAAGTATTGTGTATTTATTGGGAGCTCACATTTAAAAACTCAATAATAAACCATGTAATACATTATGATTGTGCTGTTGCGAAGTGTGGTGTACCTGTCCAGCCATTACACAGCATTTAGGGAAGAATGTATTTTACAACATCGTTCCTATGGCCGAGTCCGGTCACAGTTCGAACACCCGCACACGAGGGTTGTGCCACGTTGCACCGTAACGTCCGTAACCGAACGTTCCGGTCTTTTAATGTTGGTTTTAGCCTTGGTTTTTTACTTGGCCCGAAGTGCACCGAATTTGCAATCTGGCTATTATTATTTATCACACTCTGCTGCAGACTCACTGCGTCCGACCTACCGATGCTGGAATTTCGGTCCACTACGCAACATGAATGGAGTTGAACATGTAAATTTACTTTCTCGTGAATTACCAAGGCAAATTTGGTAGAGGATGTGCAACACAGTAAAAAAGATCGCCTCACGTCTGTTGTCAGTAAAAGGGCTTGAAAACGGTGTATAAAAGTAGATATAAACTTTCTAAAACACATGAAAAAATATACTTGTTTTTTTTTCTTAAGAATTTAGACGGTTCAATGATAAAAAATTGATATGATGCATTGATACTTAAAATTGAATGATATTTTTTCAATTGCACCTTAAGTGCTGTATTACTCCCAACAATGTATTGATTCACATTGCCTTTTAGGTTGTAGAAAATTCAACCGACGAACTGAACCATCTTTTCCGGTACATCTGTCAAGTTTACGCGATTTAATTATCCATGCTCTTCGGTTGAAGCGAAATCGAGCATCGGGAAAGAAAAGAAAAAGAAAGCTCACTAGTGGTCTGGTTTTATTTTTGCCGAAAAGTTCACCAAGAAAACGAAATGACACCATTCTAAACTCGACGGCGGAGTGTTGATCGTTCTTCTTCGCCTATTGTTCAATTCGTCGGCGAATGGTAACAAATGTTTACGGCCGGGTAAAAGAGCATAATTTTTGAACGAATGCAAACGGGTGAAATATCCCGAACGAGTCGCCACACGGTTCGAAAAACAATTGCGTTGGATCGACCAAACGAGGTTCCGAAAACGTGGCGAAACAAATTTCATCGCCACCAAAACTTACCCCAGGAAAAGTATCTCCTCGTTGGACGGTCGACTATGGGCTGAGCATAAAATTCAATTTGCATTAAAGTTTTACTGGCGATTTTATGTTCCAGCCGGTCGTTTTTTTTTGTTTACTTCGTGTCCTTGCCCATAGCCGCGGGTATTAAACTGCAATTTTTTTCCGCTCATTTTGGCGTTTGGCGCGGAAGTGTGCATTTCAGTCCTTTTTCTTCGCCCCGCTTCGGCTTAGTTTGAGACCCGTTTGAACTTCTTTTGAACATTTTTATTTGCTGTGGTGCTAAATCTTTGAGGCATTTTCAAAGTATCAACAATGCGTGTGATCTTTCGTCCGTCTGGGTTTCCACTGCGCCGACGAGAGAGATTTTCTTGCCAGCTGCTTGCAAAACCAAAGGGCAAGTAATGAGAAACATTTTACTTTATGTGCAGCGCGAACAAGGATTCGCGTTTCAAAGTAGCGTCTGAGTACCTTTTCGCCGAAGGACGCGTTTCATGTTTCGGTTCCCGCGGACGATAACGATGGTTGGGAGGTGGAGCAATCAAAATGCTCTAACCATTACTTGATACTGTCTTGGGAACATCGTTAATGGGTCAAATAGCATTAGAGACCATAGCGAACACTCTGACCGAATACAATAAATGTGTTATAAATGTAACATATCTGTATATGTACCAATTAACCGTATGTGCATTGATTAACGTCCATATATGTAATCAAGAACCATCCTGCTTGTTTTTCTCCGAAGTGTGAAGTGCACGAATGAGTAATGGAAGCTAAATGCGGGATAAAAATCGCTTAGGAAGGTAGAGAGGTTTTAGCTACTTTTCAAGAACAATATTGAAAGCGCAAAACATAATGCGGAGTGCAAGTGCAGAGATTAACCCTAATTGGTTTTGAGTAGTAAATTATTCAACAATGCAGTTCATCATCGATTGTTTCGTTCATCAAAACACTCTCCTGGGAGCTAAGCCTACTTTTTGAGTGTTGTGTAATTATGCATTGTTCTTCGATGCATAATTAATGTAATTAAGGATCCATTGATGGACGTTGAAAGCTGCATCTTACGGGCATTCTGATTTTTTTGTTGTTGATAAATGTCGTATTATATCGTATGGTATCGGGCATCGGCAATTAAAAGGATTTCTAACGTGTACTCTGTGTTGGTATTTATTGTTTTTAAATTGTATTAAATACGAAAAATACATAATTTGTTTGTGGATGCACAGATGCGTAGACATTTTTATTTGCATAACTCTCAATTTTTTAATTAATTTTCATTGCATCATTTTTTGCAATACGATCCCATTTTGGCTCCATATTTTATGCATTTTGTACAAAATATCACCGAAACCATGGCATCGCGGCCCCATGATGGATTATAAAAATGCAATCAAAAGTTTGGAAATTTGAATTTCAACGCAATTGCATCATTAATCACTTTGCTGGAAACTGCAAAGGGTGACTCGAGCGGCCGTACTACCTGTATACCAGCATCGTACAGGCAGGTGAACGATCAACTGACCAACAACGGCTTCGCATTATGGAAGGCGCTTAGCTGCCGTGGATTTGATGGTCGACTGAAACGCGAAGGATTATGCCCTGCCGGTGCACATAAGCGTGCATAACTTAAACCGATGCAACGGATGCCGAGTGATTGCCCATGGGAGCCCTTCATTTCCTCGCCTTCGGGCGCTTTACCGGCTCGTTGCTCGTTGGAAACTCGTTGCAAAGTGCATAAAAATGGATGCGCGTTACAAGGCGCAAGGCTGGTGAGGATATATTTGCATATTAAATGAAATAAGCTCTTTCTCTCACTCACTGTGCTTTCCAACGCTCTTTTCGCGCTTAATATCCAACTATGATGAGGACGGCACCGATGACCCGGATGACGGCTGCTCAATCCGGCGGGATTCTGTTTATTTTATCCTGAATGGTTAGCTCCCGATTTAACGTACGCGGGCACGGGATGGCTCGGGCATCAATATGTATGAACAAGGAGTGTACTATGACGCTGTTGTTTGCAGTGGACTGCATGTGGGCATGTTTCAATAGAAAATGTATACACACTTTTTTACGATTAATTCACCACGCATCGTTCAATGATAAGGGTTAAACAAAAACTATACAAATAGGAAAAAAATATATTAAGACAAAAATTCATAAAAATTTAAAAACATGTACTGTCTCTTCCCTTAAAGATTTTTTATCGAAAATTCCTCGTCTTGAGCGCCAGTACACGCAACTCACTCGTCAACTTGCACCCGCATGTAAGATGCTATCCATACATTGAAAGTGGTGAATCTATTGAATTAGTCAAGGCATTTGGATTGTGGGCGAAGCAGCTGGCAGTAGCGGTGATGGAAACTTATTCATGAAAGTACTATCAGCCACCTTCATCATAGTTGCAGGGCTCGAGAAAATGTAATGGCACAAGGAAATGAAAACGATTAGCATATTACGTGTCCCGAAGGACAAGCGCCCTGGATCCACGGATTATCTGGTGTGCAATAAAAAGATTTAGCGTAAAGTTTTTCATTCCCGCGCAAAAGTTCCCCGCGGGCGCACGAAGAAGCACTAGTTTATGAAGTTGGGACGGAGTCCTTGTAAAGTGGTTACACGATTGAGACGCAAAGACCTTACATTCAACCAGTGAGCTGCATAGTGTTGCAAGCTAAAAGAAGAAACAAATAAAAAAGCTGTTTGCGAAGGATATGTACACGGCAAGAGGCAAATGTACTGTGGCTGCGATTCTACAGTTATGAGCGTATTTCCGCGCTGATGGACTTATAGCCAGCGTCAGAGGCTGTGGTTCAAAACATTGTGCCAAAATCTGAAATAAAACCGAGGAAAGAAAGCCGTGTGATGCCGAAGCAGCACGCAAGAATTCCGATAACGGCTGGAGAAATTCGCACGTTTTCCGGCTCCGACAAAAATCGTTTCATTTCAAACATAAGCTACCAGATGGTGCAGCGAAGCCTCTTTTTTTTTGGCAGACTCTTAAGCTCTTTGGCGATTCGCAATGAAAGCGGAATGGTGGGGCTAATGGTCGCCCTTAGGGTGGTGGCGGTGAAGATCGTGTAACGCGAATCAAACTGCACCCAGCTGGTTGCATCCGTCCATCAGGAAGTGTAAAAACTTAATCATTGCCGACGCTTCGCCTTGCCATGTGGAGCAGGAAAATCGACCGTGAAAGCTTCATTCAAAAGGGGAAAAGTTTTATCGAGATAGATGATTAAATTGATATGGATGAACGGGGCGTACAAGTGGTGAGAGTGTGCACCATCTGGAGAAAGTATAAGCACGAAAAGGATTACGGATCTTTGCTACTTATCAGCGAGGTTGCTTTAAGGCAACAGTGTGCAAGGATAATGTTAATGAAAGTTTTTTTTTTGCTACCGTTTCTATTTTCCCGTCTGTTCTGTTTTGTTCTCTCGCCTGTTTTTGACGCATAAATCCTGCCCGATTTCTATTTCGTAAAAATATATTCAACGGAACAGAGATTAATATGAAGTAATCTTTATTTTCTTATTCTATGTTATAAGCTTCAATGAATTTAAGACATTTTTGCTAGATTATTATTGTAACGTATTGTCAAAGTTTTCCGAGCTAGAAATTTGGTCGAGTTAACCTGGGGCATGAAGTTGCTAGTCATTCCTCAATGCTTTATGGGCGGCGATTAGAAGGTAAACATGTAAACAACTGCCCAAAACGCTCTAATGAGTGCACTGGGAACACTCTTAATCCTGGTTTCGTAAATTGAGCTCACGAATGAAATTCGGAACATCGTACGTTGCGAGTGGCTCGCCGTGCAGTCCCGATGGATTATGTTTTACGAGCGTTTGTCGATCGTACTTTTCTCTGGAAAATTCACGTGCGATCGTTTTCGTGAAGCTGGAAATAGATGTGAAAACAAGCTCTTGAGCGTTTCCTCCAGGGTACACTTTTCGGGATATTACAATTTAAGGATAATTTGTCCAGAAGGACTTCGACAAGTGCCTTTGGGCTAGAGAGCAACACGTGAGCCGTGAATTCGATGTGAAAATGCTTGTGTGATAAACTAATCGGAGAAAATACGAATTATATTGTCTAAAATTATCTCCATGTACACTGCATTGCTTTAATTAATAGCAAAGAAAACCTAATAAGAAATATGTATCAAAATGATTAAAATATATGCAACTTTGTTAAAAACCCAAAATATGTATATATCTTCTATTCGATATTTTCAAATGCTTTTAAAAAATTTGAGAACTCGTATTGAAATTTAATGTTTTTTTTTGTGAAATTTGGTTCATGCATTGCAGACAAAGAAACGTAAAAAAGAGAATCAATCCCTTCAAAAAACGATTGCAAATATGATTTCAAAAGTGTTAAATACTTCTCCGAAGACTCGCTACTTCACCAGCTGTGCCGTGATGACCAAGGATGATCATGATTGAGATTTCCATTTCAACAGCAGGAGAAGAAAAATATGTTTCACGAAAATTTATGCGCTCGCCAAAGCCACTCCTCAATATGCTCTTCGGATATGCTGGCATTTTCCCGTTTATGCATGCAGTGCAGCATTTAGCGCGCCCTCCCCGTAGATCGCAGTTTTTCGTCCATACATTTTTGGAATCCATTCGTGGGCGATTCAATCTCGCATTCGTTATGCTCCTCGGGAGCCGAGCATTGTGAGGAAACATTTGGATGCCTTGTCCGAATGCCGGAACACAGATGCATACTTCCGGCTCATCAGCAGTGGCGAACGAATGAAAAATGAATTAAAATGAGTGATGATGTAATGGATGGTGCTTTGGCATCAGTCACCTCAGTCCGGGCCGGAAGTATACAGCTTAAGAGGGGCTCAGGCAAGGCGTAACAATTAAAACTGGTGCAGCGTTCGAGTGCATGGAAAAATGGATTTAAATTCCAACCGCCTGAACCAGTGCCAGGATTTTTCCTCCCTCCGAGAGATAGATGGCTGTCCGTTTTTCATTCACCGCTAGCCTATTGGCCTCGGATTCTCTGGCGCTGCCGGTGACGGTGGGCTCCTGTCGTTTGGGATTGTTTTGGCAAATTAACAAGAAGAAACTTTTAATTGAATTGTCGGTAAGCCTATCGGCAGTGAGAGTGCGCTCCACAGCGTCCAAAGATGAGTGCGAGCGATAGGAAGATGGATGGGGCGGCAACTATTTCGAAATTCTTCATTTTGCCTGTCATTTTAATTGGGATTCTTCGGAACGGTTTCTTTTTTGTCGGTTGAAAATAATGCACGCTGAAAAAAAATGCATCAGCACATAAAGCTTAAATTTGCACGAGTGCTAATTTGTGTTTCATTTTGGTATTGTTTCTTTCAAAGTATCACGGAAAAACGGCTATCCTCAAAATGTTCAAAAGACGAGTTTTTCCACACTTTTATCCTGATGAAAACTTTAAAACATCATAAAACTAAACAATACACCAAAAAGAGTGCAGTAAATGTCGGCTTCAATGATCTTTTCCATAAACATTCACACTGTAGCACGTAACATTTTCAAAAGCCTAAGAAAACAACGGTTAAGGTAGAATGACTCCTCGGAAAAGGGTTAATGCCATTACAATGCAATGTTAATATACATTTGTCGAGATTTAATGGAGCTATTTGTATGTCCGCAAATAAAGTAACACCTCTTTTTGCGTATTTCGAACGTACCCGTGTGTTAGCACAAAAGGGGTCTCAGACAGAACAAACGTTGCCTCATTAATTATTACTACACTTTATTCGAGGTCATGGGAATGCTGAAGGATTAAGTGGGTATAAAGTGTTTCTAAATTTCGTTCCTCCTCGAAATGTTTTTCATGTGGTAGTTTGTTTGGCAGAATGGCAGTAGTTTGGTGTAATTGAAAAAATCTCATTCAACCTTGTAAAAGGTCAGACAGTACAATTATGTAACTTAGTGAAAGATAAATAAACTCAACATATCGAGTTTATATATTTTTCTTTAATTTTTCATATGTTGTTCTATAATTTTACCGCTGAATGAGTTTTATAGGTTGCCACTCTTATTCAACGAAGCATTATAAATTAAGAAACTATTGCTGAGCTCGACCTACGCGATTCCGAACCACACACATTTTAAATCATTCGGTTCTTGAATATGCTTCCCCTTTTTTAGAACAGCAAGTGCCGTTCATATTTTTCTTATTTCATCTCCTACAAGCGGATGTTTTAATTAAAATTTACCAGTATTTAAAAGCAAGTGTCAGCAAAAGTCAGCAGAGCAATAAAGAGAGAAGTGAAGTTAATATGATTTTATATTTTCAAATGAACCAGAGCCTAGGGATACTACAATTAAGGGGATTGGTTCCCCCCCAGCGCTGATTTTCCGCTCAAGTACCGCACATAGCTATAAAATGTACGATATGTGTTGTCAAGATGCGTATTTGTAGGATATCACATTCGAGTTTCGTGAATCAATTACCGGCCATTCATTATCCATCTGATTTTAGCTCGGAATTTAATGATACTGAAAATTTACCACCCGCAACAATAACGATTTTTCTCTTTGTTGTAGGTTTGAAGTAATTTATTTATCGGCGGTATCACGCCAATGGGGTATGGTTAAAAAATGGACGGAAGCAGGTTTTATGGGCTGTTCCGGAACATATTTATTCAAGGAGGTTTGGCAAAAAAAAAGCACAACGGCAACCATGCAAACCATTTCCACGGGCAAAGGGTGTGCTTATTCGATTTTCATAGACCATAGTGGTGAACATAAAAAATGATCCCCATCTAGTAGGTTGAAAGATTGTTTTACAGTGTAACAACGTTCCCATGTTTCGCATCATCGCGTTCAAACAAGACTCCATTTTGCTTTTACATCCGCTCATGGGCTACTGCGTCCAGTTGAAGGGATTTTATCCTTTCAGTTTTCTTACTCGCCGCATCATCCAAGAAGCATGGGAATCAGGAAAAGTGGATGAAAAGGTTGATAATTTGCTTTTATTGCTTCCCTCGGTACCGAATTTCTTCTTCTTTGGTAAGGGTTTTTTTTTCACGATAACAACACTTTATTGGGTGTCATAATTCAACCGGATCCGGATCTGTATAAAATTATATCACGAGCCACCCGCTAACCGTGAACGGGCAAGCAGGCTACGCCTCGACGAAAGGGTTTCAGGTTGCACGTGTCGGTTTCGGTTGTGAGGCTAGCAACCATATGTATCCTGGCAAGGAAACGGCTTGTGGTGGTGGAATGTTGCTCCTTACGGTCAAGGAAGGTTTCAGCAAGCCTTTTGACCTCATTTTTAAAAGCAGATATCAATTTACCCCAAATCGGTTGGTTTGGTGGCCAGCATAGCGGGAAATGAATATGAAGGATTTTGATGCATTGGAGCTTCAAAATTAGCTTTTCATCCTTCAATCGGTTTAATTTATAGCTCTCTACCGAGTTAATTCAATCCGTGTTTTTGAAACGTGATACAGAGGTATTCTTCAGCAAAGGAAACGACGAGTAACGCTCAACATTCTTGCGCCCTTGCCCATTCGAAGTACTCTTTAGCCTAGTTTGGTTGAAGTAGTCGCCAGTTGGTGGTCAGCTGATTTAAATTTCAATCTTCCTCGATGCTATTTCCAAGAGATTTTCAAGCATCCTAGAGGAATATCGTATTGCTCACGATTGCTTGTTGCATTCGTTGGGTTAGCATTCGTGGTAAAGGAATGGTGAACGATTATTTGTAAATCAATGCCGGCTCTGTCATGTTGGTCTAGTGTCGGAACAGCCGTCGGTTTGTACGAGCCTTGCCCATTCCGGTACACAACCCGATAGCTAAATGTAATTAATGGAACATTTTCCAAGCCACGTCAAATGATGGTCTGACTGCACAGTCCTAATTGACACTACATATCGCATCAGCGCATTCGAAGCGCTCGTCATTCGATGGGCCGTTTGACTGTTGAGCGAGGAAATCACTGAAGGAGCTTCACAACTTAAATCAATTTCATCGAAAACCCATTGATCAGTGCTAACGGCATAGAGCCATCGGATCGGCACCATTAGCAGCTGCAGTAACATGGGAGTGCAGAGAAATTTACTAGCTCGTACTAGCAGACGCCACCTGGACGTCTTCGAGGAAAAGACGGACGGCTTTGCTGAGGTGCGGTGTCAAAGGAACCAGAAAGGATGGAAGATTGCTTCGAGTATCACCGAAGGACCATCAGCAGTATGAAGATGCCAGTTGCTTCTCGAGAACTGCTTTCCGAACGAATGGAACGTTGACAGTTGGAGTTTGGACTCTTGCTTTTTCTACTAAGTAATTGAACCGCACGACTATCTGCTGAAACTAGGTTATCATGAAATATTTTTCGTGTATTATACCAACGAAAATTAAAAGAAAAATTTAAAATACTTTGCGCGTACTGTTGTTTTCAATGCGTTGGATGCGAGAACCAAACGAATGTTCAATAAATCACAGTTATTTTGAATATCGCGCAACCTGTCCCGCTAAAATAGAAAATCTAGCCGCAGTTATAAGAGACAATGCCAGGCCGCCATATTTGCCGTGTGATAGGTTGTTTTTTGAGTAGCGGCTCAGGATGAAATGTAATATCGAATAAACATCAGAACTCATGATTTTTCACTTTCGCACATTGCTAACGACCGTCGCTCAGGACCAGCACAGGATTATGCGTATTTTTCCATTATTTTTCGCCCCATTTCTCATCGGCAGCAGCGGCCCCGGTCCCCGTAACGGCAGGACGCCTCAATGTCGTCAGCGTAATCATCACGCCTTCGCCCACGCCCCATGCTGGCCGCATGCGTCGGGGGTTTGAATAGAGCGGGAATGAGGTATCGAACTTTTCGTGGAATGCAGAGAAAGTCCCGCTCTATATGTGGCGTATCTAGATTGGATTGAACCGGAGTCAGTAGCCTGTTGGGAAGGACCCGTAGCGTTCCGGCTACGGTGAAACCGACATCCGGCGTAGTAAACAGCGGGTTCACCATTTATGAGCATGTTTGATTTATATTGCAAAAGCATGTTAGGAGCAAAAATACAAAACACACACTCATGTGCTAATGCGCGCCCAATGCAAACGCCCGCATCGTCCTGACGTGCTGATGGTCGGCACGCAATCATATGGCACCTCGGCATCGACTGTGCCACGGGTGGATGTGGCTTCGTCCTGGACGAGACTTCACAGCAGAAGAACTGATAAGGTGCAGGAATTATTGCCCACGCTTTTAAAATGTCGGTGAAGCCTTTTTTTAACCGCATACCAATGCATCAAAAATACATTTTTCGCATCATTTACGGATTGTTCACCGATCTATAGTATGCTATAGGTAAAGGGTATGAACACACTTTCTATGTTTGATGACAATATTATTATTCACTATCAGGCCGCTTCGTGTGGAGATGTTCTTATGTTGACGCTGTTCAACACACGAGCCACGTGCTTTAGAATAAATTTATAATTTAAGCACACATATTGTAACGAAATTGAAGGTTTTTTCTCGTTGTTCAAAAATACTGTAAATAAATGTTCCCTATTTGGAACGTATTTTCCATTTCTTAGCAACTTATCAACTCTCCTTCGCTTACTTCAACTCTTCGGCGGCAAAGGCGAAGCGTGCTGGTATCGCTGTGCTATGAACTGGGTCATTTCGGTGCCTTAAATGCCAGCCGAAGAATAAATACGGTGCCTTTTAGTTATAGAGTGGCGTAAAATTCGATTCCACCGGGGCTTTGCGCACTTTGGTTGCGAGCGAAAGCATTTCGCGGCCATGAGGGTTGAGCTCGGGCAAGACTGATCGCCGCAACAGCCATCCTGTCACGTTGAAAATGAAAATATCGTTTGGCAACAGCGAAAGAAAAAAAAACTGGAAAGAAAGAAACTTGCACCCCTCCTGTGAAAAGGTGGCGCAACACACACACACACTCCGGGGACGCCTGAATTGACATTTGGCTAGTTCGAATTCTTCAACCGGGACGATGGCGATATACTGCGAAAAGAAATGGAGAACATCGAGCAGGCACGAGAGCCATTAGCAGCCTGGGAGTTACGGTGAAAAAGGTCGATGCAGTAGTTTTTTTTTCACTTTCTAATTCCGGGCCCATGCGAGGGTGGATATACCGAATTTGATTACAATCGTAATGGATCCGCTCTGCGTGCGTTTTGAATCGACATGGATCGTTTTCGTATCGCAATGGTGGTCGACACTGCACCGCTTCCCGAGAATAACACAATGGAGGGGTTTTTGAGGCCTGAATAAGGTTGCACCTGTGTTTGACCTAAATATGTTGCCTTTCTCTTGAGTGACAGCAACGCCATTGCGTGGATGCGAAATTTTGCACATTTTTACGCATAGTTAGTCCTAGCTTTTAGACAGCTGCGTAGATGATGCAACGGACTTTAATTTTTGGCGGATGGTTAATGCTTTGATATAAAGCTGGCTTTGGATATGTGTCGGTCACCTTTTACTTATACGATTTTGCTCCTATTTAGTAATTCCTTATAAGTCCAGGCATGGATGTGTCGCAAAAGTTTTCGTGGTATTCTACCAGAACTGTTTGCTTATGCTAACAAGTTTGCATTTCTGGTCACTTCAAAACCATAAGGATCCTTAACGAAGTTTGCTCGCCAGGTGTTTTGCGCGCTCAAATCGTTAGCTTGGCTTTTTTTTTTCGGTGGCCCCCTTCAAAGGGCTCCATCCCCGGGAACGATGGTGTCGACAATTAGTGAAACATAGCTGATCCTTTGGGATAAAAGTTTTCCATCCCTTCGCCTCGTCAGCTTAATCAATGCTACTTTTTTATGTATCACCTAAAAAGGCACGCGTTAAGCGAAACAACCGCTTGCGGAAAAGGGTGGAGCGAAAGGTGGAGCGAAATAAATAATCAACCGAACAAATAAATAAACCAGACTAGAGGGCTAGCTTATTTTCTCATCAAGGGATGTTTGGCAAAAAGGATCCCCGTACCTTTTCGCTTCCGTAAACATTACCGCTTCCGCAATGCACTTATCTGTTTCCCTGGGCCTGGCGTTGGTCGACTTCCGGCGCTTGAGTTTGTTCCGGCGAATTGCTGTACAAACTTCCGACGCCATCCGATTCTACGGTATTTATTAATCTTTTATCAGGCCCCAAAGCGGTTGACCCCAAAAAACCCGGCACACTTACTCTCGCCCACGCGTTGCTTATGGTATTCTTTGCATCATACTTCAGTCATCCCGCTGTTGGATGATCTAGGCGGAAGAAACCGTCCGGTGCTGCTGGGGCATGATCAAATGTCAAATGTGTACGAACACATCGTCATCATCATCATCATCATCATCATTAGGGGTATAAATTGCTTGCTAATCTGTCATGCGGCTTTCGTTAGTTTCTCAGATTATGGTCAATGATGTAAAAGTTTCCGTTTCGTAAAACGATGCGACAGTTCAACCTAAGCGAAAAGTAGACAGATTTAGGGAATGCCAATCATTCAGTAGCATTTTAATTCAACATTTGAACGTAACATTTGGAACCATTACATCGTACCTGTTTAGGGGAAAATTTCAAACCAAACAGCTACTCGAATCAATATACATCTTTAAGGCAGATATTTATATACTATACAAATTTGATTTATAAACATCGCTCGATGTGATCTGTTGATAAATATCTCCTACTGCAGGACTTATTTTGAAATTACCGACCCAGCCCGATGCCATAAATTAACTTTGCTTTTTATACCCTCTCGATGGATAATCATCAAAACCTTCGTCGGAGAGAAAAAGGATACGTTTGATGTACCGAAAAATAAACGTAAAAGGAAAAGCACTCAAAATAAAAACCCACCCGTCCACCGACGTCGCGCCAACGGGCATCGGAAAAGTTTGTCACTGAGCAAACAATGGCGTCCGGTGTCGTGTCTGATCCCCCTGAGCAAAGAAAAACCGGTCATTCGACAATTCTTTATCATTTTTTTTCGCTTAGAAAAGTTTGCCCTTTCCCTGCCCTTGTCTTTTATGGCACCGTAATTTGCGCCGATGTCACCTCCGAAAGCCTTAGCCACCTATCTGATGGGGTGTCATTTTAATCAACATATTATAGCGATCACCACATCTATCAGTCCATCGTGTTTGAAGTTTTCGTGGCAGTGGGCAGACCGGCTGTCTATCATGAGTCGGCTCGATTAGGCCCGAAAAGGTGCGGAATCCGTTTCTTTGTCCAACTTTGCGGGCAGCCAAGGGCAAGAATAAACATCTGTTCGTGATGGGTGGCTGATGCCGAGGGCAGGGAGAAACTTTGTCACAATTCTACCGCAACTTGTGTTTTAATATTTCACTGCTCACCGAGGGTAGCTCGGAATGGTTGGAGTGAATCGTGTCAAAAAATGACGTCTAATTTGACGTTGAAGCTCTTAAAGCTGCTAATTATTGTAAAGCTGTAGCCATTGTAGTATGACTGGTTTCTAAAGTAGGCCGTGTTTTTTCTTCCTTTGAAGCCAATATCGTTATGCTTATATGCGTATTTGTTTGTCGCCAAAAGTCCCCAATCAAGAGAGGGTCCTATTATTCCTTGCGAACACATCCCAAACAGTCACAGATGTGCTTTAGCTATCCACATGAAGCGCGATATTGTGGCATTGATGTTTATTTTTCGCTTATGGCAGCACAAAAAAAGGGGCCCATAAAACAGAGATGCGATTGCGGAACATCGCACTTGAGAGCCATTCGATTGCCGTACCCGTGCACAACGATGCGTACACGGTCGGTGTAATTATTTTAATGAATTAATTTGCTCAAAAGACTAACTTTTATTGCACCGTTAAAACCGAAATGCCCGCAAAACGGAACACTTTGGCGCAAAAACATGAGCCCATAACTCATGTGAGTTTCAAAAACCTCCCGCCTTAAGACGCCCGTGCTCGGGGCTGGTGAAGTTGCCAGACTGCCACTGGCAGTAGTACTCAAAACGTTCGCCTTCAACGCAACCGCGTACGCAAGAAAATGGGGGAAAACTCACCCGGCAATTGTGTGTGTGTGTGTGTGTGTGTGTGTTGGGGGTGGGTTAGATAAAGAGTCCGCTTACAGGGTATGCGTTGAGTTTTGCATTCCGGGTGCGTTTTCGGAAAATCACCGCGCCTTAGCTCTGCACTCTGATTTGCCGGCTGCGTGTCGTTTTGTTTTGGGGAAGCTGCCGTCAGCGCGTCATCCTCGTCGAAGGAACAAACCTGGGTAGCCTGGGGTTCCGTCACCGACGACCGCCTCACACCTCCGCACAACGCGCCCGGTCGGCAGACAAGTGAGATGAATATTTCTGGTCGAGAAGTTTTCCGAGTGAAAATGTCACCATCATGCCGTACAGCAGGAGGGACATTTGCTGCACGAGAACGTACCGCGCCGTGGTGTAAATTTATTCTGGCGAAGCAACATTAACCCAAATATTATACAACTTTCGTTCGACAGGCACTCGCTCGCTCGCTTCCAATCTTTTCATCCGGCTGACCGGGCGGTGTGAAGCTTTGTGCCGAGTTTTCGCCGCCGGTAAGTGTCAGAAAAATGGCTTAAGCCATTCTCACGAGCTCACCGAGTAACGGGGGGAACTTTCGTTGCGGCTTGCACTGGCACGGGCGCAGATGATGATGAGGGCGACCTGCGTCGTACGCAAAAATCCTCGCCCACCTGCGGGTGCGTGCGTGGAATGGCAAATTATTTGCGAGTCGAGTCGGGGCTCTGCCCAGAGCCCAGAGTGGCAGAGTGGCAGATCCACGCTGTGTTGGCGGATTGAAATCGATCGTCCTTGTGCACGGGCACTCGGTAAAGGCACTGTGCCGCCAGGCGGGCACCGAGAATTCGGACCGGAAATTCCGAGGGCAACTTACACACGGTCCGCACACCATCCGCAAGCAGGAAGAAAGTAGTCAGCACGTGGATCGATACGTTAGGGCACTGGCAAACGGGAGCTAGCACACCATACCACCGGTGCACCGGTAGAGCGGTATAATTAGAAGCACGGCACGATAGTGCGGCCAATCCGACCCAATCACACCTTCTTTGCTGAGGAGCCGAGCTGTATGTGTTTTTTTTTTGCTTTCTTCCTTCTATTTCGTGGTCACGGGATGCACCAGCTCGGTCGGGTGGTGTGACCGGGCAACGGCAGACCCAGACCGTTTCTTTACGCTTCGTATTTTCCACAGCCCGGCCAGCCACAACCCGGGGAGGCACTTATGCGCTTATGCGTGCGAAAATCTGCAAACAAGAAGTGCATTAATCTGCTCGGAGCTAATTTATCTCACCCGGTGCAATAAATCAGAATTCCACCCGGCTATTCTCGACCGGCTGCCGGACACCGGGTGGAAGGCTCGAAATCGGTACGAGCAAGCGTGTTCCATCGCCTTTGGGCAGCGGCAACGTCCCAGAAGGCGCACACGGTGCGCTGGAACCGATGCAACACGGCTGGGGCAAATAATAAGGAACCTCTGCAGGTCCAGCCGATGACCGGTGGCGTCTTGTTTCCGGCGGGTCCGATAGCTCCTTGAAAATTAGCAACAATGACATCCAATAAAATGTGCCTTCCGGATGGGGTTACGGAACGGTTGCGGATGCGTGAAGCATACGGAGGCGATCCGATCCTTCCGGAGCGGTGCACCTGGTGAGCTTTGCGGCACGGCCGCTTTAGAATCGCTTCCGAGTATGGCGAATGGCGCTCGGAGCGGAGCCCACATGGGTCGGCTAAATGCGGACGCAGTTAGTTAGCAAGTTGCGTAGGTCCTTTGTTTGCGGTGGCCACTGGCGTTGCGAACGCATGAGCCTTCCCTGGTGTCCGGTTGAATATCCACCGCCTTGGGGATGGTCCTGCGAAACGTGCGTTGCGTCGTGCTTGGGAACGCTGAAGAAACTGATTTCGCAGTGATTATCAGAAGACGGCCGCCAGTTTGGATTGCGTATTACGTGATTTATGTATGTACGTGAGCTAGCGTTGCATCGAAGCAGTTATACTAGCGAGTATTCGTCCAGGGAGTCCAAGGAGTGGTTTCAAAAATCTGCATAATTTCGTTTTTTAACGCTATTTGCTTTAAACTATAGCCGATAAAGGGAAGGGTATTTCCCAAACCATCAAAAGCAGAGAGTACGATAATTCGAGTTTTGTTAGCAACGACACATTTTCCCAATTCGAGAGAACAAGTACATGGAGCAAAAATAACCACAAAACCGGAGAGCCTTGCCATTCCGAGCAATCGTATCGCATGGACAAATGATTTAATTTTAATCACATATCAATTAATGTTATCTGTTTCACCACACGTGCCGCATATTGTCAACAGCATTCACATATTCATTATACAACAAGACAAACCATCCGGCGTCCGCTGGAACCAGCGGGTACGCCTCGGTGGTGCAGTAACGAAACAGTTGCTGGATCCATCTAATGCATAGCAAGTTGAAGTGGAATATCGCGGGGGAGCATTCTGTTGTTTGGCTCCCGCTTTGCTGGCCATTTGGGGAGTCCTGCAAAATAACGGTTCGGCGTCTTAGTAACGAGAAAAGGGCACCACCAGCAGCCGCCTGGTGCCCGGGAGCATTGTCTTAATCTGCATAAAGTAGCAAACGTGGCGCTTGTGTTGCATACTTGGGTTGCTTTTGGGATGGCTCTTGAATTGCTGATAGAGGGAGCTGCTTTCGAATGGATGCATCTGGTTTTTGGATGCCCCCGAGGCAGTGCAAACATCGAGCATTCTGGTAAGTAGTGTCCGGTATCTCTGCGCGTCCGATATCCGGCAGATGCTTGCTTAGAGAACCCCCATCATCGATGACACCGCTGACCTAGCGGGTAGCCGTCGTCGGGCGAAACTGCTTGCGAGTGTGGTTTCTCCATGCCCGGTTGGATACCTTGGGGGACAGTAAGAGATGCCGGCCTATACCACCGGATCGGGTTTAGCACGTTACGCCGCACTGATTAGCTTCCGGCCGGCGAAGGCAGAGGTCAAATATCCTGGTCTGGTGTATTAATGATGTCCAAAGTGTCCGTTCGGTGTCCACACAATGTTCGTCACAATATTTGGTACTCGTATAATCTTTCAGACGCAGTGGTGATGTGGTGTTGAAGACGAAAATTGCTGACCAAGCCAATCGGAAGCGTGTATATGTCTAGTAGCACTGATCATTAATATTTTAATTTAACGTTTTATTGAGAACATAAATATTTCTTTCTTATCGGCTACAGTAAGTTATGTTAGTCATTTACAAACGCTTTTATGAGCTCTTTTAGCTTTGAAAAACTTCTTTTCAATACAAATTAATATTACACGAGGCGGAAAGAAAAGCGCCTTCTTGTAATGGTGAAAATTCACCTAAAATAGCGACTCTATAATTTTTCCCCGCCGTTTTGCAGCGGAAGTTAAGCTGTAGTGTTTTTTGGGTGCACCTTCCGGGTATGGATACTCATTTTACAAAAGAATGATTTTTTCATATCGTAAATTTTCCCGGAAAATGCCACAAATAAAAAGCCGAATGGGAAAGCAGGACGGAACTGATGCACATTTCCTTACGGTGTTGAACGCGAAATACCGTGCTGTGGGCTTATGCCACGGAAGCATGTGCTTGATGGAGTTTTGGCGGTTTTAGTGGAAGTATTTATTGCGGTGAATGGCGCGATAAATCGGACAGACTGTACACTATAACTTTGGGGAACTTTATTTGCATGCCGTATTCGAATCTGGATGCTACGGGAAAGGTAATGCTGGATCGTACATGCAACCGGATTAAACTGGCCTCTCCGTTGATGTTTGTGTTAAAACAAATTATGCTCTTTTTGGGAGGAAAACTTTCGTATTTGTTTGAACATACATCTGTTTCTCGAATGATTATGGCTCGTCTTGAACACTTTTCAAATTAATTTCAAGGGTGTGTTGTTTTGGAAGTTACGACCGTACTGTTCCGAAATAGGTTGAATTAACTACGTCACGCTTAACACACAGTAACGATGGACATTGTGTGTAATCGGAGCTCCAATTGAATAGTTCATCGTTATTTTTTATGTATTATATTGGTTGATTACTTTTCAAACATTAATCGATCTATAAATAAGGATTTTGAATACTTGGAAATACTTACTCTCTTATTGCAGACACAAATCAAGTGTTAGAATGAAACTGCCCATGATAGACAGCTACTATTGATCTTATTAAATTCAAACGCATCGTATATTTTTGTGTTAGTAGTAAACCATTATTTAAGGTGTGAGAAAGTAAATCATTATTAAAAATGAAACTATGAGAAATATTTTGCGAAGAGTCATTTTAGACCTATTATTCTAACAAGCTCTTATACTATTTTAGTAACCTGCTTTAGATTATTCCACATGCGAAGAGAAAACGTTTTCTTCCTTGCTGTCATGAAATGTATTATTAATTCATTTTGCATTACCAAATTTATGAGATCATCAACATGAATAACTAAGCATGGAGCATGGAACGATACCAGTTTGAAAATGTTTAGTGAAAAGAGTAGTAAAATAATGTGAAAATGTTTATTATATGCTCTGTGCGCTAAAGTTTGTCGCTACCTGTATTTCAACGCGGCAACGTGCCGATTTCGCTCTCCCGCTCACTGAACACGTGAGAGAGAATGAACTGTCAAAATTGGGTGGCTGTCAAATGTTGTGTACAAACATTGCGGTGTGGTTTCTGGCGGCCTTTTTCTAAGCTCGATTACCGGTGTTTTACGCAAATTATATCATAATTTAAGGATCTAACGTACTCTAGGCAGCCGTTAACACCCAATTGAAGTGTTTTTTTGTTTTTGAACGAGTATTACAAAGTGATAATCAGTGCTAGTGAAACGTGTGTAGCGACAGCACGGGAAACGAGGTTCAAAATGGAAGCTAAAATGGATGCCGGTGATGGTGCGGCAAAGCCGACGGATTCCGTGCAATGTTTACGGCATGCCCAAACTCAGCATGGACACTACACTACCGTGGATGAGGAAAACATTGTCGTTTTGAAACGTTGCTTCACACCGGAACCTTCGGAGGAAGATGCAGCCAAAGAAGTCGTCTGGTTTGAGGAGTGCGATTATTCAGAGGTCAGTGCTAAGCATATGTTTTATCTTGTTTTTATATAAAAAGATGAGGCTGCTTAAGTAAACTAACCTTAGATTTTTTTTCAACATGAATAATATGCGTAAAATGAAACTAAAACGCCGGTTGCAACAACCATTTCCGTATAGATTGCATTTATTTTTATTGTTGTAGTTTTTTGTTTATATAGACACTTGTTGAGTATCAAAATTAACAAAAAAAATTATGGAATTCAAAAATAAAAATATACACCAATGTTGTTATCTATGTATAAACAAACTAACTAACTGAATACTGAATTCCTACTTTGTACCGCTTGAATGAAATTTTACTCCTTTTCCAGTATTTAAATGTTTTTATTATACGTTATGCTATGCAGCAAAGCTTCTGAACAGTGTTCAGTCCATGAGCGTTCAAGTAGTACATTCGTTAAGCCTTTCTAAAATTCACGTCTTCTGTGTTTCGCAACCTTTCATAACACATATTGCTTGTAATAGGTCAGAAACATCCCTCTACCCTTGACGGTATGTTATTAGCTGCTTATCACATTGGCTGACCTACTGGTGGTTCACCAGACGCAATTATCCTTTTCGCCTTTCAACGAGCCGTGACAAAGTTCTATCGTGTTGACGCAAGTTGTCATGTATTCTGTCTCTCCGCAAGTCGACCATTTGCCTTCATTTAGCAGACCATGCCATTGTTTTCCGAGACTCGTCCGGACCAATCCGAATCAGGACTCCGTGTGCTGGTTTGCTGGTTGGACAATTTAGAGGCTGATGTGGCAACATCTGCTGACGAGATTGTTTACAATTAATTTACAGTTTTGAACCCATATTTCATCAGATAAGGATGTTCAAAGCGATACTATGCCGGGATGCCACATGCCGGTTGACCGCTTTTGCCGTTTGCAGTCTTGAAGGGGGCGACATTACCGAACGCATGTTCAAATACGCACGTACTGATGCGGACTAAAAAAACGCACATCAATTTTAACCTGAACCTTCGTGAAGAATGACGGGTGATATATCATTAAAGGATTTATTGTGCAGAACGCGTAAAGTAGTAGGATCGAATAAGAAATTATGTAATTTGACGTAACATTAATTTAATGATTTCTTCACTAAGTAAAAAATTGCAATTTTAAATCAACATCAACAGCAACAAATTCGAAATACAATATTCTAGAATCCAAAAAGAAAACGTTCTCGATTATAATGTGTTATTTTTATTCGATATTTGTTTAATGTAACTTAAATTTAATCTACAATATTTCTTTCAATATTTCAAAATTTGATTATTAAAACAAATATTTCAATTTCAAAGCACAAGCAATTTTGGGTATATTTTATACATGGTGTCAGGAACAGAATAGCATGAATGAAATGATCGTTTTAACCATCATCAGCTTAAACTCGTTGAAAATAGAACTCGGCGGCATGTTTTCGTTGTCTGGAATGTTTCATCCAGCGATGTAACCAGAAACATCACATTCCGGGTTGAGCTAGATCTGTTTGAAGGTAGTCGATATTGCTCCTGCGTTATTATGCGTTTCAAATTATCTCCTGAGTGTTCGAAATCTCCGCAATCGTGGTCTTGAGTGAAGAGGCGTAATTAAGATTTTAATTTCGAGCCGAAATTAGAGTAGGCGGACGAGGAAGCAACCATGGAAACAGAATTAGATTAGAATTGTCTCAGAATAAAAACAAACGATATGGTGGCCAGCACGGTACCGGCAGTAGGCGTTGGTGCATGCGTGGCAACATATCGTACCATCACTCTGTCCGGGCTCGTGTTTTGTCTAGATTTGCTTGCACATACCACATGTGCGAGAATTGTGTGTGTGTGTTGTTCTTCTTCATACAGGGTTGACTACCAGCGGTTGTACTTATTTCATGCAGTAGACATTCGCATGTTTGAAGTAGAAATTGTAGCAGTAGCATTGCAATCTCCTTTTGGATGATACAAGCCACTTCGCTTGTGTACCGGCCATTAATTGTAAGGGTTTGTCTGTGGATGCAGGCTGGGTGGGTTTCTGGCCGTACCCAAAACCAGCAACGGGCAGCGTGCCCAACGAAATCGTTTCTCAAGTGGATTAATGCTTCTCAGACAATCGCCAGATCGGGTATGTAAATGCGCTTGTGGGAGCGAAGGACAAAGAAAACAGCTGCACGCGGGTAATGAGGGGAGCCGGCTCGGGTGCGCCGTTGTTTTAATAAGAAAGTTTCATTTTCTTACCAGAAGGTCCGGTGCGATACGTGGTGTAGCAAGTCCTGCTAACCGCATTTGATTAGGAACGGTTCAGTGAAACCATTTCGCATCGGCTGTGACCGATGAGCGAGCGAGAGTGAACACCGGCGGTAAACCTCTTCGGTGCGATGGCTTGCGAGTGCTTCGGTTAGAATGCGAAACGATTTCCTGGGACGGTTTGGGCCCGGTATTTGGGGCGGGAAAACCCCGTCAGAGGACCCTGCCCCGTGGGAGCGTTTCGCACGAGTGAGAAATTTATTTAATTGATCGTTTAAATCCGATCCCAATAGAAGGCAGCCCACGAGCAGCCGGAAAGGTTGCGTGACGGACGGGAGAATGGTTGGTTGGGGCCGCGGCGCAAATGTTGCTCGCCCGGTGCAAAACTGCCGAAAGGAAGCAATTGGAGAGGGATGTAATTTGGGCGCTGGCTCATGTAACTTTTAATAAACTTCTTCGCAGGGTGGACGGCCAAGACCGGGAAGCGAAGCAAGGGAAAAATGGCACTGCTGCATGAAGATTAGCACGGCGCGGCGAGGGTCAACCGCACGTGTAATTAAGAAATGGAGACTAATTAAACGGAATCCATTTCGTGCTGGATGCGTCTCAGGGCCGTAATGTTTAAATAGGCATTCCGTCAGCCGCCAGACCACGGCTCACCGAGAAGGGCTGGCTAGTTAGATGGGGCGCATAAATGCGCGCTAACGAATGCATATTGTTTGACATGCTACGTGATTCTTCTGGGTTCCGTTCAACATTACCCACGGTTAATGGACTTTTGCAGGAAAATTGGTATCATTTGGTCGTTAGCCGTTGGACAGTTGGAAGCTGTGCGGACGTTACGATATGTTAAACGACCAAGCAGGAGGTGTTGATGGGAAGCGGTCTTGCGTTGCCGTTTCCAAATGATTAATGGTGGTGTTTGAAATCGTTAAGCTGCTTGTCAGTGTGCTTTGCGTTGTATGTTGCGCTTGAACAATGTTCAACTGGGAATTGTGTTTTTTTTGCTTGTTTCAAGGCGTTCTGGTATGGATTTAAATTGATTAATCATGGTGTGTCTTACAATGCTTTCATCAGTTATTAGGTATCGATTTTTGCTTCTAGAAAACGCTTCCCGATGGTTACCAGATGTAGGTTTATTTAACGATGAAAAATACTTTTCTGTTAATTGAAATCGATTTTACAGTAAAGTGAACGAGAATTCGAAAGACTATCGTTAAGGGTAGATGTGTAAAAAATTTCATCAACTAATGGACGCCATTATGAAAGTCATAAACGAAAAGTCATCAAACGTCTAATGTTGTCCTAGATTAATACGCATTTTGTGATGTGTTCTGGCAGATCTTGCTCTAGTTCGATATGGGAATAGGGATTTTTTTCGGCAAAAAAAAAGATAACCTTAAAAAGCCATTTTAAATCAGTACGTACAGAATCCAATCTTAGTGTTTTTAGGCGATGGATTGAGGAATAAAAAAGTAATCTGTGTGTAGGCAAAAGGCAATCAAAATTACCCCTATGGGGTTTGCAAAATGAAACGCCCGCATCGCCCTTGCTGTCGAGGGAATTGAAGAACGCTCGAGGACACATCCACTCGAGTGTGTGTAAGGAAAGAACTACGATGATTGCGTCGCTTCCCAGCTCCGTGTGACGATGGCCAACCGTATTCCGGCAATAATTCTGCGATCGTTTCGATTTCAACACCGCTGGAATGCAGAGCAGTTAAAGATCGATAATGCGCAGGGTCGAATCGTAAACCGACGAGACACGATACTGGCACTACAAAGTGCACCAGAACCCGATAGAGTGGCGCTTATTTCAAGTAGAAGATTTAGCATCATCGCTCGGTTGCCCGAGATGCGTTTTGCTCGCGCTCGGCGAAACGGGATTCGATTTCTCGACACACCCGACCGAACCGAGTTTGATTGTGTGGGGTCATAAAATTGCCGGACATCCGACGTTGCAAAGGCCACAGGAGCATTCAGGAGAAGATGTTTCGATACGTAACTCTTGGCCATCGAAACCTGTCGTATCGAGTTGCGCTGTTCATTCGGAGTGTGATCGATGGAAGCGGTAAATTTGCTTCCATTTGAAGCCGGAAGCAAGCGCATGGAGCCGTTTTTCTCCGTGGGAGCCTGTGTTTCGTAACGTATGGTTTCGTTCGTACAGTGTTGGACGATGCAATGAGATTGTTTGCAAAGAAACTATTTCGAGTCGAAAACCGTTTTAGCAAACTTCCCAAATGCGAGCACGATCCTAGGAGATCTTCAAGCTGAGAGTGGCTTGTGTGTTTTTTTTTTTCAATTTTAGGACCTCTTCGCAAAATTTTGTTTACAAAATCCGATGATTTTCGAGCCATCTCGCGTGCGTGTGTTGTTTACATGCAACTTTCATTATCAGTTTTTTATTATTAGTTACGTTGCTTTCTTGCTTCTCCAGCGTAAAATTATGGACGGCGAGGCGAAGGTCATCCATTTTTTTTTGTGTTCACCGTACACAGATGGGCTTTGCGCGGCCAACGGATGCTCCGGCTAACGAATCAGTCCCTGTAGCATTTTATGCTGGCTCCTGGTCTGCCCCGGGTGAATAGCCAGAAACCTCTAAACTAGACGCTGAAGCACACCGGCAGGATGTTTAGAAAGATGCAAAATACTTAGATGGCACCACAGTCCCTGGTCGTATGAATTCATTCCCACTGGTGCGCTTCGGTTCGCCGTATCGGGCCGTGTGTCGATTGCAACGGTGCAACGGAGGCGCCGAATAAAACGCGCGCGCATCGGGTGTGGGTGGGATTGGTATTGAATGTCGAAACCGTTGTCCTTGGAGAGCTGCTTGGTTCTTCTGGTGCCCGAGTAGGAGGAAATGGCGTTTTTTTTCACACCAAGTTCAATCCGATAGCGCGGGGCTCAAGGCAGTGTTTTTCGGCCTGCGGATGCATTGGGTCCGGTCGTAGTTAAAAGTGTTGACGGTGCAGCTGGAGGCTATAAATAAAGCACCAACAAGCCAGCAGGCACGACGACGACAACGAGTATTCTTTGCCACGGTAGTGTACGGTGTGTGTATGAGTTTTTTGTCGGTTTTTTTTATTTGACCGGAAAAGCCATTCAGTTGTGTGTACCGTCAGACAAGCGGTAAAGGGGTTCGTAGTGGAAAGCAATTGGTTTAAGCCGTTGGCCAGAATTTCAATGGGGAAAACCAATTCACACTATTCCTTCTAAACATTCGTCGAAGCTCACATGCAATCGATTTTTTTTCAAACATTCTGGTTGTATTTCCGCTCAACATTGGCTAGACGAACTTCTTAGCCGTGGCGATTGCAGTCCATTTAGCTTCGCAATCGACTTTTAGTATTTAGGAAGAAGCTACGTTGAGGGTGAATAAAAGTCTTAATGAAATGGAATACGGTTTCATTTCAATTTGAGTGTGGTTTTAATGTCGATTGGTAGTTCTTGCTCATTTTTTATCATTGTTAGTTGCTCTCATACGTCTCAAAGCCTACTTTTGGAGGTTAGTAAATTTTTAAAACTAGATTTTTAAAGCTCACATGGAACGGGTTTCCGGCTATGCGACCTCTCAAGTCAAGAAAGCCAAATTAAAGGCAGGCCCTGACCGGGAACGGTTGTTGTGCCATTAAAGAAGAACAAGGCTTTTAAGTTCAATCATTTGTATCATGCTGACAGGATCTTCGTCCACGTTTGCTGAACGGAGAAAACCAGCGTCGAGACTTAATCCCTCTCCGTGAGGCACCAGTCCATGCTTTTATTTTGCTTGCACTGGACGGACCGGACGAATTTTTGTCACGGAATCCTGCTAACGGTTCCCGATTAGTATGCTGGATGGCCGGCATGCACCGGCAGCTCCCCGTCATCGTTGGAACCGAGCAACCCACTAGACCGCAGCAATGAAATTATGTAAATGGGGTTGCATCAAAGCGAACCCTTTACGGCCACCATCCTGGTCAGGGGCTGACTTTTGATGCCGTGTTGAACTGGTGTCCATGCGAGCCCCGGCGACTGTTCGATGCGGCTCCCTGAGGAAAAGTGCCAATGAGATAAAAATGATCTCTCACGAGATGATGGCCCATGGATAGGGTGATCATTTTGAATGAGATTTTGTGGCACTGGAAAAGGGTGTAACGTGTCCAGGCTGGTGCAAACGTTTGCCAATAAATGACGATATGGGATTCAAAAAGGCGTTTTCCGTTGTGTTATAAAAACCACAACAGTTAAATGAGAGATTTGTTGAATTTTAATTTGCTTGTCCGATACACGTTTTGTGATCTTCTGTTATGGTATGGTAAATATGGCCAGAGGTTTAATTAGACGTCTGGAATAAAGTTGTGCGAATGTTGTGGGATATTTTCGTTACAAATATACATACTCAACTTACGCTACCTTAAGATCGCCTCGATGTCGCCTGTTAGTACTTTTGTTCACACGTTCACCCTCCGCTCGTTTAATACATTCGACGTAACCCCAAAACCACATAGCTGACGTCGACAGTTTCGACTGCGACAACGGGGTACACATGATAGTATTATCACATGCTGACGACGGCCGTTGTTGCTCGGAACCTCGGCTACCCTTTAGCGAAACGTTCAACCGCGGATTACATTGGGCCACACTGGAGTTAGTTTTCCGAATGTCCTTGTTCCCCCCTCCGTACGGGTTTGGCTTGGCTTTGGTGGCTACGAAAAGCAGAAAGCCGTTTGTCGGTGGTGATGCAATGGATTGCGTTTAAATAAATGGTCAGTGCCTGTACGGTGCACAGTATGATGCCGTTTTCCGAAAGGACGCAAAATTGTCCGTTACACCATCAATGGTGTGCAAAAATGGTATACCCAAAGAAAAGAGCTGACTATAAAACCATTAACCGTGGGTGATGAAAACAAAAAAACGTAAGCACTCTTCTACTCGGTTCGCATCGTAGCGTAATGCAAATGCAGTAATTTGAAATAGAAAAGTTTCGGTAGACACATAGTTACACAGTTTATTTTCTAAAGTTCGTCAAGTATTGTTACATTTATATTACTCGGGCTCTCGAAAAGATTTGTGAATAATTCAATTTCATCATATTTTTACATGATTTGTTTGCCAAATGTTATTTGAATTATTTGTTATTTGTGACTTTCTCGATAAAATATTCAAACTCAAGATGAACAGTTACACAATATTCTAAAGCCTTTGATGGAATGTTATTTTATGCGTTGATAAAACATTTTTACTTTTTATCGCATGTCGTTGCTGGTTAAGTTAAACTACTATAAGACGACACAGGTTTAGTTATGAACATGGCGCGATTTAGAATCGCTTCCGCAAGCGTTCGCGTACGCTTGGTTTCAATAAGCGTCGTGTGGCATCGTGTACTGCATGGCGTACAGCATTGTCTATGCAAATTTGAATTACTTTTCAATTAATTTTAATTAGATTACACTTCCTTAACAAATTGTAAGGCGCTTACCCGCAGGGTGCAGAGTTGGTCAAGGTAGCAGTGCCTTGCCTTGGCTGAATGGCTCGGTGGGTTTCCAGCGAAAAGGTGAATAGTTTTCATCTTGCAGAGATTTCCTCGACAGCGCCTGCATCTCTGGGACCTGGGTGGGCTGGGAAAGGACGGTACTTAGTAGAACTACGCACGCCAGTAATACGGCGCGCCGGTGCCTCATTAGACTTAAGTAAGCCGCCCTTTACTGTAAGTACCGTCCCAAGTTATGTTTTCATGAGTACGGGCGTTTCAGCGTGTTCCCGCACGAGTGCTCTCAGCTGTGGCTGTTTTTACGCCGTATCACGCGACGTCGTCGGAATGGCATTCCCACATCGAGTATGACAATTTGGAATAATACCACGCGGCGGGTACCTTGTGGGATGTGGCTTCTCGCTCTGCGCAGGATCGTAGACGGGCTTAGAGATTTTGTTCTGATTATCTCGAAAGACGGTGAACGATTTTCGCCTTGAGCGGAATAAATCACGTTAAGCCGTTGCGAGTAAACATGACGGGGAAGTGATTGCCGAAATGGACCGGCAACTGTGGCTTTTCCAGTTATTGGCAGTATTCGCGGAGCGATATAATTGTTGATTCATTGAGATACGTAAGTAGAACATTGTTTATATATCTTGACTCGTACTGTGGAACTGCGTTCGGTTTCGGATAAAATATGGCAAAAGGATGCGATATATTTGAACGGCATCATAACAGGCGCTTTGAAAATAAACTCGCATTCTCGTTGATTTATTAGCTAGTCTTTATTTAACCATGGCCTGCTTCGGTACATTTCCGATCGAGCCAAAGTTCTTCTCGCGTGTGATGCGACGCATTACAGTGTAGTGTCCGGCAACGCGCGGTCTCTCCAATGCACGTATTATTTTGGGAATGCTTCCAAACGCCACAAATAATGCAATAATAATCAACCGTGTCGGCCTCGCGTCGGGGTTCAGCGGTGAGCTGAAATTTGAAGTGTAAATAAATCTTTCCTTCGGCCCGTCCATCTTCCACCTGTTGTGGTGCTGTCTGTCTGCTGCTTTCGTCGCGACTGGCACCCAACCGAGCGGGACACTTTTCGCACTGATGGCGCGCTGCTGCGCTGCTGTGTCTGCCCATGATAAGGAAGTTAAGGCGGCAGCAAAACAGCACCCGAAACGCACTGTTGCATTTGCTTAGCAACCGGTGGATCATATTAATCGTTGGTGGCTGGCCGGGTTGGGGCGCCTGGCGGTACATCAATGCTGGTGAACTATGGAAACCGAACTAATGTTCAATCTAAATATAGCGGCACCTGAAGTTTTGCCGGCGGTGCGCTGGCGTGATGCGTCTGCAATTTGGTAGTGTAAACAGGACGACCATGCATATATCTGTGTGTCGTGATGGATTTCACTCATGGTTCGTCTGGGAGACGCTAGTTTGGTTGGCATTAGGTGCATGCAATCGTCCTCGGTGATGGCAAATGGCATAGAAAAAAACAGAGAGCAAAAACTGACATCGCAAATGCTCGTTAAACTCGTTGTCTTGCTGGTTCGAGCTCGCGCGCAAAGATTATGGTCGTCAGGGGACTCACGATACTCGACGGTGCGCTAGCACGAACGCTTCGAGTACGTATTGCTTTAATGCGGCAAATAAACCTTTCGAATATGCAGACGCTAATGGTCACGGATGGGGATAAGTTCTTTGTTTTTTTTTGTTGGGAACCATCGTTTGATTGTCAGTCTAATTTTAGTTCTGTGTTGAACGTTGATCCTGGGGGTTTCGTCTGCGGCATTATTTAGTGCTAACGCGACGGTCATAAATGACGCGGCAATAATGCAACAATGTCGCATGGAGGACTTTCGGTTGCTCGAACGTGATTATTGGAAGGCTTAATTACGGTGCTAGTTGCTTTCTGCTCTGTGTTCGGCCATGATCGGATGTTTACGCTATCCCACCGACTCTACGGAGTGCCTACCGATAACAACATAATGAGGCAAGGTTAATTGAAATTGGTTTTATATCCGACCTCCCATCTTGCATCCGTGGAGAAGAATCTTCTTAACCCTTACGATGGAGCACCTTTGGATCGAAAACTCCGTGACCTTCTATTTGATCCTTTTCTGAAGGAAGGATGCGGAACTCTCAGAGAACGCAGTGATAATGAAGTAACACGAGCTTGTTGAGCATTGGGTAATGGGGTAATATTGTTGGAAGATACTGCTTCTACGCTGGCTCTCTAAGGTTCTACGGGTGCAGCAAATGGCTGTGAATTGTGGTCTATTTTGTCTCGCCAGTTAATGCGGCATCAGGCAGCGACGACGCCATCTTGAAGAAATGGGATGAACGGTTACGGACGAACTTTAGTGAAAAGGGTATTGAGCTGCTTGATATCTTGCCCGTCAGTATTTGATACGTTGCCGAGATGGCTGTTCTTTGGGAGGGTTAAAAGTTAGCTTCGTTGTATAATTATGCTTCGTTCGCATAGAAAGGTATAGGGCATATCATCCATTAGGCTGATTACATTTCAAATGTCGAAGAGTTAGCGTTACCAACGACATTAGGCGTATATGAATTAGATCAACCAATATGATGGTGTTTGTTGGAACAGCTAAAGGTTTGTCCAGGAGCAATCTAGGAGCATCTTGCTGAATTTCATATATTACTTTGAAATGGGCTAGCAGTGTTTAAAGTACCAAATTTTATATTAATAAATAGGAAGAGTAGTATTCATTTTCAAGTTTTAGACATCAGGAGGACTATTCGTTGCTGTTTAATTATGCAAGTAGGTTTTATCTAATGTTTGTTGACTGTGATCGATGTTGAAAACAATATAAATTGCATAATATTCGTGGGTTCGTGCATTTGCCAGCCTTTTATGTTTACGTATGTGGACCATCAAAAAGCGATTTTCGACCATTATATGAAAACGTACTACCGTTTTTATGTTTGTACTTTGACTTTGGTTGATATTTTTAGAAAAAAAATTGAGAATGATCCGAACGATCGATACGCTCTATAGTGCGGTGTGATTTTCTTGCATTTGAGTGCAATAGGTGTCTCAATCCCATTGGGTGTGATGAGCAGAGAGCACGTTTCACGGCGTAATCCGTCAGAATACACAGATCGCCGTGACAGTGTCGACATACGTTTGTTATCCCCGTTACCCAAGCAGAAGCATAATAAACCTCCTTAGATTAATAGCTCAACCGAAGGGCCAGTTTATGACCCTATCACTAAAAAAGAATTCTACCTAACAGGCTGGCTCGTTTCGGCCACTCGCGTTTGGGAATGCGACAAAAGTGCACCCAAGATCCAATTTCACGTTTGTCACCGATGTCACTGATCCGGCGGTGCGTGATGGCTTTAAAGCGTGCTCTCGTGAGTGATGTACACGTGTGGCATAAAAATAGCACCAAAGTGCATGCTTCGTGCGTATTTTGCCATCGGAGAAGGAATAACGGGCGTCTATCTAGAGCGGTCGATCGGTGGACCGCCAAGATGTATGGTGTGCTTGATAGCAAAAGTCACTTTAAGGCTGAGTTCAACGCACTTTATTTGAAAAAAATACATAAATTTTACTATCCACCGCTGTGGAAATGCCGCTGACATAAAAGAGAACGTGAACCTGAGAGAAGGCCCATGGAATGGAAATTAAGAATGCACGAATTAAAGTTACATGAATGTTTGGCGAGGTTTTTCAAACTTTCGAATAATGCCGGTGTAATTAATTAATATCGTTTGTGTACTCCCGACGTTTCCTTGACAGGGTACCCGGTTCTATCGGTGAGCATTTGCAAGGAATCATTTGATCCGTTTACAACGGCGAACGCGAGCCGAGACGCGCGCGATGTCTGTTGATGGATAGGAGTTGCCAGAAGCAATTTTTGCGACAAGCAACTTAATGTATGCGTTAATTAATCGTTTGGCGAATGCAGCTGACTGGGTGAAAATCATTTTTCACCTCCTTTAATGAGCGGAGAAAAATAAGATATCGCGCGGCAAATTTTCCTACCAGGTGCCTTCGGTTTGCTGAGTGAGGAAGCGACGATGGGGAATCAAAAGTTTGGGTGCTGAAAACTCTGTTTGAATGTTCAGACAGTCTGGTCGTGTACAAATTTCACCAAGAACGGTATTAATGACGAAGGAAGCGAATTTGATGCGTATAATTTAGCTAATTTATATTTCGGTTTGATTTAGTGTCAGGAGCTTTTTTAGCTACTAGCATAAGTTCCCAAAAAACATTGCAAACAGCTGATTGAAGCTTGTGTAACGGAAAAACAAAACAATTTAAAACGATCAACATGCGTATAATAAGTTTAACATGCAGCATTCTGTTGCTTTTCTTCTACTCATCGATACCGTCATGGGGATAAAGAAATTTGGTTCTATGTCAACGATATTATCATTCCTCTTTCACACCGCTTGATAGAACATTACTGGATCTCATTTCCACTATCAGAATTGAAAAGTTTTCTATGCATAACAAATTCCTCCGTTATCGGACGTCGGCGACCGCAGCGTGAAGGAGGAAATCCGAAAAACCAGACAATGCTTAAGCGAATAGAATCACCGAAAGCAGTCCTGATTTGATTCGTTGTGATTCGAACATCTACTCCGTGGAGTGTGGCTGGATTTTCATGTCTCCGATTAGGGACTCGTGAAAGAAAAAGAACAAGCCTGAAGCACGCGCAAGAGTGAGAACGAAAGGAAAAAGAGGCAAACGAGAACGTGAAACTTGTGCCGAGGGCTTACCGTTGCCGGTGGGAACGGGGAAAACCGCCAAGATGGTAAGCCAATTTTCTATTTCCTTCGACGAAATCGTACCGCTAAAACTGTGCAAATCCGGTCTGAAAATCATAGTCTGCTAACCATCGGAAATGGTTTTCTCGTCGAGAGAGTTTGCTCGCGTTTCGCCGTGTTTCGGGGTTTTTGCTGCTCGTCATCTGCTGCTCCGTTTTGTTACGACGGTTCGATGGCATTTCGGTGCAAACCACACGGGGTCATATGCTGCTGTGAAGCCAGTTGATGGTTGCTCCAGCACGTCTGTCGTCCATCACGGCCAGGCCACTAGCACTCGCCGGGGCGGGCGCTCGCGTTGGAAATAGAACCCCGATCCCCGTGGCTGCCAGGATCATCATGCAAACTCTTGGGAAATTGAATTCTTCTCGGTTTTATTGCAAAGTCCTAGCCAGCTGACTCTTCGCTCGATCGCTCGATGCCGCGTTGCTGTTTGGTGCTGAGCGATATAAGGACGACTTGGCGCGCGTGAGGGACATACCGGGGGACGCTTGTGCCGGCACTTGATTGTTGAGCTAAGGCACATGAAAGCCCACCTCTTTGGCCGAAAATGAGTGGCGGATGCGGGGGTACGGGTTTTGACTTGAGTAATGTGTTTTAGTGCGCCCCGGGAATGGAACGAAAACATTTTGAAAACATTATTTTATTTCCACTAACCTTTGCCGTTTCGTCGTCGGTTGCCCCACGCGCGACACCGACCTTACGGCACCGGGGGTTGGCTGTTTTAAAGCGGCTTAGCGGTCCGGAGTTGTGGATTGTTGTGTTGTTCCTCATTCCTTGGCAGCTTTCGGTTTGTCACAGCGCCGGGGTGTGTTTGGTTTAGTCTGGAGTGAAAATGAAACTGGATATCAATTTCCTCCGGTCATGTTGGTGCGCCTCGAAACCTGATCCTGCGTTTCTTCTTCGGCCCGTTTTCGCGGTTTGGTAAACTCAAGAATGAAGGATGCCGAAAATGAGGCAGGTTTGTGCGCGGAAATCTGCACCATTGGCACCTCTCAGCGAGCCATAAAATTCGACATTCGGCTTCTGCAGGCTTCTCTGACTTGATGGCCTGATAAAAGGATTGAAACGAACTGCGGTCAAGATGAACGTGTTAAGATAGCGACGATGAACTTCGTCGCTAGTTATGAGCGCATGTAGGTCGTAGAAATGTGGCTTGCGAGACGACTTCAAGATAGTGCTGTTGAGATTGACATAGTTTTCTCACAAATTGCGTCTTATTATTGTACGTATTTCAAATTTCACCTAAACTCTTGTTTATTGAGTAGCAATTTCAATTAAACCAAAATACCATTAGTTCTTTTAAAAGAACTAATTGTTTTAGGCAAGTAAAGGGAGCAAACGCCATTTATAAATTGCCCTTGAAGCTCAATCTTACTTTAAGTCTATTTGTACTTAGTTCAACATAATGGGATCACAAATTATAAAACTTGCTAATGGCTACATAGTTTTTGAAAAACACCTCAACAAAATATGTGAGTGTTTTTTGCTTTGCTATGTAAAATGATTAATTTTTTTCAATCTTTCTTAAATGTGTTTCTAAAGTAAAGTAATTCGAATTGGTAAATCAATCTTCTAGGGTGGTTTGATGTACAGTGTGCCCCAGTATAACGTCTGCAAAGGAGCGTGTAGTGTAGTGGAAAATTGCTCTTTTGCATGCGTCCGTGCACTGGGGTTGGCATGTTTGACTGGGCAGCAGGGCGAGTGCTCTATTGGCTCAACGTTTTCGGACTGCATGATGATTCGGGGCATTAGAATAACGAACACACGGAATATGCAGCGATGGAAGGGCGCGTCCCGTTCGGTTTAAGGACAGACAGCAACATGCGAGCAGTTGGAGCTGTCTGCCAGTTGAATGATGGATTTGCATGATGTTGGGTGCAAAGAATTGAGTTTTGAGCTCGTCAACGGTAATGGAACGGCGTGCCGAGACATTCCAAGTGATGGCTACTGGCTGGCGAGTGCAACACTTGTGCAACCCTCAACGAAGAAAAATAAATGGCAGCGAAATGTGCGCGATTGAATGCGAAACTTTCTTGCATACCGTTTTTAATTCCGTCAAATGTTTGAAGCACTCTTGACACTTATATTAATTCGATGCATGAATTTTTACCCATAAGAATCCATCACAGTAACTGTACCATTCATAGTTTCGAAACGTATCGCTCAACGTGATTCGTTACATGTTGTTCCCGCTCAAAGAACGGTATCAATTATAATAATGCCACTTTTGTACCATGCAAAATTGTGATATTTTTCCCCGGCATGCACAAGATTTGTACCATCGGAAGTAATAAGTTAATTGCGTTAATGGCCCATTCATCGATCATGACTCAAATCTAATGAAAATGGAGCACAGTGAGTTATGCTGCTCCCCCTGTGCTAGTACTGCATTCAAATTGCCTGCTATTCGGTTGGGTATAAGAAACAATTTGTGCTTCATCATTCGATCGATTAAGCACGATTTAATCTGTTAAATGTTCCGTGAACATTGTTATCAACTATCATCGAGAAAGCAGCATTCATCCAGTGGCCTTTTGCAGTCACTGCATGTAGATATACTGCAATATGCTAGCGTCCTTAGAACATTAGTTCTCCTTTGTTTTCGGTGTTCGGTGTATGAATCGCTCTAGTGCTATGAGTTGCAGATATTCCAGTAGTTCAATACACGATAGTCGCTGTGTTGAGCGATTCGGAGATGCTTCATCAACAGCCACACTGAAATTGTGCACTGCGCGCCGCTAATGTACTGAGACAGGAGGATTCATGCCGTAAAAAAAATGCGAGCACTTACCAGCACACATGAAATGATCCAATTAATCTTGCCTTTGTGCGCGCGACGAAACGCGAATCCTTGGTGAGCGCCATTACCGTAACGACGTAACGAAGCAACCGATTGCAATGTGTAATTAAGCATGGCGTGCGTATTCATGCCGTTCAGCCGCATTCAGTGCACATTTGGTCGTATAAATCAATCACAGGAATAGTGCAAGGTAATGGAAAGGCTAAAAGCGCTGATCAAGGAGGTGTTGTTGGGATTTCACTGGGGTTTTGCTTACCGCAATGTAGAATGCATGCGCTCGCTAGGTGACAATATATGCACCGTTCCATTGCCACAAGTCACTCGCTTATGTGATTTCCTATTACACCGGAACCGCGTGTCGAACATCGAACAAAAAGTCCATTGTTTGTTTACTGATGCGTAGTTACATAATTGTCACCTGTGCGATCTCACGGAGCATGTGTGCATCGGTGGCACTGCAGCTTATGACGCTGCAGTCGAAATAGATTCAACCATTCATGCACTGGTGGTTAGAAATTATCGTCGATGGATGTGTGCCGCAAATATACGCTTACACCTTATCATCGGTTTCTAGTGTATTGGATGTTTGCTAACAGCGACGGGGTTAAATTTTGCATTCTAAAGGGCATCGTATCTACTTCGGTGTTTTGCACTTGAGTGCGTCGGAGTGGAAAGATCTTCCATCGTGAATGAAAGGGCATCGGTGCGTCGATGGTAGAACAATTAAATGCTCGTTCGTGGACCATTCGGCGGGGTACATAGTGTGTATTTGTGCTTTCTGGCTGCAAACGTCGAACTGGAAGGAGAGTAGAACATTTGAAAAATAGTTAGTGCGTGCACGTAGGCATTAGTTATTCTATTTGATTGGTGTGAACCAGAATTGCTTTGCAGTTGTCCACTTAAATGTTATGCGTGGTGTCATTATGCACCGCGCGTTAACGAGAGCTTGATTGATGTCGACTGAGTCTGGAGAGAGTAATATCTGCATTTAATGAGCGCAATCCTCTTAGGCAATGGATGAAATTTATTTAATCAATATTTAAATGGTTTATTGTCAAAGTGTTTTCATTGGTGCGTCTTTTTTATAATCGTTGTTGTGTAATTTAGCTGGAATTAAAAAAGCGATGCATGCACATTATTTTGTTGCCAATTCATTTACAATTTAAAACAATCAATTAAATATTGTGTGTATTATTTTGAAAACACCTATTAGCAGTACTGATCAGTCATGTGATTTTGTTTTTTGAATTACCACAATGTATTTAAAAGTACACGTTTTAATTGAAATTTAAAAGTACAAGGTTTAATAACAAGTTTTATTGATGAAAAACTTATTCGGAGTCTTCAACATTGACAGTTACTTACTCTTAAAGAAGGCTCCTCAGAAGAAAGATTTTTCACTACTTTTGTTATTGTTTGATGCTTTTCATGGGTATATTTTTGTGTCGATTGTAAGCGGTACTTAAGTGTTTTATGTATGTCAAATGGGGTGCGAATAGTAGCGCCAATAGTTTGAAATGCCACAATTATTATAAGAGTGGGTAGTTTATTATTAGAATTATCATCAAATTATTGTGCAACGTTATCGTCTTGCAACGGATATTATATGTTCAATTGATAATACATGTTACATTTTTCATGCTTCACGCAATCGATAAAGCGCAGGCTTTACCGCGCGTTTGTCGAGCTTTTGAATGAAAGTGATGCTGGAATGATGGATGCTTTAAAACGACAAACAAGAATATTCTGTTGACAACTGAACACTGCCGCCATTTGGGTTTCAGGTTAAATACTGCCAATCGTGTGTGCAGTGACAAAATACAACGCAAGGTCAGCTGCTGCGTGCCGATCAACTGTGGCGATAGAACCGCTATCATGCTGACCGGCATGGTGAAAGGTGAAGTCGACGATGAAGAGCACTATGTGTACCGGGCAAGAGGCTCCCAGGAGCCAAACGATGGTAATTTAAGCAAAAAGGCGAGCGATATAGAAACATAAACGTGTCGTGCACTGGTGCAGTTCCGAGTACGGTCACCGTCTGCCCGTATCTCGTTTGATGCCTGCCAAACGATGGTTTGGTCGCGAGTTATGCGGCCTAATCTTGTTAGCGCGTGCTAACATTTGCTTTACGCTTCAGTGTGTACATGCGTTCGGAAGCCATCGGGTTTATTTGACCGTTTGCCATCGCTGATTCGTTGCGATCTGTCAACGGCGTCTTGCGGGCTTTAGCGGAGTTTTAACTTTGACGTGCTGAAACAGGGCACGGTATGGCCATGTCACGGTCGTCGTTTTCCTTGACCGTCTGATGCGAGTGCTCGGATTGACCAAGGTGCATCGCAAACGCAATAGCTGCGTGGCCAGTGAATGTACCCTTATTTAGTGATAGTTTGTTAGACTGCGATTCCCATTCGATCTGTTGTCGGTCGGTTTGTGACCGTCCTGCCATGGACGAGTTTGCGTTAATCTGATCGGGTCGCTTCAAACATGGATTCGGTAAAGGGTCCGTTTGTTGTGTCTCTTATATGTGCATTTGTATGCTTCAGATAAATGACTAGGTTCAATTGAATTTGCGTTTCGAATTGAAATAAATGTCTTTATTGATGTGATTGTACGTATATAACATTTAAAATATAAATGTGGATGCTGTTTTATTAAATTTGTTTTTTTGTTGCACATATTTTTCGTGCTTTAGTAAAAATAATGAAAATTTGTATGTTTATTAAAAATTGGATGTGTAAAAGAAACATTAACATTATGCATGAAGTGTAGTATTTTTTATATATCTGGAACATTTTCTATTTACATCATTATATTATAGCTAAAAGCCAATTTGGTTCGTCTCTAGCCCCCATTTCAAGTAACACCAAATTGTTTGCATTTATCTCTGTCAACGATGGTTGTGAAATGTGAAATCTCTTGGAACCGAACTGGTGGTTGGTGTTTCCTGTAAATGTCTTTTTCATTATGCCTTTTGCTAGTATGTCCGTACGACTGGATACGGTAGGTACGGGTAATGTGTTGTGGTAGCCAAAAATATCCACAACATTGACGCAAAAAAAAAAATAAACAAATGTGAGACATTCAAAGTTGTCGCGTGTTTGCGGATTCACACATTGCGGGAATAATTTGTCAACCATCAGGAAGAGCTTCTATTTATTTTGCTCGTAATGCGCAAAGTAACACATTAATCATCATCAAAAATGAAAGTGAATAATATTGAAGATTGTGCTTCCACTAATTATCCTCGTCTTCTCTTTAGCTCAGCTGGCTAGCAATATATATAAATTAAAATGCTTTAGTAAATGGAGGATAGCTGTATGCCCAAAAAGATCTTTCTAATTGAAAATCTCACTTTCCAACCTTGGTGCTTTTAAATTAATTCAATTATTGCTCGTTGCGGCGAAAAAGCTTGTGTTATGTAGGTATAATAGTTTTTGAAAATTTTTATAAGACTATCGCTATTCGAGATACAAAAAGCTTTTGGTAATGGGTTTAATTATGTCTAAATAATAATTGGCCTAAATGATATAGGATTAAGATTCCTATGTATTGCATAAGACGCTAGATAATTCGTAGGGTTCTATTGGCCGAATAGGTGTGTAAAAGGAGAGTAACGATTGGAATGACGTTTCTAGAGTAAATTATGGAAATTTCAGATTGGTGTGGGTTGATGGTGTTTTGTTCAATATTCGGCGTCGTCAATAGTACAATCCGGAGCTTAATAAAATAAAGAAAGGTACGTCCTGATTCTGCCTAACCAGCGGGGTTGAAACGTTGACAGCAAACCAAAAGCTAACCCGTTATCGTCAGTCGTTGAAATAGAGGGAACCAGCTTTAATGAAGGCTGTGCGCCACCAGTCACACAGTCAGCAGCAGCAGCAGCAGCAGCAGCCAGGATTTCGGATATAACTGCTGTGCGACCTCGCACCGGTACGGCAGACCAAGAACGATTTTCTACTGATTACACAAATACTAGCAGGCAAATATAGGGAAGGTAGGAGTACGAATTCTCCAATAAAGATGTTTATCGTGCTTACAGTACGCCAGTGGTGCCACAAAGAACCGCGTTCTATTTCCCATTTCAGACGAGACTCATCGGCTGACGGCTTCTGTCGTTGGACGTATTTTTACCATGGCATGCTATAGACATAGCGTTCGAAGCCGTCCTGACTGGGCCTGTTCCTAGTAAAATGAGACTGTTAGGATTTTTTATCTACGACATTATTGTGATGTGTTGCCTCGGGTTTGATTGGTCGGTGGGTGTAGGTTTAGGAACTTTGGCGATATTCGGGATGGTGCATAGTCTGTGCTAAGAAGAACCGCATTAATGTTATCTAAACACAGATCAGCTAATTTCCACAAAGTAATTGCACGATAGTAAAATTAGAACAGAGAAAGCAATTGTATAGGCAAATAACGTTGATGTTCTAAATGTGTTGGGTATTATCATTTTTCGGTTACATGCGTAAAGATTTTTTTACATAAAAAAGCGTCAAAGTTTATTTTTCTTTAAAACAATTAGTTTTCAATCCATTTAAAGGCATACGGCATGTGCTGTGTTGCTTTTTGTTTCATAAGGTATATGCCATGCAGAAAACTGTTTACAGTAAATACAAAAATTAAAAATGTTGTTAAATTGTGTCAAGTGATTCTTATAAAATTATTTCGTACACAGCATAAAACTTTAACAATAATTAAATTGCATCAAAATGTCTTCTTCACAGGTAAGCGCTAGATCGGAAATAATTTCAACAGATGCTCACGAATATTTTGTAATTATTGGATGCAATGATTTGGATGGAATCTGAATAGCTTCCCAAACGAACCAATCTCGTTTCGTACGGTAAGTGAAAATTACAACTCAATCGACGCAGTTCACGTTAACCACAGAAAGCAATTCATAGAATGACTGTATGCTCTGCATTTGTATTGGTTTTCATTTGGTTTAATTCAAAGCATGGGGTTGAAAACCCGTTCTTCCAGCGTTGCAACTTTACTTCATTAGGAGCCGATGTACATGACTTCTATTTATTTATCCACTCTTATTAGACGTACGTACAAAGGGAAGAAACGTACGTACAAATATTGAACGTGCAAACCGATTGTTTTTCATCTGGCAATTCGTTCGTTCGTTAGGCTATGGTTGAAATAGAGTGCACTAAATTCCAGCACAGCTCGCATAGTCCTTAAGATTCAGTTCTCTCTAGCATTTGGCAAATAATGGGTAGAAGCTATTTCGACTGTGTACACAGTCGATGTTTCTTTATTTGAACAACGGAAGTTTTTTTCAGTGAAAAATGTTTAATTTCTACATGTTTACAGGTCTTCAATTTTTCATGCTGGATTGCAACACATCATATTATGACAAAAAGAACTTAAACTGTACATTTTAGGATTGAATTAATACATGTTTGCTTGGTTATTTGTCTTACTTGAATGTTTATCTATCATTTTTTCATTCATTCATGACTCATATTTCATTCATTTTTTGCAAATAATTTTTTTTTGCAAATGCATAAAAATACGTAAGAGCTTTTAGAAAATATATATTGTGTTATTTTTATGGAAAGAATTGAGAGAATTATTTGATGATGAAATGGAAAAACTCTTTATATCTGTATAAGATTTGACGAAAATTATTAACATAATGACAGTTATTGGGTGATATTTAAAATTGATAATGAGTTAATTATTGAATTAAAAATTATTTTTAATTTGTTTATTCATAAACAGTTTTCTTTTAAATTTTGGAGAATAATCTTTTTTTAAACATTTTATGCGAAACACAATCATTAACACAAATTTGTTTCATAAATAATTTGAGTATTGCTTTTTTGCGCTTCTTAACTGTGATCTTTACTTGAATATGCATTGCTAAAACTCTTATAAGTATTACTAGTAGGGTAGTCTTATTATTTTTCGGCTTTTTGGCAACCGTCTCGAAATTCGTCTAGAGTCTGTAACATTGGCGTAGGGAGTGAAGACAGGTCATATGGCTAGCCGTTCGACGCACAACCTAAACTGTGCCCGGGCGATGCGTCTGACCCATTCGAGTTTAGGCTGTCCATCGTTGTCGTTGGGCAGAAATTCCGCCGGAAAAATTTCATGCATTTTGCTTCATACTCCGTGTCCCTTTCCTTTTACTAGCAGCCATCGTTTTGTTCTTAAGTCCCTCGAATATTAAATATTTTAATAAACATTCCTGTAATTAAGCCAACTCTCTACCCTCGCTTCTATCATGCTGCACCCGTTGCGTCTCTTTTGTCGTTGTCGTGGAGGTTTTTTGGCGAAAGCTTCGTGGCTCCGGATGGGAATAGTCTGGATTCTCGGTGGGCTCGGTGTTTATGAATACTATCGTCGGTTGAGATTTGCGTTGCTCTTCATCCACCGTGGGATGACATCGGCTTAACCACTAAGGCAATGGGGCTAAGGATAAAACATATAGGACTGCAGCGAAAGAACGATAAAAGATACGGATGGGCTCCACCCAGCAAGTGAGAATATCCATGTGTTCCAGCAATAGTCCAAGCATATTGCATACACGTATGCAAATATATGAGACGAGCCCTAAAAAAAAGTTTGCTAGTGGATAAAATAAAAAAAGCCTCTCCGGAGTGTAGACTCCCTCGCATCATGGTGTTCATATCATTTGTCCTCCGGAGGGGGATAAGAATTAGTTCGTGCTTGAGTTTTGCGGAAGGACTTTTAGGGCATAAAAATGTCTATTCATTTTTCTCGCTCCTTCTTGTGATGGCTTAATTAAAACTGCTCATGTGAATAAGTGCAGAAGATCGACTCTGCACCACTTGTGCATAGGCAAGCGTAGGCTCCATTTATCCTTTCTCAGGGTGAGACACACTCATGGGACAGCAAGCTTCCGAAGGTGTTGAATTTTAACCTTCGTGGTTTTCGTCATTGAGAAATTATACTTTGAGTTAATTGTTCTTCATCGTTTTGATATAAATAAGTTTACAGCTTTATTAGTTTTTTTTTCTTATAAGAATTATAGCTGATGACCATGTCGTTAAAAGTATTATTTAATTTCTTTTCAAGTCTCATACAAATTTAACATAATAAAAATACTTCAACAACTTTGTTTCACACGCATTATTTGATAGGCTACGTCTCTTTGTTCCAGTCAATAACAGTATGTTTTTCATCGTGATATAGGAAAATGTATCGGCTATCTTTGAATGCCTTTATGAAATTTCATTAAAAATTCAAATTTGGTAGCTGCTTCATGTTTTTTAGTTGCAAATTCCGCATTCTTTTGGCATCAAAATCGTCTACCAGCTCTCAATTTGCTTGGGATGAGGGTAAATATGAGCCAAACGCCAAAGGTTTACCACAGGTTTTTTTGCCTCTAAAAAATCCTCACTGCCGGAAGACCCAAAACCAAAAGGCTAACTCACACAAGAGCGCGTACCCTATACTGCTATATATGCAGCCTGTAATCGAGCCTGTATGCCTAAAGCTTTTTCTATGGCAGTTCGGTCCGATGTTCGGTTGCATGTAAAGCCTATGTTATAGTGTGTCATACTAAAACGTATGTTTTCGGTCTCATGGCACCTCTGCTTGTTGCAGACAAAAATATTTTTTTTTGGTTAAAGCCTGCCTCGTTCGAACGAAACGCGTTCCTATATAGTTCCATTTTTTATAGCAACACATAGGGAGCAAAGACTGAGGATGTGAAGGTTTAATTTTTTCATGGCTGTGCACCGATGCAGAATCCAAAAAATTAACTGATGAAAGAAAGATTTGCTCAAAGGCGGTCGACCGCAAACCGTAAATGAAACCGTTTTCCTTTTCATCCGCAAATCGTACCTGCATACATGAGTAAGTAAACACCGCTCCACATGCAACGATGATGTGTCCTTCTTTGCACAGGTCGGTCGGTTTTGAGAGGGCATGTGAAGCTCGAGGTTACATTTAATAAACTCATAACTGCAGTACCAATGGTTTATGAACCAGTGTTTGCTTTGTGAATAGTCGCATGGTCTAAAGAAAAGCTGAAATTGTGCGGCAAAACTCCTGCAGTTGTGGTTTTGGTGTGATATTTTTGTGCTGCCAAATATATGGCATCCATTGGACTGCCTTTAAAAAATAAAACGATGGTCATGTTTTTTACTTAGTTAGTTGCTCATTGTTGTTTACTATGACGTAGTAAGTTGGATGTATTTGTATCTGAATTAATCACGATGATACTGAGATGGATTTGTTTAGCGTATGTTATATTTAGTGTAATGGAACTTTTCTAGTGGTTTGTTTAACATTAAATTGTTTTTTTTTTTTAACATTAGATACAATTGAATAGTTATAAAAGTGCAACAATAAGTAATCGCAACTATATGCAACAATTGAAATTAATAATTATTTTTTTTTTATTATTTATAAAAAACTACAAGAACTGCAATGACATTTCATTGCATTATTTTCTAACAGTTGCTACTAATCATACCAACAGCTATATTAAATCCTGCTCTGTTGTCAATGACTGAGTTGAAAGATAGTAGAGTGTTAATCCGGCAGGATTGCTTGCCCAATTACTCTACTGTAGTTGGCCAACGTGGAGAAGTGTAGTTCATCTTTCGGGCTACTTTTCTGGTCGAGACCCTGTCGGATGGTAGATAATACTATTAGATTCTTCAATTAGAGCGCACTTGCTTCGGTCCAGCTGGCACAAGGTACTGAGTTATGGCATTTTAAGCTTACTCATTCCCACAGGTTTTCTTCTTGAGCGTTTCTCGAGAATCCAAAAGATAGCAAAAGCATCACACATGCGCTAGAATGTGCAGCACGTTCTCACGTGGATTTTGCCATCTTTTGTTGGAGCATCTTACCAAATCGTATCATTCGGCTTGACCGAACGAACTTGAAAAGCTGTGTCCACGTACGACATGCATGCTTGCGTTGCAGTGGCCACGCGCAAGTGAGGAAGTGTGTAGGATGTGTCAATGATGTGTTCCTGAGAATGAAATAAAAGCTGTTTGCTGGATCGACAGCGTTAGCGAAGGGTCAGTCTGATATCAACAGTTAGTTTGGCTCCATGCTGGCTAGCATTCTAATCCCGAACTGCCTTACCGGACGTCGTTTTCAACTCCACGGAATGATGGTTGCATCCGTATTCAAGAGCTTTAGCTAAAGCTATGTAAGTGAGAGAAAATGCATACAAACAGCCCCGTCGTCACATTAAATTGATGGGAAAACCGATGGAAGAAAAATGAGATGAAAGAGAGCTTTTGCTTGTTCGTGCACTTATGATTACCGTACGAACCGAGCGCCGGGTGGCTCAGAAAACTAGAAATGTGCCAACCTAGGGAAACATCAGAGTCGCAGCAGCTAAGAGTATGTGTAATGCTTGGCACGTGAGTGGAGTAAAACAACCTGGCTTCGATGAAAGAGTAGCGACGGTGGCAATCACCGTAAGAAAGCTAGGAAATTTCCTCATCTTTAAGAGCGCCCTTGTGGCCAGGGAATAGCACTGAGGTGGCGGATGCTTCGAGTGCGACGCGAAGAGCATAAACATGCCAGTGGGTGGTGGTAGTTTTATCCATGCACCATTCCGTGCTCGTCCTGTGCAGGACACTCTTTGTTATCCTTTGGCTCCTTATTCTTGAACCTGGTCGTTCTCTTGTCCAGAGGTCAAAATGTAGTTCTTCTTTGCTCGGTGTTACGTTGCGCCGTTTGGTCGGTAGGTTTTGGATCGTTTCGTCGTTTGCAGCTGACATTAGAGAACTTCTTGGCGAGATGAAATTGAATGGTTTGGTTCTGCCAGCACGGACCTTTGCACTTTTCAACGATCCAAACGGTCAATATGTGAGTCGGCTCGGCGCAGGCGATGATGATGACGTCGGATAGCGTCGTTTGTCTGAGTTAGTTCGGCATTAGAAGAGGGCTAGTGCTACTTTCTACCAACACATTACTAGCATTTCCTCATCGTGCAGAGTTCGTTTAGGTATCGTAAAAAGTGCTCAGTTGCCTCTGCTGGTGGCACGGTGCTAACTACTAGGGTAAGGGGATATCTGCAGGATCCTTTTTGGTGAAGAGGAGCATGTTGCCCATCACACGTTTTTTTTCTTCGTTTGCCATGCAGCTTGTCCAGATGTCGCCGCTCTGAAAACCGGGCTGATTGACTTTTAACCCGGAAGGAAAAGCACTTGTCAGTATCGAATGTTGGCACATGTTTGATGAAAGCTGTTGCTTGCTGCTGTGCACGCTTGCCTCGAAGCTGGTTGCGACGTAAAACGTGTATTCGTTCTAGCGCTCGTTGGACATCGCATCCGGCACGTGTACGTGTAATTTTTGCTACTGTATCGTCAATTATAGTACAAACTGACATACCTAAAATGTAGGATCAATCAGACAATGTGATTGATAGCTTCTGAACCTTAAATCCCTTGAAATTATGGTGCTACAGTGATCGTTGATCTAATGGTTTTTCCTTTGGGTGACTTATTGAACAGTGAAGGAATGGTGAATGTTATTTCTTTAAATCTTCATCAAACCCATTTCGAAATATATGGTAACGGCTGTTTAATTCGTGTACTCAATCAATCAGATTGGTTTTATTGATGGTTTGGAATCTTTTCATGGGAAAACAAATCCATGGTTTCCTGATTAGTAAATGTATATTTTGTATATTCAATAAAAAAAAGCATACAATTCAAATTAACAGCTACATCAACTTAAGTTTTTCACATATTGATATTGTTTTTTGTAGTTTTACCTATTGTAGTTATAGAACATCGTAAATTTCGATGTAATAGTTTTGAGAGATGAACCGTGTTTATTTGGAAAAAATTAAAAAAAAAATGAATTCTTCTTTTGCAATACGATTTATACTAAGTAAACTTTTTACACATTTTTGTTCTTAGAAGTAAACAATTTCATTTTTTCAACAGAAACAACGATCGACTGTTTTGATTAATAGAAATAGCTAATATGAAACGGACAGAACAGCTTACATTCGGTTGCGGATCAGTTTTATAGATTCTAACACTAACCAGGCGCCCCCATCATAAGTCCGATATCCAGTATGATTTATTATCATGAGCAGAGATGATAGAAATACTCCAATAATGACTTGTGATTATCCTATTTATATTAATTTTGCTATTTTTACAATGAAAAAAAAATAAAACAGCTATTTTTATCAACCTCAATTTATTCTACATATTATCAGAATTTATATTGTTATGTTTTTACTGAAGTAATTTTCTTGATTAACTAAATTATATACATAACGCAAGTTTACATCATACGCAACTGTTTTATATTTATTATCATTACTAGTGTTGTGTTTGTTGAACTATATTCCTATGATGTAATAATTTGTTAAAATTAGCTTCAAACGAATTCTAAGCACAACTGTATGTACTTGTACTTACGTAGCTTATCTACGGTGGAAATTTCGAATATTACTTCTTTATATACAGCCGCGCATGCAAACACCGGCTTCTATTTGATGTTCGTGCGATTGCATGCTCATTTATTGCCGCAGTTTGGAGTCCTTCCGTGTCCTTCCGAAATCCTTTAACACGACAGTTCTGTGCCGCACTTCCGTAAACTCCACCAGGAGAGGTCCCTAATGCTTCCTCCACAGTGGTGCCGTTCCTGCTACCCTGCCCGGGTGGCTCGTGGCAAACGCCCTATACCCAGTGCACCATGGAATCGATCGCACGTTTCTGTGCGCGGAAATGTGATTCGTTTCTTTGCTTCCTCTATGAGCGTTCTAATGGTTGAATGGTACGCCTTAGACTGCTGCAGCGCAGGCAAGCCTGGTTTCACTCCCTTCGCTAGTGGCCCTTGGTAGTAGACCTTTCTTTCCGGTGTCACTGGCCCGTAGCTACCCAAATCGGTGGGTTGCGCGGACAATGGGCTAGTCAAACAGCATATGCTGCTGGAATTACCATAACCTCCTTCTACGCTCACAATTGTCTGAATTGTCTGGATTTACAATACATCCCTGCCAGCAGAGGGCACCATGCGGTTGAAAATAGCAATGAAGGTTTGCGGGAACACAGACTAAGGAAAACGGAAGAAGGCGATGAAAAACTATCAGCAACATTAGACTGCCGTCTTTTTTTTTGCGACGGAAGGTATCCTTGTTCGCTCCGAGCAGCCGAAGGACACTGCAAGGTGAGTCATGTGGTTGGTGCCGTGAGCGTTGGTTACGGTTGGCAACCGGGCCGACACCCAAACACACTTGAAACGAACACAACAAGCGCTGCGAGTTGGAAGGAGGGGGTCGGTTGGACGAAAAAGTAGTGCAAAAAGCTAGATAAGAGCGGCAACCTTAAACCACCACGTGATATGGCGGAAGAGTATAAAGGATAGGGAGAGCGAAAGAGAGAGAGAGAGAGAGAGAGAGAGATAAATGAAAAAAAGAAAAAGAGAGTGAGAGAGAGAGGTTACAGAAATAAGTGTGAGCAAAAGCATTTGAGAAGAAAAGCGGTGATAGTAACTAGATGGAACCGTGATTGCATATTTGACGTATGAGGTTTGAGCCAGCAGATTTTCTAGGACAACAAACCGTGCAACGCGCACATGTGGTGTTGCGGATTTGTGATGCCGCCGCAACGAGATGGAAAGCGGAAAAATCATAATGGTTGATAAAAATAGATTGTCGCTGAGTTTCCCGATATCACAATCGTGCGCCCGAGCGGCTCAACAATGAAAACCGAGAGAGTGAGAGAACGAAAGATTGAGCTGAGTAACTCGGGTAACTCGCGAGAGCGGTCGTGTGTTGTTGCTCCATCTCACATGCCGATGTTGCTCCAAGATGCGATATGCGTAGGGTTGCTCCAAGATGCAATGTTGGGTTGGCTGAGGGCGGGAATACAGACACACGGATCAAGGTGTTGTTTTATTTTTTACTTTCGATAAATTAGTGGCTTGCCTAATGATCGCTAAACGTTCTAGCTGGATTACTCGTGGCCGATTTAAAGTGTTTGTTTATCATGATACGATGGACTATCACTATGCAGCATTGCCATTCAATTGCGTAAATAAACGATTAGCACAGTTCCGGATAGGGTGGTAGTGTATTCATATTGATCATTCGTGTTTACTAATGAAGGGTTAAATTGGTCTAGTAATGGTGTTTGTAGTACACTTCATGCTACAACCATTACGAGGTAGCTTTACACCGCGAAACGCTTGAGAGAAATCTTCTCAAATATACCCCGTGTAAAGAGTCCGCGCAATTTTGAAGCATTGCAGCGTTGGACTCCTTTTGTAAGCTACAGTTTGTACCAGGTACTGTTAAGATGCATTTAGTTGCGCTATTAATCGTTGCCACATAATTCCACCCATTGTCCGATGATTGGTTGAGAATTCCCTGCATTCGTAAACGTGCGTCATCGTCAAAAGGGTTGGTAAATTACATGGCTCGTCGAGAAGCTTTTTGCGGCCACCTTGAGAAAGCAAAAACACGAAATGAAGCAAGCAAAATTAACAGGAAATCACTTTCGTCTCATTTGCGTGTGGGGCAATTTCGAAATGAGGCAAAAAAAAAGAACCCCACGCATCATTAAGTCTCACAAGTGGGCGGCCCACCAGGTTTGCAGTGTATGCAACCCATGGCCCGTGTTGGTGGACGTTTGAACGATCGATGATGCTGTGTCGATCATTACTGCGAAAATTGCCGCCGCCGTCAATGGTTTCTTGGTGGCCAAACTGTAAACAAAAGCTTTACATCCGTGCTCCGGCTCGTTCACTCTCGCTCGGTTGGAATTAGTGTTGTTTTTTTTTCGTTTTTTCCCCAGTGGACCCCAGTGAGAGAAACCGGCCTTTTCTCGCCTACCGTAACGGTTATTTGCCTACCAAACGTTCGATTTACAGCAAACTGCCGCCTTGTGCACACCCACGAGCCGTACCATGCATGTGGGACCGCATGCAAACATGTTATCCAGCAGCAGCATGTCTTCTTATGCTCCACCGCGACCGCGTGCGTTTTCTTTCTCTGTCGTTTCCCTTTCGCTGATGTACGCTGCTCCAAAAGGGGGGGATTGCTCTCGGCATGCTCTCAATCTCTCTGGCCTGCCCACTGTGGGGCTGATCGGGAGCCTGCGATCGTTGCTGCGCTCGCGTTTCTCTCTGTGAGTGGTCGCGGATTCGCGCGGAACAACCCCGAAGACCGTGGTTTTGTGATGTGAGCGCCAAGCCGAATTCCCGTACCGATGGCGCGTATCCAGTTTCGTCGTGCGTTGGGTTCGCTATTTGCACTTTGTTTAGGTTATATTACTCTGGTGCCGTTCGGAAAAATCTTCAGTCATCCGCGATCCGTTGTTGGTAATGGTTGATATCCACCGTCGTTTTGTATCTGTCCCGTCGTCGTCTTCGTCGTCCTCGTCATCATCATCATCAACACCGTCATCATCGTAGTCGTTGGGGTTGTCCGAAACGTGGCCGTTGAAGGCGCCACAACCGTCGTTCGTTTGATGAGTAGTGTATGTTGTTGAACAAAAAAAAAACAAGTTTTTGTGTCCTTTGTTTCAAATTGTGATTTTTGTGTGGTTTTAAACATGGTAGAACTAGAAGAAGGGGCAAAAAATGGTCCATTGATACTTATGATACAGCATTTACGACGATGTATAGCGATGCTCTGGTGCTTAAAAATACAAAATGATACGTGATTCTCGGATACGTGTAACGTGTTTGCAGGAAATGTTAGCATAGCGTGAAAATATTTACCCCAAGAGATGCTGCAAGTATATGCGCATTCTTAAAAAACGAATTGAATATATAGTTATCACACTGGAACCATCGTTGATTCATTCAATCAATGAGAAGTTTAAACAATTTTACCAAAATAAGCTCTTTTCATCTTTTGCTGTTATCGTAACAATAATTGTCAATATAAAAAGCTAGTGGCTAAAGCAGAGGTTATAGTTCAAACTTTACACCAGGAGTGCACTAGATCGGTGCTGTAGCGGAACGTTTGGTAAAAAGCGCGCTTTGCTTAGAAATTCGAATGGAAAAAGTAAACGAAAAGTAACCGGCAAAGTCACGTTGCATAATGTTGCTTTGCTTTGAGTTATTACGTGTTTCGTTTGCGTAATAATAAAAGCAAACAATCCTGAATACTGGCCATGGAAGTAAATGTAGAAGATAAAAACTCCAATTTAAACCATCATAAGTCCAAATGCACCATACGAGAGAGCCTAAAAGTTAGATGGAAAACCGGGTAACAGTAGTTCCTATTTTCGCGAATGCGGAAGCATGATTTGAAAATTAAAAGTGAAATGTACCGGTCATCGAAAGCGATCGGAAACGGTGTCCAAATTTACCGCGGGCTTTTACTTTCGGTGCGAATTCTTTATCAGTTTGAAGTGAAAGTGTGCGTACGGTTTCGTTAGTCTATACCGCGTGGAACGTAGGCATGGTTGGAAGGTGGAAAATGTCATGCGTTTTGGTTTGTGAATGTGATTTTATTTTTGTTTTTTGTTTTTCCCCAACGCAGCCGTAATAGAGTGATACAATTTCATAACAAAATAACGAGTCCATCAAATCCGCTTGTCAGTCATACGACAGATTGAAATGTGAGTTCGGAATCGAATCATTACAAGCGAAACGTGCACGTGAGACGATCGTGGGTATTTCCACCGGTGAAGCGCAGATAAGGAGTGGAAAACCCATCAAAATCAGTGAACGAACGAGACGTGTGCGACACCGGTAACCGGCGCTGGGAAGATGCAAATTGTCGTGTCCCGTTGACGAACGGCGCTTTCGCTTCGGAAAAAAAAGTAATGAAATATTTTATTACACTTTCTAGCGTTCGTTCAAATATATCCGTACGCCTTCACTATTTGCCTTTGCTTGCGGTTCTAAATGGAGAAATCTTCCCTGAGTGAAGGCTGGCTGTATTCAAACGTTCGTGGTACGCATTTTGCTGAGGGCATTCTTTTTCGCGGGTTTAGTGTTTTTTTCTTCTACGGCACATCTCAATTTGTGCTCGTTTGCGCGAGAAGGATATGATGGTACACAATGGCGCATCCGTGGTGGGCAACAATCGTTCGATTTGCTTTCGGTGCGCTAACCCGGGAATTTGCTTCGAGCCATTTTCCGGGCATATCAACATCGCTTCCGTGCGCCGTTGTTCGACGATCGCATTCGGATAGTTCTATTTTGAGCCCTTAGCCGAACTATGTTGTCCCGGGCTGCGCTGCCGGCTGTTTGGCCCGGGTGTGTGTGTGTGTGTATGTTTTTGTTACATTGACAGACGGCATGGAAATCTGCGACACTGCGAGAAAAGTCAGAGACCTTCGGCGAAAATGTGATACCACCCCCTACAGGTGGGGGGAAATTCGAAGCGAAACATTTCGCTGGCAAAAACAACAAATACGTCCAACCGAACGCGCGCGTACACACAAGCAAACGCACGCACCACGTGCGTCTCTCGACGATGGATCTCGCGGACGCGGTTGTTGAGGGTGGCAAGATAGGTCTTGGCTAGTTTCAGCGTGGCCAGTTTTGGCCGATTTCCATCGTTTTTCGTTCGGCATTTGTTGGGCGCATCGAAACGGTGACGGACGGTGTTTCGCGTGGCGCAGCGCCGCTAGGTGTTTATGTAAAGTTGGAAGCATTTTCATCGCTCAAACGCCTCCAAGTTGCGGCGCGTTTTTTGCCGCATACTCTCGCACATACAACGGGGCTGTGAGTAAGTGTGTGGGTGTGGGTGTGTGTGTGCGTGCTTAAAGGCCGCTTTTTTTTTTTGCTCTTGCTCGCTTTCGTTCCCTCTTTTTCCGGCGGCACCACATTCGTCAATCCGTTGGCGCTCGCCATGGAAGAGAAACGTTCGATTTCAATCTTTGCGCTGGGGGCGGAAGAAAATCGCAGTAAGCCGGACGGCCGGCGGGTTCGGAACGCTAGGAAAAGTCGACTGCGTGGCTGCAAAAGTCGGCCAGATTGACATTTAACTGGTGGGGAAATTTTCTGTCCCGTCTCGCCGGCCGTCTCGCTTCAGCTGATCGCGTGATGCTGACGTGAAAATGACGTAGTCGTCTCCCTTTTAGAAAAAAAACCCGTAATGAAACAGAGCTCAGCGATGGATCCAGCGACGAGAACACGAATTGGTTGTGGAGGGAAGGACGTTCCTCAAGAACGACCGGTCGGGTGTGTGTGTGTGTGTTTTGTTTCACACTTTTTTCGCTTTTCATTCAGGGAACGGATTTGAGCGATTGAGCAGCAACGATTGTGTGTTTGCGTCCGGGGCGTGCTGTGTGTCCAATGATGGGCGCAAAATTGAAAAGAACCCTCCCCTGCACAAACCCGACCATCACTGATGAAGTGGAAGCTCCAACAAAAGTGGAAGAAAAAACACTTGCGAGAAAAGAACAGAAATCTGTGGAGCGGCGGAAAAATTATATAATAGATCGCGTGCAATCGCCATCGGAACGGCGGAGGAAATTGTACGATTTTTCCGTTGTTCAAGGCGTGCCGCCACGACAAAAGGACGAACCCCAGGGGGTGGGAAAATCCAAGGCAACATCAAGGGAAAATGAACCCATTCAGTGGCACACCGACGGGGGGTGGGATGGAGTTGGTGCGAGAATACCTTTCCAAGGGCTTATCAGGCACTTTGCGTAATCGTGTTGGGCTTTCCTATCGAGTGTGTTGACGGTAATGGTACAACGTGCCGGAATTAAATTGACGCCCGGCCAGCGACGGTACGCCAACGGACTGCGGCGCTTACGTTTTGGTTGGGTTTGAGGCAAGATTAAAGAACGTCTCGGGAAATCGGGCGAGCTGCTGCATCCCCGAAATGTTTCCCCGGTTTCCTAGAAGGTCGGTTTTTATGTTGCTTTAAATCACGTGCTCCAGTCGGTAGCCGCGGGATCGATTTTTTTTTGCCGGCTCCTGCCACCGGAGTGGTTTCCGTTTTTCATTCTAATTTTTCGGGATAACGCAATCGCTCGCCTCGCCTCGAGCAAACCGTGTGCGTTCGTTTGATCTTGCTACTGGGCGAAGAGAAGAGGCGTATTAGCGCGACTAATGAGGCGGCGAATTACTGCTCGCACTGGGATGTATAATTAATAATGACCATCGGTTTTTATGTCTGTATCGTTGCATGACTTTTTTCAATTCATTACCACATCCTTTGCTCGGCCGTCGGTGAATGTGTATTCCCTGTTTTTTTTTTCATTGGTTTGGTTGATTTGAATGAATTTTACGAGCGATAAGGCTTGATTTAAAAACCTATAACATGCAACAGCGATCCACTGTGCAGAAACTCGCGCAGTTAACGATTATTAATCGCTTCGAGCTTGTGGTGTTATCATCATCGAGCAATGATCCCAGCCATCGTACCGTTTTCCAAACGCATTTCTGTTCGTTTGCTGGCTGTGGGGCACAACAAAAAAAAAAGAAAAGAGAGCCGCAATATGCACAACCCAGATGGAATGCAAACGAAGACGGCCATTGCCGGGCCAACAATTGCTGGTTACGGCGTGGCGGGAAATAAATAGCCAAACGTGTGGCACCCGCACGCGTGCAATTAGCGAAAGTTTCCAGGGTGTTGATGTTTGATCAATGAACGGTGAACGAGATGATGGCCGCGAGTGTAAGGCGAATGGCATCTTTCGCTGCCACAAAGCGCGGCCGGCAGCAAAGCGTAACGAACGGACAGCTTAAGAGAGACGAGCCGCTCGATGCGCTATCCACCGGGAAATGTTCGAAGGTTCGAACTCCTCCGGTGGTAGATACGCGCGCATTGGTTTACGCGCGGAGGCACAGTTTCGAGTTGTGGTCTGTAAACAAGCACTACTCCTACGCTGCAACTGGATAGTGGTAGTTAAACTAATAACCGTGCGCACACCACCGCCTCTTCGCTGTTGAAAGGATGATGACGGGGGAGTCGATGGAGGCGTCCTACAGTTGCTATTTGATCGCTGGTTTGGTGCCCCGAACAAGGCAACACTGCAGTTGTACTTCGGTGCATTAGTCTTATTTTGAGGTTGTTTTTTGTTCCTTTTTTCTACATTCATTCACTCCGTATGGACACACATGACAAGATTGCAGTAAATAACGTAAACCAGCAAGTGATGGTTTTTTTTATTGTTCGTATCCTACGTGCGTGGAAGCCCTCTCGTATGCCACTGCTCGTAAACGGTTTGGGATTTTGTTTTGATTTTTTTTTGTTTCTGGTGCACGATGCGTCAGCTAGCAAACTTTTTATATTCGCTGTGCGAGCCCTTAGAATCAGTGTTAAACACTTGAGCAAACATGACCGAACCACTGGGTTTTGTAGTGCTGAATGTTGCACCTCTGGTGTTTTTTTTTCTTCTCTCAAACGCGTTGGCCGTTTGAACTTTTTTCCGTTTGGAATTGTTGCTCGTGCCTACCAAACTGACGGGGTCTGAATATGCTTTCCGTTTCGATTCGACGTTAGGTTCGATTTAGGAGTTTTCCTTTCGATCTATCAGCGCTAAACCTGCCCTTCGTACGTGAACGTGTGTGGGTGTGTGTGTTTCTCCTTTCACATTCGTATGCCTTTTTTTGTCCATCCTAACCGTAATCTAACTACCGCAGTTTTAATTTACACCAGCGCTCTAAGTTTATGACGCAAGCGCGGCACGCTGAACCGCCGGTGCGCGAATGTTTTCCGATCAGTCAAAGACTTTTGAAGGCTTTCGGTCGGTGTCTCGAACATGTGGGAGCAAAAACAGCCCGCTTCATTGCGACCAGCGACCGATTGTAGGATGCATGCAGCTTGACGAATTGCATTAGCATGCCGTAACGCCGGGTCAGGCGGGAACGATGGCTGGAGTCAATGGCATTTGAGTGATTTTCCTCACGCACACCCACACACACACACACACACACACATGGAGCCGGATAAACTTTGCAAACAGAAACAAAAAATAAATAAAGGGAAGCGTTAAACGTATGATGTGCGGAAAAGAGCACTCTATTCGCAGCATGTGCCGCTACTTACCATCGAGAGTGTTGGATTAGGTCATTAAGCAGAAACGAATGGATAACATATATCAATATGGTTTATGTTGGAAAGATACACACGCGCGCAACTACATGCATGCTGTTTGTTACTTTTACTTCTTCTTTGCGTTCGATAATTGAATACATTTGGATCGGATATTGCTTTCACATCTTCCCTGGGCGTGTGTTCGTTCGCGCTTACAGGTTTAATGGTAGTCCCGGACACCTCAGATCCATTTTTCACGTTTCTTTATCTCGGTTTTGCACCCCAGCCCATTTCGTACATAATTTTTGGCTCGCAATCTTAACCGTCGAGTCGAAGCTAATCGTCGGAACCCATCGAAAATGTTATTAATGATCGTATCGAATGTTGAGCGAACAATCAAAGATGCTCCACGGGGAATAGGCAAACCACGCGAAGAAGCGTAGTTTGACCAGGCTCGACCCTTCAAGGCCTGGAGGTGTTTTAGTGTGGCTGTTTTTTTTTCGTGGCTTCGCTCACACCGCAAAAGGCAATGTAAAATTGATCGTAGAAGCTGTCCGATGGGATTCGATCATCTTGCACGCGTATCGTAGACAGAGAGAGTGAGTGTGTTTCGACGTTGTTTAACGCCTCGGATGTGGTTGAGGTAACGAAGGCTTAACAAGACTTTACCGCGCGACCGTTGTTGGCAGTTACCGATCGAACCGGCTAATGACTGCAAAAATTGATGACTTTTTTGATGATGTCATGCGCGACAGCGTGCTGTCTCTGTTGACCCCTACCCCGACCGATTATGACAGATGGAATGAGGCTCGACTATCGGTGGGCTTTGCTGTGGGGGCAGAAAATACAGCGAGATTTTCAGGAGGTCGTAGATTGTGTTCGCTGCCACAATCGCACTGCCCGTGGGTTCAATCTGAGCTCTCCCAACATTCGCCTATACACGCCCGCCCGCCGGCTTGGGTAATCATTTGTGTTCGCGAAGGTACGATCTTGCGGATATTGAAACGTTTGCATCAGCACCCAAAAGCGATTATTTTAACTGTGTTGTTTGTAATTTGCTTTCGTTGGATGGGCGCGCTGTTACGAAGACATTTACCCCAGTGAGGGAATTTTTCTTACGGTCTCATAATTCAGTTACCGTTTCTGCGCGAGGTTTGATTTCATCAGTGGCCATTGTTCCAGTGCCGTGCGCCAAAGAAAGTCTCATCGTACCGTATGCGCATCTTGCGAACTGATTTCGTTATTATATGGGCAACATTCTTCCCGTTTCTCGCGCGTAGCTTCTTGCCGCGCAGCATAACGTTCCGCTCCGATAGGCGGCTTCATGGTTTAATCTACAAACAAGCCTCCGCTGCTAAGCGAAAGAGAACACTCCCGCACGGTTGGCGTCGATCGAAAGCGAAAGCGAAACCCGTTGCCATCGAGAGGAGCTCTGTGTGTGCGGGGCTGGATGCAGTGTTTGTGGCGCAGAGCGTAGCGAAGGGCTAGAAAGGGAGAAAATGGTAGCAACATTAAAAAAGCCAATCAGCTGATCCAAGAGCAAAGCGTTGCAGCGAACAGCGCGTTGTTTCGGTCGCGAGTGAACACTCAGCGAGGATCGAGGCAAATGTGCCGTGGCTCGGCGGGTGCTGTTAATAATGAAAGCCCCAAAGGGAGCGTTAGGGTGCCATAAAAAATGTATTAGCAGCGTGCGGGACGAAAAAGAAACACACCACCACTCGACGGGTTTCCAAATTCCCTTGCATTGCCGAATCTCATCGAAAGAGCCGCGTCCAAACGAACGCAGGCCTTCGCTGGAAAGGGCTCCTCCGATCAAATGGGCTGGAATTGATTTGGAAATCATTTGAAAGGGAAAGCGCGTTGAACTCGCCGAACGTGTCACCGTCAGGAGGGAACTGGAAATTTCATAACTTCCCTCCCAGATTGGATCGCGTTGACCGTGGGCTGGCTGAGCTGGAGCGATCGTGTTTTTTTTTTCGGAGCCACGATCAGTGCGGAAGGTTGACAAACTCAACCAAACGCGTGCATTTCATGGCGTGAAAGAGCTGGAGAAGGGAATTCGTGAGGGAAACTGCGCTACAGGCAGCGTTTCGGAATTCCTCGTGTTGCTTTTGCGTTTTGGAACTGCAAGGGAGGCTGCCTCTTGGGTAACCGGCTGGGGACTGGTATTGATTTGAGATCACTCTAAATTAGGACCCTGTGGCTCGTGCTGTGTACGACTCGTTTTTGGCGGCTGGTCGAAACTCCGTAGAGGAGGAGGCTTTACGACCGACCGGCGTTGCATGCAGTTGAATGAAACAATTTATCAAAATTACGTACCCGTGTGGTGGAACGCGGAAAAAAACGCGGCTCCACCAAGCCGTTTAGTGGAAGAAAAATGCGTTCATGTTTCAATGGCATTCTTCATTACGTGCGAATGATGAATATACGTTTCGATTAAATGGACGATCGCCCGCTTCTGCTTCCTTCGGCTCCCGGGACAAGACACTCCATTCGACGCGCCGGTGTGTTCGTACGGTGGCCAAAAATTGGTGGCGTATTTGGGGGTTACCGTAAGAAGATTTATGCCTCATTAAATTTATGAGTGTAGTAAGTATCGAGCTACCGTGTGTGTATACCACCGTGCGGACGGTGAGAATGGGCGAACGGTGACGGTAGCCGGCAGGCTTTGGCTGCAAATTTTACAACATATTTCCAGCCATTGTCGTTCGCGTTCTCGAAGCCACGAAACACGGCGGGCTGCCAACAGTCGCGCAGCTAGCAGAGGTTCAGGCGTGCTGCTACATTTTTCATTTCTTTCCCATTCGAACCGCTGCCAATTGTTGAGCGTTGCGTTCCCGTAATTGTGCGCTGGCTGTTGTTGTCGTCACCAGGAGCATGATATGATGCATGGCCGCCGGCGCGAGCAATTACGAATCGAGATGATGATACAATTACAACTACACCCCGCCCGAGGACCGGAGCATCGGTTGTGCTGCTGCAATTCGAAGAGCAGGAATGCCTTGCGTAACCAGAAGGGTGCATTCGTGCTTTTGAAATATTTATTCGTTTTCAGGAACGACCGTTTGGTGTGTTTACTTACGTCGAATCGCAAACTGTTTAATTAAGTATTTCTTATTTGCTGTTGGTTTTATAGCAATGATATTAAATGCATGAGTATCCTGCACGGATCTGCTGGGCGCAAGTCGGGTTGGTTACGCGATTTTTTATCCGCCGCATCCCGAAGCATGCCTGAAGCCTTTGATCAAACGCAAGCGAAATGGTTGCATACCTTAGGCGGCAAACACTCGTCCTCGGAGGGGCACACGGAAGGATATTCAAATCACCGCGTAAACCGCAACGTTCTTCCCTCGGTTGGCGGGAGCGATATAAAGAGTGAAATGAATTCCTGCAGAAAGTTATCCGTCGGAATGGAGGAAATTCCTAACCGCCTTTTCGAAACGCCGCATAGATTTCATACCTTTGTTGGAAAATTCTGACCAACACGGCGTCGCTCACAAAATTTATCGATTCGTTTACGTGTCTGACTGCTAGATTGAGGGATACGTTTAATTTTTTTGTTGCTAAATTCCTTACTAATTTATGCCCGTTTTCTGTGTGCATGAAATGGGGTGCTTTTGTTTCGTTTAGCAAATTGGGAGCTCAAAACTCTTCTTAACATTGCACAACGCATCCGTGCCTCGCGCACTTACCTTCAACGGGTTAGTTTGCCTGTGCTTTCGATGAACTCTTGCATGGAAACGTGCTGAAGGGTGTTGGTTAAAATTCAGCATCGATTTTCCGAACGGTTGCTGCTGGTAAATGTTTTCCGCAACTCGAGTTAAAGATTCGCTTTCCAGTGCTCGATCGGTGAGTAATCATCGACCGGCTATGCAATAGAATTTGAAACAACGTGCGCTGAATGTATTACCGCTGGTTTACGCAAGCATTTGCGTTGGTCCCGGAAAAGTTGAAAGTTTGTTGAACTTTGATCCTACCCTCGCGTTTTTTGCTTGCCGTTTGTTGGATGGTCGATGAATTTCAATTCCTGTTTTGAATCATTAAAGCTGCGTTTTACTCATTTTTGCATCTTGCTTAGCTTAAAGTGCTGCGAGTTGGTTTTGATGCAGAATGGCCGATACAAAATATGTTTTGAGGTGAAGGTTTTTGAATTTATAAAACAGCAATCAAACACACCTTTAAATTCGAGAACCATTTTTTTCAATCCAAAAAACAAGAATTTATGTAGCTATCTGGAACATGTAAGTTCTACAAGGAATTCGTGTCTAGGGTTGAACTAGGGCGATTTTGGTAATCCCTGGTGGAAAACAAGTTCCAACCCATGTAGGATACGGTGAATCGAGTAGCGTGGGATGTTTGTTTATCATACGATTATAGCTTAAGCTCTGTTCATTTCACCTCTCTACCATCTATAAAATATTGAACTTAGGTGGAGTTTAACCGATGGTAGCACGGTGTTTACTTATTTCGCTTACTAAATAATCGAAATGATGACTAAGATTAACGCTGAGGCGTCTCTTTTCTACCTCAAAATGTGCGCTTGAGCTTTGCGAACGTAGCACCTTGTTGTCTTTCCTGCCATGTGGTGGTAGATCACTCGATGCCACGAAGGTTCTTTTCTCGATTTTTCGCTTAGATAGCGGTGTCCACCGTTTGGCGCAGATCCTAATCCGCATGAGACTTCCGGTTCGGGGGTCGAAGCGCTCGGTAAAACCGCGTCTAATCCCTCGCTGATTAATGGCAATGATGAACTGACCGACCACGTGCCTCGATGCGTGTTTCTGTAAATGGCCTCCGGTTGTGACGGTGCTCCCCTGGTTCGTAGGACAGAAAGATTGGTTTCGTTTTCCACCGTGCGTACCCAGCTCACGGCATAGCGAAAGCGAGAGCTGCGGGACTTCCGAAAATGTGAAACGAAGAAATAGCTTATGCAAGCCTAGGCTCTTAACCGTGGTTCTTCGACCGTCGCCAAATGCACGAGCATGCGCGTGAGATTTCGTGACAAGGCGAAGGTGACAGGCGTGCGATGGGTATGATGATGACGAAAATCCGTTTATTTTTTTTTGTTGCTTATCTATCCTCCGCTCCAAAGTACGTAATGATATTCGACGCTATCCTCTGGTCGGGTGGATAACTTCTCTACTTTGCTGGTGTTTTCTCTGGAGATTCAGCACCGGAGATGAACGTCTGCTGACCAGAAACGTGACGTATTTGACTATTTTGTGTATACGTTCTAAAGTACATCAATGTTTTGGCAAAATGACTATATTTTGAAGCGCGCCGGGAAGTCCATCTTGCAAATACAAAGACTGAATAATATGATATTGGTATATTATTAAACCATGGTATTAAAAAAAATGGAACTACAATTTGTGCTGAAAAATATAATGGTTCATCGCCATGAGCTCTTTCATAAAATATATTATATAATCTACTGCAGTGATCCAAACTCCCGTGGTCCATCTAAAAAGCTTTGCCTTCATAAACTCTTGGCTTACGTCTGTTTTACGTACCCTCGTCTTAGTCAGATCTTAGGCTGCATATCTGTCGATTTTTGCGCATGAATGAAACATTCATACTTTTGCGGTGTCTGAAACGATAGTGGTTAGATGGTTTTGATGGGTTCGAAAAGGTGAACGATTGCTTCAAAACCTGATCACTTGCGCACACCTTGCCACCCGAAAGCCGTAAAAACAAGCAACAACCCCTAAGTTAGGCCGACAGTGACCTCGACCGCGATGACACCCCGAAGGCATATAAAAATCCCCTTTTAAAACGGCAATGTGCCTTTCCTTCCTTCCGAGCCGGCGCCACACCAGTATCCCTGGACCGTGTTCGTTCCATGAGGCCAATGCTGGCGGTTATGATGGTGGTTTTATGATACGGTTCGCTTGGTCAGACAGAGATCGTGAGGTGGCGCAGTTAAGGCCCAACCAGATCGTTCTAAGCAAAACGACAAGAATATTTCAGAAGGCAGTTCTGGTGGTTCTCTTCACCTGTGCTGGTTTGGAAATCAGCTTGACTTTGGGATCTAGCGTAGCGGTGAACTTGGGCATGGGAAAACAAAACAAAGAACACGTTTTCTGGCCTGGCCACCAAAATTATAGGCGGAAAATGAAGAAGTACGGTGGCGAAGAAAACAGATCACCAGACTAATACGTATGAATGTCTGGATGGAGTGGGAAAAGTCGTCAAAACAAAATGAAACAAAAGGGAATCCAACATCACCTCAATTCGTGGTCATCCTTTTTTTACGACATCGTTTATCGTGCAGAATTTCGCCATTCTTGTTGATGGACTTAGCTGTCGTTGTCGTCATCGTCTTGTTTATGCATAATACCACCCAGCTGTCTCCAGTGCGATTGCATGACGTGCACGCTATCACGGAAATAAGTGTGATATAAGGAAGGAAACCCGTGGAGATCAAGCAAAGTTTTTGAGAAATGTGTCAGAATGTAGCATTCTGCTCATCGGTGCGTTGGTAAGACACATCTTACCGATCAGATCTGGTCGAGCTTGTGGACTTACGTTGCGAGTCTCTGATTGCGTTGCTGAATCCTGATGGACTTCGGAAACCCTCTATCCAAACGTTTTGGCGATGTGAAAGCCTTAACTGCGAAAGCCAACTCATATCCATCTCTTCGAGGCAGAGCACACGATAGGAACAAACCTAAGAAGAAAGAGTGATTCCAGGAGGTTTAGGCTTTATTGCCTAATCTCTTGTCGTTCACTTGGATTTACAACCGGTATTATATATGTATTTATATACGTGAGGGTATTTTTGGATGTGATACCAATGCTGATTCTCGTGTGGGTTCTTTGAACCCGTACCGTAGCGTATAGGTGTGCCACTTTTCCAAGAATGTGGGGTTGAAGCTATTTTCAGTTCGAAGATGGATGGAGATTTGTTCTTTCGAGTTGGCAGAAGTTGCGTTGAGTTATATTGTCATATGAGCGGTAAAAATCCGATTAGCGGTTGGTATCGTTAACAGTTATGAATTTTAAAACGCAGACTAAAAAGTGAGCTCTGTTTCAAAATGATTTACATAACTCGAGCAGATTCTTTTTCGTATTTTGTTTCACCAACATGTAAGTATGTTGGATTTTCGCGTGAAGTCAGCCAAGTTCAGCGTTAATTCCTTCTTGTGGTCGTATTATTTCTTGCGTGAGGCTGTCTGCTTTGGAGGTATTTTTTGCAGCCTTCAACGAGCCCAAATATTCGATTTAATAAGGAAGACGCACATAAACTCATTCAGCTAAGGCGCTGGAGCGAACAGGATACGATTCCGTCAAGTCACTAGCGTTAGCAAACAAACACTGGGATTAGGTTGTTTGAGGTTTTTTATACCTTGTTTTCCTTTGCTGTGGTTGTTTTGCCGGTGGTCTCTATTTCCGACGAACACACTGCAATTAACCGCAGCGCGATGTGAACGCTCCCGATCCGTCGGCTTGGATTCGAGCCGCAGCAATTCGGAAGAATGATTCGGACGAAAATGTTCCATCATTCGCCACAAGAAACGGACAAGGTCGTGAATTATAAAAATATAAACAAATCCCTTCGTTCCGTACCTGCCATATGCTTAGGGCTGCTTTCTGAATTGCTGACTCGTTGCCAATCTCGCGCTTAATTGGTTGTTGAAGCAATCAATTAGCTTTCGGCGTTAAGCAGGAACGAATGAAATCTGTTTTTCGTGTTTGTTTTCTCGTTTGCACCAGCAGAAAGGTCTAATGAGCTTTCTTTGCACTGTTGCAAGGGTTTCTTTTCCGTATACAACAATAAGTTCATTCGGTTAGAGATCTGTTTATTTTTGTTTCCCAAAATCAATTGTCGAACACATTCCGTCAACAAAGTATCATCATTTCAATTATGTTATTAAGATTCGTTCGAACAGATGCACAAAACGTTTGATGTGTGAGTTGTGCGATAGAAACATTTTCGGAAAGCAATATGCAAAATTAGTTACCGAAGGTATAGATTGTACAAGTATTAATTTGAATACTCTGCCACAATATCAATCATTTATGTGTTGATTCGATGCTTCTCATAGTCCAAAAATATTTGAGCATTAAAAAAAAGTGCCATTGATTCGTTTACAAATATTGAGTTTTCTAAAATCAAAAATTCTCTCAGCGGATTATTTTCACTGCTAGCAAACAGTTTTGTGTTTTAATGTTTGCTTATTTTTTGTCTTGTTTAGATAAGACTCCCAAGATAAAAAACTTTTTACGTTTGAAACTTTAAGCGCGCAGCTTTGAATGTTAATGCGTTCGGTAGCAGCATGGAGTTGAAAAAAAAAAACGAGCTCTCTTGTACCGAAGTTTCCACAGCGGAAAAAACAACTTTAAAGGGATGATAAATTGGGTCAACGTTTGCTGATTTTATACGAAGCACTTGTTTAAAGTTCCAGGCGCAAACCATCACGTTCATCTTCGCGTTTGGTATCCGTGTAGAAGTATAAAGACAGCTGACCCTTAAGTATGGTGGTTTTAGAGAGGCATTAATTAAAAACAAACAGGTACGATGCTGCAAGCAAACAGCACTCATTAGGTGATGAATAAAAAGCCGGGGGACCATGGATGCCTAGCAACGCTGTGCTCGGTTGCCATTGCAGTTGATGTATTCGATATGACGGTCATGTTTTCTCTATTGCACAAAACCAAACTCACCCTCCCCCAGCAAGGAAGCAATCTGGCAAAGGGTTGGCCATAGAACAAATCATCCTCTCTTTCGGCAAACACAAAATGGGCCACCGTGCAGCACGGCCTCGAACAACTTGTAGCAGTTGCTCTGGCACACAGCCAAAGAGTGTGTGTGTTGCACAGTCTTTCGGTGTCGTTTTACGGAGGAATTGTTCTGAAGTCAATTACCGCTATTAGTTGAAGTAGTTCCCGGAGCCAAGTCGGATGTTTGCGATGGGACGGAAGCTCGTCTGGTGGCTGTTGCTTCTGACAGAGAGCGAGTTATGATAGCCAACCAGCGCTGACCGGTGCTGTATCTCATTATCCAGCGAGAGTTTCGTGTTTTCTCTTTTTTACGATTTTACAATCCTTTCACGGTGGTTTACCTTCAATCGATGCACCTTCCGCAATGTCGAACGAGAAATGTTTTTGTGCTTTCGCACTGCTCAGTGGTTTGCATACCTGCCAAGTATGTTTTTGTTGTATGACTGATATGATGGGGCGTTTAAAACGTTTTGTTTTTTATCAAACATACTCAGCAATATTTTGATAATTATTTTGTGACGATATATTGTTTCGTTAATGTCGGTTGATCGTTACGACAGAGAGTTTTTGTCATGTAGTCAATCTAAAGTACATTGCAATGGATATGGTGTTAAAGATTAGCTCACTCCGCTTGCTGTAAGCCGGCATTTGCTACCTTTTTTGGGTATTGTTGATGAGTCATTTTTTCTGTTGTGAACGTTGTTTTCGTAGATGAAAGAAGCTAGGGTAGTGAAATATTGAAATTTTTCGTTTATTTGAACATCGCTCCATTTGAACCGCTATGTTTACGCACAAAAAGTGTAAATAAATAAATTTTCATCTCAGTTTTCTGTGTCAAACACTCGCCATCCTGGCTTTTGCTTGCTCGTTTATTCTGTGTTTCGTCATATAAATTGTCAATTGACCGAACATTCATGGCATTCAGCGATTCGTTAAATTGGAATGAGTGCAATCAATGCGTTGTTTCGTATTAAATACACCTCATTCAGCTGGATCGGTTAGGAGGTTGTATTAAGCGAGCCCCTCCAATCGTCATCGATAAATAGTGGATGTCGACAGGACGCTAGTGTTATACATCATGTACCCTTCAACACCGGCGTACCCGTGATCATTTAGAACGAATGTTCCTACACTGTGATGTTGTTTGCGTGTGTTTTTTAGGCATCAAAATTAATTATTGATCTTCCAATCGTACGCATCGGTTCCTTCTGGCTGCGTGGTGTGCGAACCGGTACTGCTCATGCCGCTGGCACGTGCAGCCTTAGCACATATACGCGCCCTACCTATTCGAATGGGAACCGGTACAGGTGCTGGTGGCGTTTTGTAGCGAAACAACCGGTGCGGAATCGGAGTTAATTAAACTTAGCCGGTTAGATTTCAATCGCATAAACTCGGCCTTCCCATTTTCTCCCGTCTCTTACCGTTTAGCTGATGTTGACAAAATAGGTAAACAGCACGCGGTTTGGTCAGCAGTGCTGTATCCTTCATCCGTGTTTGGGCCATGGTAGTAAGCTTCTTTGCCACCCGGATCGCGCTACCACTTTAGTTAGTGTGTCCGAGCTTTGGCAGCTCGTTCGCGATTCGGGTGGCCATAATTCGAAAACTTCGCATTTTAGCGAAGTTGAAAATTAATTAATGTTTTGCCACTCTTGACGCGAATGGTGGCAACACGCATAGGATGTGATGGCGAAAAGGACAAAAAAACGCACAGCAACGAAATAATGTTTCTGCGTTTGAGTGGAAAAATGGAAGAAGAAATTCGGTTGCCTTGAAGGTGTGTGGTGCTGGTGAAAAATGCGTGAAAAATCGTGAAAAATGAAGAAGAAATTTTGAATCCAATTTCTCTGAACCCGTGCAGCCCGGGTACCTTCGTCTTCATTTTGTGCCTGTCGTCTACTCCGGCAATCGGGGTAAGGCCATGTAACTTGTCCCGAACTTTCCTACTTTAGCACTTCGGTGTTTTTAATTTTATTTTATCGAACGCGTCTCCCTTTCCTGCCAGCGGTCTGACACTCACACTCATTTGCCTGTTCCATCGACTCCATAAACATCGCCATCGTCATAGCCTTCATTACATGGAAGCATCCTCGGTAGCAAGCAAAGGCTGTATGGTAGGAAAGATGCGCTCTGGTGTCAAAACGGTGAACTTGTTGGGTCCATTTTCCGCACCGCTTCGTTCGTCCGTCATTTCGCGCGTCCGATGAAAGGAAAATTTACATTACCTATAATTCAATTTTAATTATTAATCTTTCATAACTTCGCCGCGCATCCGATCGGCGGTGCGTGTGACGAAGAAAAGGTTGCTTATCGCGCGGAAAAGAGGGCATGTGATGGGTTTCCGAAATTTATAGGCCTTCCCGCTTACTCCTGCTCTGCGGGAGGGCTTCGTTAATTACTGAAGAAGCTATTTGGACGCTAAAGTTTTAAGCCGCCAGCTTCGAGTGTCTGTTGTGAAGATCATTATTCGATACCTGGAAGATGAGTGCAAGGTGTGTTTACGTCGAGTGGAATTTCCGTTCGTTTTTACCCTTACAATCTTAATTATTGACCGAGTGCGTTAAACACAAAAGTAGATTTTTTTTTTGCATAAACCTTGGGTAGAATTTATGTGACTTTAAGGCTTGTTGTACAAGCACTCTGGTGTTGTAAATATTCATCGCGTTAAGACGTTTTGAGACATGGTAAATCTCGCACAATTTTTGCCTACTTACGCAAAAGTTCTAATGATAATGAATTCAATGAAATTAATTTTGGTTTCGCTGTAATTAAATTTTAATTTCATTTTTTCGCTTTCATTTTGGCGTTAGTACAGCGAAGGGAAAAAGGTGGCTTTACGTGACAGTTTTAATAACACACTTTTGCTATATTCCCGGTTGTTATTTAATCGGTAAGAAAATTTACAATGCTTTCTTAAAGGATTATGAGACAGCTTGTCCTGTTGCAAGTGATCAGTGATTCTGATTAGATCTCATTATTCAATGATCCCTTCAGTTTCATGTAGACGTGAAAAGGCCATACGCGTTGGCTTCGATTGCTCGTGGTTTTAGATGCCACAGGTTGTCTATTCGGTGGAAATATTTCAAAATTGAAACCAAAATTCTCGGAAAAACAGGAACAAGCGGTCAACAGTACCGGAAATACGCCTAATTTGCAATTTTAATTACCTTTCAATGAAAAAGCACAATATCGTAGTACTCTGAAAAGCCTCATTCTTCACTGTGAAGTATCTTCGGAGTAGCTCAATTCCAATCCATTATACGAAGTGGAAATGTTTCATAAACTTCCCAGCTAGTTTTGTGTTAGGCCTCATTTCGATAGTTTTTCATGAAGGGACTTTAAGGTTTTCCTCTCGATAAACTTGTCCAGCTACCGTACAAGCTAAATATTTCATACTTCAAATGGCAATTGGGGCATGATGCGAAGCTACAGTGTCTAGTATTTGCATGTGTTGAAAATATCCAACACAATTTTTTAGTCAGCCTGTTCTTGAACACACCGTCGGAGGACCGACGGTAGCGTAGAACAAGACCAATTTCCAACCGATGGTATCAGTTTTTATGCAAAACAGGCAGGACATAGGCCACATCCCCATTGCATCGTCGCATCGTCCTGTCTCTCAGTGTCGTGAGCTCGTTCCGGCGTAGCAATTTGAACTGATTCCGGGGGGCGATTAAGTTAAAACGATTGCTGTAGACGTTGAGCGGCAACGTATCGCCCAATGTGCGCTCTGTCGCATTTCCGTTTTGTCTTGTTTTTACCAAGTTGAACGTTTTTTTCCCATGCCGTACCATGGTTGTTCGTTTCCGGTCAGATGTGGGACGGTGATACCAAGAAGCGGAAATGGGCGAACAAATCTTGAGCCTCTGGTAAGCGCGTGCAACAGCATGGTTGTTGTGAGAAAATACTGGCGTCTAGTCGGCCGACGACCGTAAGCGACATGAGTCTGCAAGTATCTTATTATTCAGCAACTAGTTGGTGCGATGCTCGGAGAAAATGTGCAAAATGACTATCGCAAAAATATTGGCCATTAGTGTGTGGTATACATATATCTTTATCTTTACGATATCCTATGCAACAGTTTATAACGAAGGGAAAATGTTTCGTGCAGGCGAACAAATCGTACATTAGGAAGCAACTATTTGTTTTATTGATTTATATTTGTGACTAAGGTGTTGCAATCACTTATATATTTGTTTTATGACGTAAAACCAAATTTTCTTAAAGATTTAAATGTTATACTCTTTGCACTAGTGTACACTTCTTTGCAACATGATAAATGAAATACCGATCAAAAGAAAATTTCTTGAGCCTTTTTTGAGCTGAAGCTAGAGTAAGTATCAGATCCTATAAAACTTGCTAATGAAATTCCTGTGTGGTGCTGTTGTAAAAAGGTGACCCTAGCTCGCTTCAAAATAAATTAGTGTCACTGAACATTCTACAGCATTGGAGCTTTGAGTGGAGGTATTTTTGTAGTACAACCCACGAAACCCATGGAAAAGTGTCTGCATACGACACCCTGCACAGACAAGGTGGATTGTGTGAAGTTCCATCATTCACCGTGTCCTTCGCTTTCACGAGCCACCTTGTCAGGGGGAATCCGTTTCGAGGATGGGGTTATCATGTTTGGGTCTCCAAAAGACGAACCTTCACATGTACTGCAATCGCACGGTAGGCGTTCGATGTAAATTGAAAGGGAAATGAATGTTTATATGAGATTCTGCCGGCCACTTGCCTTACCTGGATGTAGGTTTCGTTCGTGTGTTCGTTTGAGAGTGCTATTTATGGCGAAATATAAGCCGTTGGAAGCAACATGACTACCAGATATGGGTCTTACCTCTTGATAGTGCGGGTCTTCGCAGATGCTTGTCTGACGGAGTTACCTGTGTTTCCTAAAGGATTGATCCAGAAAGCAAAAAATTAGAAGTAACCTTTGTCTGAATGGCTTTTTCATGGTTAAAATTCCGTTGTGTCTGTATTTTGTATTAAACAACTATTGAAGTGTTATTGTATAGCTTTGTTTGCCAAAAAACTCAAGAATAATTGATCAGCTAAATATGCTATGGATATTAGATGTTTAATGTATGTATAGTTCAATAACAAAACTAAACAAATTATGAGCCTTATTCAAAATAGTTTAGTTTTATTCAATTTTCATGTACTTGTATGTAAAGAAAGTAAATTCCTTCTACTACATTTTGTTTTTCCTACTGTGTTGTATGAAAGGTTGAGACCGTTTTATGATGTTTTTTATCGGCTTGTTGTATTTCCAAGAAATTCGCACCAGTCTTTGTTTCCTAATAATTTATTCTTTGATAGGGGAAGAGGCTGCCTTCGTAAGAAATCCCTTTTTTAATGGATAAGAGGAAAACTGGTGTACATTTTTTTTGAAAATGGTTATTTTTATGCTATTTTACGGTGAATTATGGTTGTTCTAGAAATGTAACCCAATTGAAATAAAAGGTTAGTGCTATTGTTTTTTTATTTTTATTGAAAAGATGTAAACTATAAATCTAAAAGTTTCGAAAATATCAACCTAACGCTCTGCAACCATCATAGTTATCGTATGCGTAGCTGTGCTTATTTTGACTAACCTAAACAAACCAAGATTCAAGCACACATTGAATTTATCTCTAGTTTCCAGTTCAGAACTCATGGTTGGATCATTCGCGGCTACTATCTGACACTATTGCCATAGAATAAGTATCTTGATATGTTTGATTAATGGGTGCGAGCGAAGAAATTATGATGAACAAGAACAACCGTTGAAGATTTATGTAGTTCTTCTCCATCGTGTGTTGTTTTTTCCCTATCCTCTATTCAATATTCAATGAGCTTGGATCGCGTCTTAAAATGGACCAGGCTCTCCGTAGTCTCAGAAGGACACTGTTGTTCATATATACTGAAATCGAAATATCGCCGTCGCGTTCTTGCTTCTGTATCTGTTTGCTTTTGGTGTTCTTGAGAACAAAAAATGCCGCAGTATTTGATTGAGCGAAAAATTCTACGCCAGTAACGGAGGGATGTTAGTGAAGTAGAATCGATTTGTGTGTACTTTGTGCTTTTGGAAGTAGATAGACGTGCCGTTTGATGTATCATGTCCTCAAGCGTAATCGACGATGTAGCCCTGTAGTGACCGCGCAAACGTGATTGTGGGTCATTCTTTTAATGTAATCTTCCACTCGATCGAAAAGAGCAGATAAGCGGGAGACCATTTTCTCACCTACGACGTTGCTGCGTTCGAGAAAAGCGTTTTCTCGCACGGATGAAAAACATTCGTTGTGATTTTCGTAAACATAGCCTAGAGCATTCGGACGCATGGCTATAAACGTCCGCGCTCACTGGGGCCCGTATTTTGCTACGAATGATCGTCCTTTTATTCATTTGGTAGCTCGTTTCTAATTCAGCGCCCTTCAGTTTCCCTCAGCACCGGCAAAACAATCACACTTCACATTAACGGTCGGCGCGTTCTTCCTGCCTTCTTGTTCGGTGCGTAATGCGAAGTTAAACTGGTGGACAAGTGCTGTCCGATTTGGAAACGTCGGTTCAACCGCTTAGGGTGCGGCGGTTTTTTTTTTCGCTTTCTCTCCAGCTCCGCACCAGGACCCATAAATCTTTGCCTTCCGTTGTCTCTCGGCTACCAAGCGTTGGGCACTTTGTATTCATGCTTTGCAGATTAATTTCTGACCCTTCTTAGGTTAGGTGAGTGTTTAGGCCACCACAGGACGGCGATGCGTCAGCATTGCGATTCGTGACGTGCTTTGCGTTGAAGCTCACGGGGGTGCGATCTTTAATGGCGATTCAACGCTCCCCTGAATTTAGGTTGCTTGAAGTGGTGAGAGACTTTGCCTAGTAAAAAAAAATGGCTGGAGTAATTAATGGAGTTCTCAGGCCACTTTAGATTGCTTCGCTGCAGCGCAAAAGCAAGGCCCACCATGGCTTTGATTTATCTTTTCTTTGCGTAGTTTGGTAATGTTTTTTGTTCCACACTTGTATATGTTTTGACAGAAGTATTGTAGAAAAGAAATGCTGTGTTTTTACAAATTGAGGTGAATAATGTAGAGAGTTGAACGTTTATGAATAACGCTGAAAGAGACAATTGCTTCGGCTATTTTCTTTCCCGAGGTAAAGCAATTTCATCGCCAAACGAATGGTGCGTGAACATTTTGCACTCGGGATGCAAAACGAGACGGTATAATCAGCAGTAATGATGTTGGTCACGTTCGCGCCACTGTTTGTGGAAGCGCCGTTGCTTATCAAGTGCACTGGCGCATACTGCTGTAGGTAAATCACTTCTTTACGTCATCTAACAGGCACTTAATTTGCGTGCACCTTGATCTGATTACGTCTTTCGTTTCGAGACGGGTGTCTTGTGATTGGAAATAATGAATTTTGTTACTGGAGAATGCAAATCGTTGGATTCATTGATGTTCATTAGCGCATGCTTAAAATGAAAAGACCTAGTCTGGAGCCCTACATCGACGTTCAGGGTGAATCATGAATGAATTGAATTCTGACGAGGCGCAAATTTATTTCACCCTCCGATGAGCTTTACCGTGGAATCTATCACCTACAACACCGCGCCTGTGACGGTTTCGTTTGCGTTCGGATTTGTTCCACTAAACTGAGCTCATCCTTGCTTCGCAGCGTAAACGAGTAGGCCACACAGCACCGGGAACAAGAAGCCGCGAGGACGTTATCATGGTGACACGTCGACACGGACTGCTCATCCCACTCTTCTTGCTGCGTGTGTACGCAACGACAAGTGGCGCTAAAATGAATTCCAAGTAGATTGGTATATTGATGGTGATTTGGATTCGGAATTTTATTTTTCTTCGCGCTCCGTTGAGCTTTTTTTAGGCATCTGGGGTTGCCTCTTGCTTTCTCGTTATGTGGGCGTGAAGCATTTGCACAAATTTCATGCTTCCTGCCATTCGACATTCGACGATGCGCACAAAAAAAAGAAAGGTGTTCTCTTTAGCTCTTTAGGGGTGCTGTTTAACAATAGCTCTCTCTTTCCTACATCGTGCTGCCCTTCTTTCACCTTCCTGGGAACGCTTGCTTCCACCGGGTGGTTAGTTGCCAAAACCGCGCCATGAAAATGGGAAACAACGATCCCGCCATTCCAATTCGATGTGGCAACATCGTGGAACCTCGAAAGTGAAACAAATGTGACCTGCGAAACCACAAATACTTGTCTTGGCGAGAGCCCTGCGGCGATCGGGGGAGTAATTTTTTTTCGCTCCTGCAAAGGTTTGGCTTAAAAATGTCGTGCAAGGCTTGTTTCGCACTCGGTAACAGCAGGGAAGAGAACGTAGAGCAGAATAAAAAAAAAGCAGTTCTTACAATTGTAAGCCGGCGATGCTTTCGTCTTCCGTGGTTGCCAACCCTCGGTGGCCAAAGGTAGCAGGGGAGAGCGGATTTTATACACGCCATACTTTAGCGATTCGAGGGATGCCACCGCTAGGCCGCTGTCACGATCAAAGAAATTGTCTAAAATATTGTCGCCTTGGTGGTATCGCTATAGCAGCTCCTGGCGTGAGTAATACTGCGTGGCGTTTGTTTGTTACTATCCTGGCTGCGACGAGCGCTGGTAGAGTAAGGTACTGGTTTACTTTTTATTTTCGCACATTTTGCTCCACAACCTGGCGCAGCTGCTGGTCCACGCGTGTGAAATCCTTCGACTTCGCTTCTCTCCAGTGATGCTTTCAGCTCTGGTAAGGAAAACAAGCTATACTGACGCTTCCGTATCCTGCGTTAAGTTGTACCGTGGTATTCATTTTTTTTTTGCGTTCGTTCGATCGCTCGTGAGTCAGCGTCGGAAAACTTTTATCAGTCTTCATTGGTTGGAGCTTGGTTTATTTTTTGCTGGTTCTGGTTCCGATTGTTTCACCCGGCATCGACCCGATCGCACCGCGGAGAAAGCATCCCAGCAGGATATTGGCACGTACAAAGTTTAGCTATTTCTTAGATCTCGGGTGGGGATAAATTTTCATTCAACGACTCTTATGAGTTTCGCGAGTCCGCACCCTGCGGTGGGTTGCAGGCGTACGGGAGCAATAATATCACTTGCCCGTAGCGAGCGAGTGAGCGAGCGGTTGGAACAGATTCCAACCACGAATGAATATTGGATTTTATAGCGAACCGCGTTTATAGTGCTACAGCGAAGGAGCGTGGACCCGGATCAGATCCTTGTCCTTTGTTCCTCCGGGATGGATGTGGAAGAACAGTTTATGATGCAGAAGGGTAAAGAAGGGAATGGGTAATGGCTTGGCGGATCGAACGGTGGATTTACTATCAATATTTGTGTGATTTTCCGTTCCAAACCGAGCCCCAGATCGGACGAGAGATTTTTTCGTATGGTGATGGATTTAGTTGCGGGCTGCCGGGGTTGGTGTAAAGGTTATTTTGAATACTTCCCATGTATCCCTGGTAGCTCGAGGTGTGGAGATTTTATGTTTTCCAACCTGTAGCCTATGCTAGCAAAGGCAGTAGCAGTTGAAGCTTTAAAATATGCAGCTTAACATTCTTGTTATGTTTTCCTTACGTAAGCCAGCGAGAAAGAATGAGAGAAACACAATAGAATTCATATATTTATTCTATGTTTAAACTAATAAATATTGCTTCTAATGAAAGTTCATTTTTTTTAACTTACAAACTTAAAAAACAATTAAATTTTTGCGGTCAAATTTTACATTTTGTTGTTACATGTAATAATATTTTTCGTATAAATTAAAGTGTAACGCTCAGTGTTCCTTATACTCTTTTCATCTGCTGAAATAGCTTGTTTAAACGCCACTTCTTAAGCTTTAAAATGGCCTGCAAACATTTCAATTTTGATCAGTTTGCAACCGATGGCTGTCGTTTCGAAAGAGCACCATAAAGCCAACAAAATCTTTCATCCCACTTGCTTGCTGTGATTCTAGTTAGGAAAAACCAGAAATCAAAGCTGCCATGATAGACGTGGGCTGAACAGATGTGATCGTACGTTTTCGTCCACGAAGGGACAGGGGAAACTGTTGAAACTGTCCTGATGCTGATGCTGGTATTCGATATTTCCTAGCTATCCAAGGCCTATCAGGGGTCACGGACCAAAAACTACCCGGCATGCTGGTGGACGTTTCTCAGATTAGGATAATTTAATTTCAATTACATCTGGTCGTCGTCCCTTTTGTGTGTGTGTGTGTGTGAGTCGCTGAAAGGACCAAGCAGAATGCAAAAAGGCTTCATGGACAACAGGAGTTGTTATATGGGCATGTGTTTTTCTACGTTCCCATCATCTTTAACAATGCTAGGCCTAAACAAATTCAGGGGTTTGGAAATTGCTCACATTTTGCAGGTCACAAAAGCGTGGTCGAGAAAATGTTACAAATGTTTGCCTCTGTTGACCACTAGAATTAGCCAGAATAAAATAGCCTAGGTCGTTGTGTCCAAACGTGATTTCCATCGATTTAAAATTTGATGAGATGAGCGAAAGTTCGACGGCTAGAATAAACATTTTCAACATTGCAACATATTTTATGATTTTGCGATTTATTTAAAATACATTTTGAACACCAATATTGAATTTGTAGATATTTTCTGATGTTACACAAGTTTTGCCAAATCTTCACTTCCAGTAGAGTTAACATATGCCGCTAAAATGGCTCAGTTTTCGTTTATTATTCGGCTGGTTTCTGCAGCTTCATAAAAGCTATTGGTCGGTGGCTTTTCTACTGAATCTCTCCAATCCATTGTGTTGGCACCCAGAACGACGAAGCTAACCGCTTTCGGCAAAACATCGAAACAAAATATTTGGTCGGATTTTCCGACGAAAGTAGAATAATGGATGGTGAAATGATTTAAATTCCGTTCATGTTCCGCTAGCTTGACCGGAATACTCGTAGCACAAATTTGGTATCTGTAGAACACGTCCCTGCATTCGTCCTTTGCCATTCCCAGTGGTGTTGCGGCTGTGTTCTATCCTTTTAGTTTGATTCTTCTGCTTGAAATATGTTGTGCCATCACAGGACGAAGCAGTGTGTGTCTTCAATTTGGATTTTCTTCGGCTAACTTGAGGTTCTTCTGCTTTAAGCTCTGAAACTTGTGAAAGCTGTTGCCCTTGCTTTGCGTCCGGTTAATATTTTTTATGAGGTTGAAGGTTGACAAAGGAGCCGTTATATTGCGGGTATTTTATTTTATTTTATAGTTGTTTACTTACCTATAACTTCTAAATGTAATGCAAGATGGTAAAAGGACACTTACACTTATAAAAATGCTGTAAAAGGCTTTTGCGTTGGAAATTCAGCTTAGGAAGTAATGTTGCGTACACTATTCACTGATCAAGTGGCGTTGCGGGTATGCATTTTTACGATAAGCAGGCATGGAAGTTTGGTGCAGGCATAAAAACAAACTCATAAAATGGGCGCGAAAAAATTGCACGCAATAACCGTTCGTGATGGAGCCGCATGGTGCGGCAAAGATTCAACGAACGTTGTATGTTCTCATTTGGCATAGTGTGAGTATGGCCATTCTCGAACTCGTTTCTGCATCGTTTTTATTATTCGATTCTTTATTTCGATATCCTGTGTTGAGTATTTTATGCAAGAAAGAGGCATACAAAGAGCGTTGAAAAGTTCTATTGAATACTCTTATTATTTGCATTTTGTTTGTTTTCATAATAAATTTTTTTTATTTATTCATATTATGAACATTTTGTAAGTAAAATTCGCATTATGTTTAGCTGTGTTTCATCTTCATAGCGCAAAAGGTCATCGACACTGATGAAAACAAGTCTCGACATTTAAGTCAAAGTGCAGCGGTATTTTTTGTTCAGCGATCATAAATCTGACATTTATAAGAATGCTTTACAGGTTGAAAAGTTGAAAAAATTAGTCATGTTGATTCAATACATCCATAGCAACCATTGGTTGTTGTCCGACCAAAAAAAAGGCTACCTGGAGTAGCTGTGTAGGAAAGGGAAAAACATTACCGAGGGCATTTCCTTGTGCATCCAACCGTGCCGATCAAGTAGCACCATCAATCAGAATGCCTAGCCGGAAGGTATTATTCATTCGTAGTGCGACTATGCCTGCAAAATCATGCTCCAAAGCATGGTTTTAGGTCCCTAAAAACGTAAGCGGTATGAAAAACAACAAGCAAAATCATTAGTAAAAAAACAAAAAAAAATCGTGAAACGATGCAAGAAAATGTCTCGTCTACCGTTGGAGCAGTGGTAGAATGATGAAGCTAAACGTGGAAGAAAAATTCTAATAATAATAAATAAAATGAGGAAAAGCCACTCACGCCAGAAAGGTTACGCTTGAAACAGGTTAGCTGCTTAAAAAAACACGACAGCATCATTGTCATTTTGGTGCTGTCAAACGGCCGACATTGTCGAGGACCTTCGGCCTAAATTTGGCTTAAAATATTTGTTTCCATTTTAGCATTAGAGCTTATAAAATCCACCAAATGTCCTTGTAATGAAATCGTTTGGTTTTTTTGCTGAAAAAAGAGGAAGTGGTACTTCAAATGATCACAAAATTATGCTACGGAATTGTAAATGATAGCTTAATTATTCTAGTGTTTCGTTTCATTTATACAGCTATCGGCTAATCGTTTAAATCATTCATTGAAGGCAAAAGAGTCGAAAGTAATTGTGTCTCTTTTGGATTTTTTATGCAACCTTTTAAGTGATTTTATTTTTGCAATAATACAAGAAAACTAAAATTAGTTTTGAATATGAATGCTTTTTATGGCGAGTGAGAACAATTTGGTTTGGAATTCATGTTAGCAGCTAAGGACATTTTTGTTACACATAGATAGTAAACTTTACCATGTGCAATCTGAGCTGTGTTTCTTAAGTTTTAGTATACTATTTTGCACGGTTTTTAGCTTCATTTTTGTGGTATGCTGTCCTGCTGAAAACAATCTTTTTTCCTGACTGCAAGCTAGCTTCATGCAAAATTTCGAGAGTATCGATTTCTGCTGCGATTTATTTGGCTCGCCAATGCCAAGTAAATGTAAAATTTTACTCTCTGTCTTTCAGACACGGTGTTGTAATAAACTTGTTGAGTGCGAGCAAGGCTGCTGTTTAGCAGTTTGACTGTTCTTTGCGGATGCTGGCAAACAATGTTACACACGCGCAGCAAAATCGCCATTGTTTGGATGTTGAACAGATTTCCATTGAAATATTCATAAACTATTAACCAAAAGAGAGCGAGGAAGCTAAAGGAGCAGGTGTAATGTGATTGAGCTTGTGAAGAATCGGAAAAGCGTGGAAAGGCGGTGATATGGAGGTTGAAGAAAATTTCTGAAAATACCCAAAACGCGTAGAAAGGAACCGGTGCCCATTGCCAATTCCCTTGGGTGGCTATTTTCATTTAAATTTATTTGGTTCATTCGAGACCATGCGGGATGGGTATGATGTGCTTGCAAAAACCATACCCTCCACGGGCTGGCTCATTGTATCGGTCCGGGAATATGAATATGACTGGATGAGTTTGAAACGGGTGTGCGAATGTATGAAAAGCCATTGATGGTGGCTGAGAAACCAGCGAGAAAACTGCCGACAGTAGAGACCGGGAACTTGTTGTTTCGGGATCTCGATGCCGTCTCCGGTCTTTTGCCAATACTGCACACGAAAGCACACGAGTCGGGAAGGAGCGTCCAGCGAACGTTCCTTTATTTGTATGAATAATTTACCAAATATGCCAATGGCAGGATTACCATATAGATGGCTTTTCGAAGGTGTTTCAGCAAGCGCCCAATTTGTGGTTTTGTTGTGCGGTGGTCCAACAGCTTCACGTTTTCATAGCTTCAATAAATGGGCTCTGTTGTAAAAACGTATTCACGCTGCTTAGTTAGTCCGGTACTGGAGCAAAATCTGTTATATGATTACAAGAATTAGAGTTTAGCTATGTTAGAAACAAGATGGGTGGGGTAATAGGGCGAAGAGAAAGAAACCTTCAATGTAACTTTATTGTAACTACTTATGCAATCGTTTTGCTGATACAATGGCTATCACCTCAAAATGGCAGAAATTGATGCATCGTTAATAGATATTTTATTTTAATAGTCTCATCATGTTTTATTGATAGATAATGCTTGCATAATGCTTGCATATTGCTTGATAATGCATTGCAGATTAAACGACTGAAATTCATTATTACGAAAAACATTGCTTGTATAATTGAACCAGAAATAAGTGGTTTGTTCGTGTAATAATTCAGTGCCTCAAACTTCTATTGTTTTGTATTAATAAACATTTTATTGCGGATCTTATTAAATTAAACTAATATGGGTGGAGTAATATGGCAAGAGATAGATACGAGATAGATGGAACTAATATGGAAAGAGTCGAATAGATTACGTTTAACTTTAAATTTACAAACAATATTTCGCAACTGTATTGAATTGCAACACAGTCTGCAGTGTAAAGTCTATTACTCGTTCGCTAAGACACTAAAGTGTCGCTCAACTATCATCAGTTTCGCATCAGGGCGCAAGCACGAAACACGCCAATACATTGGCCATAACTTCGCCGTTTCGAAGTAGCTGAATGAACCGAGAAAAGTTAGTCTTCGTTCCAAAAACAGGCAGGATTAAGATACCGAAGTCAAACAGAGCAAGGGAGAAGCGCGTAAGAAATAGAAAGTTAGTAAAAAGGAAGAAAATAGTAAGCGAAGTGTGATCACAACTGCTATAAACAAAGTGGCCGTTCTGGTATAAGTGATGCAACAGGAAGTTACAATGAACTTGTCGACAATGATACAGAAAGGGGAATAAATAGAGCACCATTTTACACTTCATCGAGGGTCTTAACGGCTGGAAAGAGAAGATTTTCAAAACTACAATTTTTATCCGTCTTATCTAGGGTGATTTTCGCCAATTGATACTGAGAAATAAAATTTTATAAAACATTTATGTTTGAGTGTGGATAGCTATTTGGTACTGATATCGTGTTGAATGCTTTGCATAACATTGATTTCATGGCGGGAAGTTTTGTCAATGAATAATATTTTCTAAACAGAAATGTGATATATATCCATATTACAATCCCACGATCATTTTGTGCCTTTTATACATACAATGTATAGCAATGTATCCGCTGTATTAGCAGGTTACTGTTTTATTTCAAAAAACATGTAGAAATCAATTAAGGAAGTAGAACGAAATAAAACAAAATGCAACCTTTTCCGACAATAAGTTTTACGAAGCGTACGATGAAACGAGGAATTGGATAAAGATTAAGTCCTTTCTCTAGCGGCAAAGCAAAAAAACAGGGAACTTAGCGAAGGGCAAAGTACGTTCAATAGCAAAGTACCCTCAGGCGTTGGAACTGGTGCTTAATTGCTTTTATGGTGTGTTGTGGTGTTTGTTTTGTTGCTTCGACGTGTAGTTGCAGCGAAACGGCTTTTTCGATTTCGATTGTGTGCATCAAGCTTGGTTGCCCGTGGGCCGTAGCAAAATATATCGCACCAATCAAAAATTGAATTGCCCGTTTTCAATCGGTGGTTTCAACGCCTTCTCACATTCGTGCCTAATGGTACAGGGGTTTAAAATTAAATTCCAGTCTGAAAATTCATCTAGCCAGGACACGCAACGTTAGTTGCAGTTCCGCCCTCGTTGGTATTGCGGATATTTGTTGGTTGTTTAGTCAGTGGTTTTCTTTTATAAAATATCATGTTCGAAAAAGGGATTGATGTTCGATTAATGTTACGCTTTGTGCACGAAATGTATTCTTATAGTGGTTAGAGATACGTGATTCCCTGGCCTTTTAACTGTAATTTACTTATGAGTCATGTGTGATGGGCGTTATAGCATAGCCATCTGCTAGCATGGAAAGAAATGTATTTTTGTGTACGTGAAAAAATATACAACATGGCTCAATTTGTAAAGTATCGTTTTTTGGTGTATTTAATCTTTATATAATTTTTTTAGTTACATCAGTGAGCCGTACTTGAAAAAAGGACCTTGAAAGGAAATATTTTTAAGGCTATGTGCTAGTTGATGTAATTATTGATTTGTAACATGACCGTTCACTAATATCGATTATGGTTCAGCATTCATTGGGGCTGTCAGAAACAGGCTCGTAGACTTGATTGAATGACGTTGAGAGAGGGTTTATTTGCCTCCATTAGGAAACGTTTCTTTTTCCTCGTAATGCGAAGGATTGTTTTATTGAGAGAGAAACGTTGGGAAAATGTTTGTTCATTGACCTTCGTAACTTTGTCGAGTACACACGTATGAGTCCTTGCAGACAATGGCTCTGTAGCCACCCGCTGTGTCAATGCTCTGACAAGAACAAATATGGATCAAAATACTTCCATTTGGGGCAATATTCTTTCGTTTTAAGTTCGTCCCTTTAAATTGAAGCTGATAGATTGAAACTGTCACAGGCGATATAAATTCGTCACATACAATTTAGAGTTGGACAAGCCAGAATGCATCCTTTTTCTTGGCAGAGTGGCTGTCAAAACATTCGTCCAAGTCGATTGACTGACCATTCCCTTTTGCCCCTTTGGCTGTAGAAAAAATCGAAATCGGTTCATTCGTCCCTTCGGCCTTCGGCTGCTAAGCAGCACCTTTGTGCTGATAGGAAAGGCAAACGAATGACGCTAGCAGGGTGCTTGGGTGTGTTTTGCGAAAGTCATTCGATATGAAATGGGCGTCTTCGTACACATTCACGCACAGCGTTGGTTATTGGCAAAGCGAGACCTACCGAAAGCAATAAAGATCCACCCGGGTGAACATTGTCGGGGTGTGGAGCTGAACTGGTGTAAGTGGTCATATTGTAGCCATGAGCTATGTTTCGCCGCACAGGACGATGGCAGAGGGCGATTCTGAAGCCAGTACAAATAAATATAGACATTCGGCAACGTCCTCAGTGTTGCGGTGGAATGTTGTGCCACTTAATGTTCAATTTTCATTTCGGTCGTTTCGAAGAACTGAATGTTTTCACTCGTGTCATCTTATAGGTATTGCATCGAGTGTGAATTTGAGCCTTGGTCGAATGGGTATGCGTATCAGCTTGGCCCTGACAATACCCCAGCAATGGCGCCACATTTGAATGCAGTGTAACCACAATCGAACAAATATTTGATTTTTCTTCTTCTGAAAGCATATTCAAGAATCGGCATATGCTCAATTAGGGCCCTGCCTCGAAAATGATTGGATTTAAATTGTGTAGTTTTAAACGATTTGTGTGAAATATTGTCTGAATTGAAATAACCGGAGTATTTTCATGAACAGTATAATTTAATTTTATTTTTTGAATCGTTTTTATATGCTATTTTACAGCATTCGTACATATCATCCTTCCAAAATGTTATTTGTTTATGATGGAGACGCCTAGTACATATTAGCGAAATTCTGCTAGAGTAATCGACAACGAAAATTCTTTTTTTTTTGTGTTCATGTCGATGATGTCATTAGTTTAATTGCGATTTTAAGGATTGTTTGAGAGACTTTTAGAGAGTAAATTTTGTTGTAAACTTCTTGCGTTAGTAGAATAGTCGCTCACACCATGAGGTTGAACATGAGAGAAAATGTTGTTGAGGGCTCATAAGCACGTCTTGCTAATGAAATATTGCATGCTCTGCCGAGATCGACTCAAGATTATGATGGTGTTTTGTAAATGTTATCAAGTCATTTTACAATGGGTGTGTTTGTGTGTAATTTCCAAGCACACTGGGAAAGTAAATGAGCCTCGGTTGTAACACGTTTTGCTTATCATGGGTCTTTATCAGGGTTTTTATTAGTTGGTAAAACTTGCGATTCTGGTCAGCTGCAAAAAAATGGCTCCTTGTTTTAAAAAATGATGCAACCATTGGGAGGTTTTGTGGAATCATTTGTTAGCTTGTTTAAATTTTTTGTGCGAAATAAAACCATTTACGAAAAATTCGAGCAATAGCATTCTGGCGTTTCTGACCAGCACTGAATTTGAATAGATGGTACGTAATGGTTGAATTTGAATTTCGATAGAGTACTCGTTTACCTGGCTTAGAGTGAGCCCTTCATATGAAGGGATTGATTGAAAGGGAAAATTATGGCATAACATTTGATTACATTTTTTTGTCACTGTGCCGACAATTTGCAGCTCGAGCAGATTGTTACCCACTTTTATGTGGTGGGTTGTTGTTCGTTGTGATGCATACGCTATTGGCAACACGAACCCTTGAGAAAGGGGAGAAAGATAAACCGAAACTAGGTCGCGGAAAAATTCGGATCCAGGAAAATGGCAAACCCCGCCAATATTGGAAGAGCGCGGCACGTGATAGGAAAATCCAGAACAGAGGATAGCGGCAAATCCTGTCATTCAGAAGCACCACCATCCCAAAGACCACCAGAACGGGGTCGACGTCACTGAACATGCGTCACTTTTGCTCGACGTGCCCGCTGACGTGTTGTCATCGTCGTTGGAAGTCACCTCACGGGTGCTATATTTCCGGAAATGTCAGTTGGCGAATTTGTTAACATGCACCAGCCGTCGACGGGCGCCAGCTCCTCATCAGCAATATCGAAAAGGTTGGCGGGGATTTCGTCGCGGATTTTCTGCTACTCTCTCGGTGCATGTCACGGAACACCGTTCGGCTTTCATCGACATTTTCCGTATTCGAGCTGAATTGATGGCCAGCTTTCTTTTGACTGCTCCCTCGTTTTGATGGGCAATATTTCGCATTGATGTTCGAGTGATTCTTTCCTTCGCTTATGGTTCGCAAATTTTACGTGGCGAATTTCTTTTCTATAATTCAATGGTATCTGTTTTCGGATCTAGTTTATCGCTTTCGCCTTCACGTGCCAAGCATGTTTTAGGATAGGGAAAGTTTTCAATAGCAAATCTCGGCCTCCAGCTGGGATATTCGTTTTATTCGCCAACCGAATCCAACCGAAATACCAAAGGGGTGGGAAAATATTTAAATAACGCTCATGAATCATGCATGAAACATTTCCAATATTCTGAACTCGTAGTTTTCCAAACTCTAACTGTATGTATTTTTAATGAAAGATTTGTGACCAAAGCTGCCCTGTTTCGGTGGCCACTTTAGCAAATCTGATTTTATATCCTTCCGGGTATTGCGTGGTTTTTGTTGCTATTGGATTTTCACAACGTATTTGGGTGAATTTGGCATATGGTTTTTCCATTTTTCATTTCCATTTGTCAATAGTTATAAGCAGTTTTTGTTTATGCAGTTTATTTAATAACTAATTTGATTTCTGAGATACTCTGAATTTCTTCAATGTTTTAGTAGTTTGAAGACATATTAGAAAAAGAATTGTAAAAACACATCACGTAGCCTGTTCTACCAGTTAATAATTCGATTTTTTCTACCGTATTGTGCACACTCGATCAATCAGAAGGTTACCCAACGACGGCTCCGGGTGTTTATATTTATATCAGCAATCAGCAACCGTTTCCTGTGCAATTAGGTCACGTTAAGTCATCGCTACCGGCACCTTATTCCGTAATCCTTTGCACGAAATCTAATTGAGCGCTATGAATACAATCTGCAGCATCAATCAATTAGCAGCTGTACACGTTCTGGCCATTTGCGGCACAAGGCAATCTGAAACACGCCACCTTCCGCTGGCGCGCACTTCAATCGCTCCGACGCCCCAACGTTTTCACCGCAATAGCCAATCCAACCCGCTCCGGGGACCTGGCGCCGGGCTGGCTGGCGGAAAGGGCGAACTTGAAAATGACACGGAAATTGAGAGAAATAGCTCCCTCGGCGGTCGTCTTGGTGGTGGAGGCGCTTTTCCTTAGAGCCAACTTTAATCTTTTAATTATTTCCGTGGCAGACGCGCGATTTTTAATGTGCTTGGGGCTGGTGCTGGTGCTGGCGCTTGCAGGGAAGAAACTCGCACTCCAAGAAGTCTGTGTTGGTGGCGATTGTGGTCTTGCCCGTATCGGCGTGTTTGTGACGCCGGAATCACCATAACCGCCGCGCGGTTTCAGCCACGCACGTGGTGTTACCATGTGGTTTTGTGGCGTTGCGCCTCGGTCACTTGGTGCGGCCCAATCACTCATCGGCGCCATAACCGAGAACGATCACCATAAATTGTGTTTTCGATTGAACCGCCCTCCACGGACCGCTCGCGTGGCCCATTTGCGTTCACGCGCGCGAGAGGCACCGTCGAGCCGGGAGCCAATAAATAAATATCTCATTTAAATTTCCATACGGTCAGACAAACCACCAACACCACCCCTGGCCGCACACGGTCCCGCTCGCCACCGGATGTGCGTACGCAATCTGACGCAATGGAAAACTTCGCACCATAAATCAAGGATTCTGTCCGCCACCGCGAGGCGCCCGGGGAACCGTTGGCTAGGTTTACGAGACAAAATTTCGGCGCGATTTTGGTGGGCTTTGCTTTTTATTTTTTGCAGCCTCGAAAGACACCAGCAAAAAGAACAACCGGAAGGTTGTGCCAATTGTGTCAGTTCGGAAGAAATTGTCACAAGATAAGCGGCAACAACTTTGTCGTGTCGTGTTGCAGCGTTTTTTTTTGTTGTCGTCCTTTCTTGCCGTTCTGTCGTTAGGCTTTGCCGTGGAAAAGCGTACGTAAACACAGCTACGTCGGTGGCAACCAAAACAACGTCGTGAAATGAGACAGAGACAGCGGGAGAGAGAGAGAGAGAGAAAGAGATAGAAAAAAATGGCTCCTTGGATCAGCCAATCTCGCGGTGGCGGCGCGAAACCAGTAGCAGGAATTAATAAAGAATCATCATCATCATGAGGCGCAAAACGGCACGAATGGGACAAATAATCTAAGTGGAAGTTTTACTGCCATCCCGGAGAGTTATTCTGATTTTTCTCCATTTCCATTTCCGCTCCGGCTCCGGCTCCGTACCCTGCGTGCCCTCGGCCAGCATATTCAGTCGCAACCTTTTCCGCGGCTCATCCCCGGGGCGTACGCTCGTTCGCGCGGGTTCGAGGTTAGGAGTCACTTTTCTTCTCAGTTGCGCCCGTTGTGTTTGTTTTTGGTGTGCGCCTTTTTCCTCCACCGTTTTGGAACCTCAGCAGGAACCTTGGGGACAGTGGGAGTAGCGCAGTCGTCTTGATGGCAGGGCGGGTCCCTTGATTGTTGCGGAGAGGGCGACCGAATGGGGAGCGCGCTCAAATCGTCTTGTTGCTGTCTGCCGAGGTTTCTCCGAGGCGATCATCGTGCGGAAATGGTTGAGGATTATAGATAGATGGGAAGGAGGGAACGTGCGCGCGCGCGCGCGACAGGAGGCAAAATGGTGGGAAGTTTACGCACTTTTCACCCCGGGGCTGTGTTGCGTCTGGGCGGAATCCGCACGACCGGATGGGCAAGGGAGTCATTCTTCAAGATTTATAATTTATAGTGTTTTATTGGCGGCCGGAGAAAGTTTTCTCGTTTATCTCTGCGGTAACGGCAGGATGACTGCAGTGTGGAGCCGCCACTGGTGCGGGTGGAAACGCAAGAAGCCCTCGGAGTGCCGGGGTGTGCGGTGATGATCTTTTCAAATCCGAAAAGAATCTGCTGGTGATGTTTTATTGTTTAACCGCTTGGTGCGTGTGGCCGCAAATAAAAGGGCCATTTTTGTGTCCCGCCAGGCCGGATGCTGCGGTACACGCGTTGTTCGCGTTACGCACTCATTACTCAACCCCCATGGTATCTATTTCTTAAACACACCGCCCACAAAGTGCACTGCATTTTCGACGCTTCTGTCATTGTGGAGAGGGCTTGAACGAATTGATGGTGCTCGTTTTTTGGAGTAGTTGCTGAAGGCCCCTCGTGACTCAGTCTTTTCTGTGCGTGTGGTGTTGGTTCTTTTTGGTTCTTCTCTCCTGCTTCTGTTAGCTCTGTGGCTAAGTAACAGGTTGGGAACTATCGTGCCTGGGAGTGAACCGTCCCAGATCGGTTGAACTCTTAACTCAATTAGCTAACGGGCGCCAGTCAGCACATTTCGTACGTCATGCTGTCCCTTGGGCAGCAGCGTTTGCGTTTCTTCTAACTCTCGCTCCGCTGAAGACCTACGTACGAGAACGGCACAAGGCTCGGAACCGGCAACTACTCCTGGAGTGGAGACATCTCCCCAGATAGCTGGGTAAACATCACCGCACACCTGAACCTTGAGCGATAAATGTTTGAAGTGGTTCTCGTGACTCGGGAAAGGCGGAACTAGGTAATAGGGCCTCGGTCGGTGTTGGTTGAATAAACTGATGAGTAATTGTGCCGTATGTGCCGTATTTTATTGTGCCAGACACGCTCATTCTTGCTCGTATTCTTATTTTTTTCATATCCACTTCAGCTGACCGTGCATTTTATTCATTTTGAGATGCTCCAGCATAAACGCGCAATTTGTTAGAGTGCACGCTGCGGAAGTACCCCTGAAGCAGTATGCAAATCCTTTTCGATCTTCACTATTTCTCAATCAAGCAAATCAAAACGATTGGTTGTCAATCTCCGTGATCCCTCTGGCACCCCGACGACCCAGGGCGTGGTACGATTGATTGGCGAATGCATCATCAATTTCCACCTCGCTTCGGTATGCTCCACAACAACGGCGAGACATGTAAATAGACGGTTTCGTTTCTTTTCTGTTTGCCACTGCTGCTTTAATGGACCTGCTCGGGTGAACGGGCGAGTCCTTCACCGCTGCTCTTGGCAATTAATCAAATCAATCACCCATCTCTTGAAGCCATCCACAACGAGGACCATCTTGAGCGCGAACGTCGCCGTGATGGTGTGGAAAAAGAGTGCAGCAAAAAAAAAAAACAAGCGCTTTTGCTCAGAACAATCGCTCACCCCCGTAGCAGCTTGAAATAGTGGCACTCTCGGTGCTTTTGATGGGTAAATATGGCGTCGTAGTTTGTTCGTAGCATCGCGCTTGTTTTCGTTGCTGAGACGGCGGTGACCGGCCTGGCCGAAGACGATCATCTTTATGTACACAGTCAAATTAGCTTAAATGTTGGTAATATCCAAATAAATAATCAATCAGTTCACGACACCATCGTCCCGGCAGCACGGAACTCTGTCCGTCGTCCATCCGGCTCACGCTCGAGCCAGTCGCAATTTATTACTACCACCTACCGCTTGGCGGCGTGTCCGAACCCCGTTCCTCAACCGCTGGCACTGATGAGATGCTGGAGGAACATTTTCTCCACAAGCCAGCCCCGTGCCAGGGGCAGCCCTCTGACGTGTGCTTGAAAAATGAACATCCTCTTGGGCGAGTAGTGGTGGAGATGAATAGCGCGCGCCAGTAGGTGCGTGAGACGATGCTCTCGAAGCTACTTCATGCCCTCTGGAACGACGAAACAGTTCGCAACGGCAGGCAGGCATCCTGTTGGCAACATCGGGTTCTCAAAGATGCACAGCGAGAGCGAGACCTAGCAGACGATGATGTGCACAGCCTGGCAAAGGAGCCGTTTCGTACGTTTTTCGTTCCACTGCTAATCGGTCTGCTTGCTGTTTGCTTTGGGCTATTGGAAGGGCCGTTTATCAACACCTTCCAACACCACCTCGCTCGTTGGCTTTTTCGGGCCTCGAGTACTCGCAGGCAAAGCGATCCAAATTAACCACAGCTGGAAGGAAGCTAACCGATTCTCGTCGCCTCCCAATGAGTGGTGGTGTTTGGCAGTGTTAGCTAGCTCTAGGGGGATGTTTTGATGTTGGTAAAAAAAACCTTCTTATCCAGCTGTTTTGTATGGTACTTACGTCGATTTTTTTTTTAACGCTTAATATCAAGCGGTACACGCTAAAGCCCCTAGAGTTATGTCTGCGCTTCTGTGTTCCAATCTTTTTGAGCAGTTTGCTCGTTCAGAACCGTGTCGACGATATGAACCCTCGCCGGCGGCTGGTGCTCTAGGCAGGTACGCTGCTGCAACGCGATGAAAAAGACTGTCAAAATGTGGCGCTGTTTTGGATCCCGATCCCGTCGGGATAAGCACCACGCGATGGAAGATGCAGTGGTTTGAAGGATCTGTAGTTTTTGCTTCGTGCGAAAAGCAGTTCAAGTTTCGTGTTTTTTTGTGTCTTTCTTCTCGAGGATGCTGCTCGCGAGCGGCGCGAACAGACGCCCGTAATGAACATTTATGCTTATGCCGTATCACACAATTACCGGTGTTTGCCCTTCGGGCTGTTTTAATGTAGTTACCTTTGGTGCGAGGGGCCAAATTCGTCGTTTCGAGCCTTTTCGGCACTGTCTGGATTAAAATCTAATATACGAGGGTCTAACGGTTTCGGTGCCTTTTTTGGGGGTTCGACGGAAGCGGCTCTAACTCATCTCTCGCACCCTGAGCTGATAAAACTGCGAGCTTCGGGATAGTGCGGGGGTGAATAATCGATCGACCCACGGGAGTGAGCCTAACACCCCTCAAGATGATGTGGAACCGCTTTACGGGGAACCTATCCTACGGCGATTTGCAGTTTTTTTTCTTCCTTTTTTTTTGAAAACTTCTCTTGGTTGTTGGGAAAGCCTTCCGTGCCCGGAACGGTAATGCAAAAATCAATTCCGTAACGAATCAGTGGCGATGATGGTGCACGTTTTTCGCCTGCTAATGGTTCTTTAATAGCCAGTAATCAAAGCCTCGCCAGCCGAACGGTGTCCGAACGGACAGGAGCGGAGCGACGTGCGAGCCGGCATTTTCCGTGTCGAACATTTGTGCCAACGCTTATTGACACTACGATTTCGGGGGGCTTTTCGCTCCCTCGCCCGCATCGCAGGAATTAGTGTTGGAGACAAAATGCCTTCTCTCATCCTGCGTCATGCGACATCCCTGGTTCGCTGACGCATGAAATTAGATTTGTTCTTACATTTGTTCTACCTTCTGGTGGAATACATGTCGACTGTAACGGTGGCCTTTCGAATTCGGCGTTCTATTTTGCTTCTCTGTGTCCCTCTCTGGCTGTCTCTTGTCTCTGTCCTTCACGCTTTCCCGGTGGGAATAGATCGATAATCGAGGATTATAGTTGGTTTCGGTGTTGGAACTTTTTGGTTGAAAATTCGCCATAAATCATCCTTTCCTGGCATCCCAGTGGGGCACCAAAGCAGGCCTTCTCAGTTAGCTCCCCGGCTAGGGTCGAGCTCGATGGGTATCACGCGTGGAGGCGTGAAAGTTTTCCGATACCGATTTCGATGGCCGGAAAACCGGGTTGAGGGCCATGTGATTCGTATCAGTGACTGGCGTTTGGCTCGCTGCCGGTTGGTCACCAGGTGCACGGTGAATGTTTTTTCCGTCACGGTCGCACGAATGAGCTCGAATTTATGTTTTGTTTTGTGCCACTAACATCGCCCTCTGCTGCGGGGTCTCATGCAAACGAAAGGCAGACGGTGGCGGTGTGGTCCAGCGACCGAACTGACGTATGCTTAGGTAAATATTATAAATCCTTCAATCCCGCGCTACCGTGGCCCGGGCAAACAGCAGGCCCGTCGGTGTTGCAGTGTCGGAAAATGTTTGGACAAGCTTGCTACATGTGCCAGCAAGCCGCCGACGACTCTACCAAACACCAAACTGGGCGTCCGGCTGCATGTATGAATGAACCACCACCCCCTACGCCGTGTGCCGTACTGTGTGTCTCAAATGCGAGCAGTTCACTGATCCATCGACGACCTGTTTCGGTGGCCATTGCAAGGGCACTTCGCGATCGGGGTGGCTTTAGCTGCGAACAAACCCGCGCTTCGCTCAAGGTCAGGAACATTGACGTGTCGTGACTGTGGGAGCCAATCTTCGCGTTCAATTGCTCGATTTGTCCGAGCGCACAACGCCGCGTTGTTTACCTTTGGAATGTTGTTTTTGCGATTTCTGTCTTGTCCGTACTCGAAGTTATGAAGGCTTCACCCGCCCCGGTGGCTGCTCGTGTACGCTCGAGTACAGGGTGTTTCGACGCACCTTAGCTGGCAGGGAATGGGTGGAGATGGAATACATATATTGACCGGTTTCCTTTGCAGTCGAGCGCTCGCAAAGCTATTCTATTTGGTCTAACATCTGGTGCGTATAAATCTTTTTCATTAACACCAACGTTCGTCTGCTTTTGTGTACGACTGTTTCTTGCGAAGGTGTAACCTGCCCACGAGGTTCATATTTATTCATCGTGCACTAGAATCTTGCATGTGACACACTTTGAGGTTTTGTTTCCCTTGAAACGCCATCTCGAAGCTTTGATCATTGCTGACTGGTTGGGGTTTGCAATGTGAGAAACGTTCAAGGTGCACATTTTATTCCGCATACGATTTTACATCACGTTTTGTTGATGGTGAAGACATTTGTTTCGCTAATATCGAATGGTTTTGTTAGTATATTTGTCATACTAATTTTGGTGGTTGAAAGGTTTATATTTTTTATGCTTTTTGGGTTTAGACAATAAACTAGAAACTGGTGACATACTTTACTTTTAAAAACTATTTCTTGATGAAATAATTTTACGAACTATAAACAACATTTGGATGATCACGATCACGAGAATTATGTAACATTCTAAAGGACAGTTGCTTTCAGGGTTGATTTTTTTCAATCGCTTCTGCCGCACAAGAGATAAATTTGCCTTTTTGCCATCACCCTTCGATTATTGATTAACTCTCATTATAATGATGGCGCACCGGTATCTGATAACCTCTTGGAGCGATTTGTCAGCGAAAATGTAATCAAACTGGAATGTCATCATCTCATTGTCACAACATGCGTTTCGTTGGATGAACAAAAAAAAACGCACACTGTGCCTGTACGTTTGAACGCGAATATAACTGATGAGCACCCATCGATCATCTTTGCGTCAGTTTTAATTTCATTGATTTATGAACGAAGTGTTCGATTACGGGAGCATATCGTTCACCTGTCCCGGATCGGGTGAAACTTGAGCGTGTTGAAAAAAAAAGACCAGAAACTTGCCTCGTTGCGTTGAGAGAAATGATCATCTATTCTTGTACGCGATTCCGGTAGTATTAAAAATTGAAAATGATACAAAAAAATTGTTCCTTCGCGTTTCTAATTAGCACTAAAGCTATCCATAAAAGCCATCATTCTCTAAAGGAAGATAAAATCGTTATTAAATTTTACCCTGCGTCCTTGACGCTGAATAGGTCATCGGCGTATAATTAATGGATGGGAATTAATTACACAAGGTTGTCAGTTTTTTTCGTATTCTTTGCTGAAATTCGTTCAAAGTTCTTCATATTGCACCGTGTTTGGAAACACGTATACGAACACACACACACAGTAGTATTATTGTCACTGTTGGGATGTTCTATGACTAACTTAGCATGACTAACATGTTCCATGACTAATGTGAAATATCACATCATGATTTTCGGAACATGCACCAACGAATGAACAAGACAAAACACAAAAAGGGGGAGTTGTCGTTCTTAAAAGTGATGTTCCATCAACGAATCGGAAACTGGATATTATTCTAAAAGATCGAGATATTCATATTGTAATTTGTGACTTTTTGGGATGGTGTGCTTCTGTCAAAATTAGAATTTGGAGGAATTTGTCGAAAAAGCTCTGAGTGGGATTCTAGTACGGTTCGAAACACCCACTTCTACGAAGATGTTTAGTATCGTCAATGGGGCGCATAAAGAGAGCACCGGCAAAAATATCCCTTCGATTCAGCCGAGTATTAATGGAGCTGAAAAGCGTTTTATCGCAATCAGGACCCCAGCTCGGCGTGCGACTTATCGTTAATGGTTGGGTAACGGTAGGTTACTTACACGCCTCGCTTTATGCATGCACATATGCTGCCATCATCATCGTCTTCCCGCTTTCGAGGCCCATCATCATTATCGTAAACTCTTTTGTGACTCTCGCTGGTTGGTGTGGCCTCATTGTGCCGCGGGACTGAGTACGCCGGCCCGTACCGTGGCCCATCATTTACGCCATCGCTTCCGAAGAAGGAGATTGAAAAGTACCACCTTCGAAATTATGGCAAGGCCGTAAAAAGCAGAATCAGTCAAAAATGTCAGCCAGCAGCAGCCGCGGGGATGCATCGTGGCGGAATGCTGCACGGTTGGGTCGGGTTTGGGTGAAATCGAAATCCTTAAAGGTTGCAAAACTCGCACCCCAACAAGCGTGCAACGCGCTGGTTTTGCGCCGTTGTGGCGATGCAAAATGATTTCATCTTGTTCAACACAGAAACCAACGATGTGTCGCAATGCTTGTGGCGACCCTTATAAAACCCACAACAAGTCTGGTTTCACCTCATCGGTGTTGTGCTTCGAACCGCAACGAATACATGCTAGCCATTCAACGAAAAAGAAGATTCTCCACGATTATGTTCGCTAATTAGCGGCACCAGTAGCACCCGCATCGCAAAGCGAAGCACCCAAAGGCGCTTCGGTGAAGGCTGTACGGAAGCACACACACACACAAAAACCGCTCGAGTTCAAAGTTTAATAAAGCGTATTTTTTCTTCAACTTTCAGGACTCGGCATTTGCAAGAGCTAAAAGTTAAAAATAAAATCCCCAAAGCTAGAGGCAAGACGCGTGTGCGAAAGCGAAAGAAGGAAAAAAAAACACTCGCACGCGAGTCATCGCCATGAGATCGCTGATCGAAGCGACGATGATCACAGTTAATGTCCCGCTCGCTATCCAAAACAACTACTTCGCGCGGTCCCTGGCGTCATCCGTGGCTAGTACATGTATTTTTAATTTAATCTAAACTTGAAACCTCCCACTTTTTTTTTCGTTTGACATTGACAACAAATTTCCGGTGGGTGAGAAAAGGAGAGAGAGAGAGAGAGAGAGAGAGAGTGTGTGTGCAGAAGAAAGCATAAAATCGTTATTTCGTTGGGCAAGATCCACGCCCGTGAAGGAGTTTCGTGCTGGCAGAATACTAATTGAGTTTTGTCATCGTATCGTGCCGCGCTGTACGGTGTCCCGAGACTGGCAGAGCGAACTTCATGGTCAACACGCTAGCATCCTGCGCGTCGGAATGGCATGAGTGTTGGTGATAATTAACTCTCTACTCACTAGCCGCACTCCGCAAGTCACGGTGGAAATGCAACAACGTGTCCACGGCGCTACAAAGGGACACGCCTAGCGCCAAACGAAAGCACCGACGGCACTCGAAAAGGATATGATTCGATTGTTCTCGGCACGGCGGTGAAATCAAACGTTGCTGTGTCAGCGCCCCGGCGGGACCGGATATTGTTGCGGCGTGCGGGACGAATGTGTCTGTCTGCGCGTCCGTGTGTGTGTTCACACCATCGCCTCTGCAGTGCATGTGCGGCCGATTTTCCCGGCGCTACCACACCGGTTCGGAGGCGGAAATATCTCTGCTTTCCGACAGACCGGCAGCAGTGCTGATCGGTACCATCAAAATCTGTTAGCGAATGCTACATCTTTCACACCAGCCGCCCGGTTTCATTTCGTTGGCGCGAGCGGTGATGCGAATATCCCCACTGGCAGTAGCGGCATCCGTTGCCGGCTCGGAATTATTTGTTCGCAAAGTTTGCTGAACTGGGTTTGCTTGATCGAAGACTAATACTGCTTCTCACCAAGCCCAGGCTTCTTGAGGCTTGTGTTTAGCTCGTGCGGTGCATTTGAGCGAATAATTACCGTGGCGTGGCATTGGCCAGTAGTATACGTGTGTTAGTCATTTGTTAGCCGGTAAGGGGCGTGTGTGACCAAAAAAAAAAGAAAAGAAACCTCGAACAACGCATCCTTGTGGAAGGAGCCTCGTTGCTGCGGCGATCAACGGAGAAGACCATATGGCTTTGTGCAGTCATCACCGGGTGTTCTGCGAAAGCTGTTTAAGCGTAGCATAATTGGCCGTAAGAGGCTCCGCGATAGGATCTTCCGTTTTATTTTTTTTTTCGCCTCGAATCACCCAAGCCGGAGCTTGTGAGCGTGTGAAAGTGTGTCCAGTGTTCCTCCACAAACGAGGCGTTAAACGTGCCAGTGAAGAAAGCTGCTTCAGAGTAGGCGTAGGGTTTAATTCGTGTGATAAAGTGGATAGTGTCGGGTTTCGGTGGTGCGAAAGAAAGCCATCTCGCGAAAGTGTGTAGCTTTCGGGAAGGAAGGAAGTCTCTTTTGGACGTGGCAAGTACCCGTTCGTTTTGCCGGAGCGGTCGATTTCGCTTTCATCCGTTGGGTCGTGAGAGTTTGCGTGGTTCGCGTCGGTGGTAGGATTTGATTTCGCTTCGTTTCGACACGCGGCCAAAATGCAGCACCACCCAGGTTCGTGGTACATCCCGTGGGGCGTTCCGGGAATAGGCCTACAGAAGATGTTGGCCGTACCGTTTAACCCGGCAACGGCGGGTTTCCACCAGCCACAGATAGCGGCCGCTGCCGTGCAGCCGCCCACGGTGCAGTCGGTGCAAAACCCACAAGTGCAGCAGGCGGCCGCAACTCAGCAAGCCGCCTATCAGCACCAGCTGCATCATCCGGCCGCTGCGCTGCACAACACGGCCGCTGTGGCTGCCGCCGCTGCAATGCATCAGCATCAGCATCAGCATCAACACCAGCATCAGCACCAGCATCAGCATCAGCATCCGCATCAGCATCAGCCGCTGCACCCGGCGGCTGCCGCGGCCATGTTCACGCCGCTGACGCTGCGGAGCTTCGTCACGCATCCGCATTTGAATTTGGGCCAGCAGCCGATGGCTAGCGCCCAGCAGCCTCAGCAACCGCAGCTCACGGCGAGCCAAACCCAGTCGCAGCTCACCACCATCAATCTGAACAGCGTCGGTGTCGTGCCAGTGCGCCAGAAGACGGCTCCGGTCAGCGTCCCGTCGAACACGCTCATCATGCCGATGAGAAAGGTAAGGTTTGTGCTTGCGAGTGGCGAGCCGCACACCACGTCGGGCGCTTGTTTGTGACGCATGTTTGCATGTAATTCCGTACGCGATCTGCTGCAGGAGTCGAATGGGTGTTCGATACGAGAAATCGTTGCCTATGTGGGGCTGCAGAGGTTTTTGATTGGAAATGAAGCGCCGCCGTGTCTGGTGTGTCCTGTGCAACGAAGGAAAATGCGAATATTCGTCCTGCCGGTGCAAGTAAGCAGAACGGAATTCAAATTGGACATTTTTCCATGCATTGGGTGTTGCAATAAGAAACGACTGCGATGCAAACGCCAGACCGGGGCTACTCGTGCGAAGACGTAAAGCGAACGCCAAAGAACGAACAGGCAAACATTTGCATAGCAACTCCCTAGTTAAAATAGAACATCGATTCCAGGAGCGTTTTTTTTTGTTCTTCTTGCGTTCGTTCTCCACCCCCTTAAGGTGTGTGTGTGTGTGGCGGTGTTTGTTAGCATGCTGCCAGGATGTTCTAACAACAGACGCTTTTGTGCTTCTTATGGCCAAACATCATCTGTGACTCAGCCATTCCAGCGGATGACAATCGTACATCCGTTGGCGGGTTTATCTCATTTTTACTGTGGGCAACATCTTGGAGACCCTCGGTGTGTGTGTGTTTTTTTTTGCAATCATAAAATTAGTTTCTCAAAGGACTATAATTCGAGTTTATGAATCATCTCCGGACGCCGTTATAACGCTGGCCCTGGCGAATGGTTGTTTTCAACTCGTTCCCCTCTTGCGGTAGATAATTAGCAAAGTTATGTACTCCGCAGCTGAGGATTCTGCATAAAAATTAACTGTATTACATTAGTGTCCGGTACCACAGTATTAAGATTTTTTTATGATGCCCGAAGTACGAGAACACAAGTAATATCAATTTTCTTGCTAGAAAAGTGTGGATAATATAATTAACAATTTAAACAGATTTTTTTTCTTCGTTTAAACAGATGGTTTCGTTCGTGTTGGTACAATTAGTTACTGCTAGCAGTTTTAGTCTATTATACATCACTGTTAAGCCCTGCAGTATTTCGTTCTTTTTCGTTCAGGGCGATGACTTGATCGTCCGACAGACTGGTATCGATTGAACTGAACTTCCTTTTACCGTGAAACCCTGTGATATGTTGAGCTAATTCAACGAACCGAAAGCCAAACGTTTTCTTTCGTCCGTTTGCTGCTGGTTTGTGGCCGGTTTGGACAGGGTGCTCGTGTTACAAGAAGCAATCCTAATTAAACCAATTTGGTGCCTTTCGTACGCAGCGATCCCCTCCGGCATTCCTTGGGAGCAGCCGGGCTGCCAGAACTAGATCCAATTGCTCTCAACCCAAAAGGGCCCGCCCGGGTTCCCGCCGGTCTCGTTTACACTCGCCTCGTCGCGCGTGGAGGATGGCGCAGCCAATGTTTCCGTGATGCTGTGGCGCTGTTAAATATAGGAGCTTGGCCAAAAATAGCACTGCGGCATTGCGAACCCCGGTCGGGCCGGACGGGCCGGGTCCGCCGGTGGAGCTTTCCGCCCAGGGTGCCCAGGGATCGCTATTGTGTGTGAATTGAGCACGTATAGCTCGTAGGCTGCCGCTTATAATTATAATAGCCAACGACACCGGGCGTCACATCGAATCATTTCGGTCGAGTGACCCGGGGTCTGTGGGGCCAATCGGCATGGCGTGGTATGGCCGTTTCCGAAAAACCCAGAACGACATTCCTCTTCTTCCTGCACGCCGGGGCTCCATTTCAGACCGCGTTGAGCACTTAACAAGAACACGACCCCGCCGCCGGCCAATAGCCGCACGCGCACGAGATGCTAAAAATCGAATAAAACACCCGCACGGGGGCGTGAGGCGCCTCGGGCTTTTCCAAGCAATTTAGAAAGGTGCTTCTTACGACTTGTTCGTGATTCCGCGTTCGGTTGGTTGGTTTTCCTGCCTCGGTCGTCGTCGCGTCCTGATAGTGCGTGTTTCACACCGCACAATAAAAGTCAGCTTTTACGACGCTCAAATCTTGCGTTTAATCTTAAGCTGCGTTTAAGGCAGAATGCCGGATCTGCGTCAGGCCGACATCACCACGTTCTCTGCCACAGGCCGTTTTGGGTGGCATCGGATCGGTGACAAAATGCATGCGGTTTACATTTGCATTACGTGTGATGCTCTGTGTGCTGCGTGGTTGGATGAAGGCACGCCTAAATGTGAGGGCCGTTCAATTTTACTGGTGGTGTCTGGAAACCCGCCAGCCCACATACTGTGCCCTGTAGGGGGGTGAAGTTCATTCAGTTGCGTGAAACAAAACAAAAAAAAGCGCACATCTAACATGACGCACGTAGGGACGACTTTCCATAAATTGTCGTTTTCGAAGCGAATAGACAGAAGATTTAACTACACGAAACTAGACACTGCTTTAATTAAAGAAATAACTCAAGATAACATTTTTCCCTCTCACGCAAGAAGCAATCAAATCACATAAACTCGTACCCTCGAGGGGATCGTCGCTTGTTCGGGATGAAACGTAATAATTAGATCATGTACGTACGCAATATACGGTAGGACCGTAAAATGGCTGCTTCACAGCTTGTGCCTTCCCAATGCCCCATAAATTAAAACAGTTAGCGAACGGTTAGTGTTCTAGTTCAGTCACCGTGGCCCATTACGGTTGACTCCCTGGCAGCCGACCGCTTGCGGTGTGCCTCATCCGACGGCAGATTGGACAGTGAGTGGTCTTGCATCGTTTACGGCTCATTTGTGGTCTCGCCCGTACCCAGCCGTGCTGTGAGAAGAGTCGGCCGACGAGCCGTACTATGAGGACGTGTCTTGCGAAGAATCGAACCGTCGACTGGGTCCTTCCAATGTGGGGACCACTTGCCGCTGGTGTTAACTTTATTATTTTAAAAGATAAATTATAGAATTAATCACGATCGCTCGGGGAGGGCCAAAGCATGGGAATGGTGAAATGCGTACTTTTTCGTGCCCTAAAAATAGCTATTTGTCGAACTTTTTGCTCGCTCATTTAGAGCACCTTCTGGGGTTTTTTTTTGCCTCCCCATACGGCGTCTTGGCAAAATGAACACGTTAACGTTAATGTGGTGCTCGATGCCTTCGTTCTATTACTTTTTTTTTGGACTGCATCCTTCGACCGCTGGAGATGCGCATCTGTGGCTCCGTCGGAAACGGCAAATAATTGCCACCAGCCACCGGATAAATCGCAAACTCCTCTTCGCAAGCACGAAGCTTAAGGGTTCACTTCTTGAGGTCAAGTGTCGGGCGGCAGGATTTGCGAGCGAAAAGCTCAGGCGGCCTTTTTAACACCGATCTTTCAAGAGCTTTCCGCAGTGGACACCGTTTCAACTGGTGCCACCGTAGTGGGAGGAGAGAGTTTTATTTCCCATTTCCCCGTGCGAGCATCATCAAGGTCGTCCCCGTGGTCTTTCTGGGATTAAAACGCGCCACACGAACCGTTCTCCTCGGCGGGGCGATGCTGCTGGCCCGAAACGGGTGCGAAGAATAAAATAAAATAATATTTCCGCCAGCGGCCAACGCAAAGCCGACATACCGAGCCCGCCCGGTCACCGTGTCGTATCCGTTCGTGTTCCGTCTTGATAGTGGCGTCATATCCTGTGGCCAACGGAGCTGACCGCTTCGGTGGAAGGTAAAAGTGAAAGCTTTGTCACGGTGCACGGAAGATCGGAAGCTTTTTTGTGTGCCCGTTTTATTATTTTTTTTTATGATACGTTCCGCTATGTCGTCCTTTTCTGTCGCAGCTTTCCCCGCGGGGGCGAACTATTTATAGTGCGACATTCGTGCTCTTTCGTTCGTTCGCTTCTTGTGCGAGCTGGCCGTTCATTAGTGCGGGCGCCTGGATGTGGCGTGCGAGTAAAGCCGTTTAGCGCGGCAACCTACGGCAGCGGGATGACGAGAGGATTAATTACTTTAGTGAAGTTTTAATTGACTTCTTTCTCCGTATGCTTGCGGGTGGCATTTTCGTGGAACGGTTATTTTCCTACGTTTAATGATGATGCCCCGCCATTGACAAGAAAAAGGAAGCAATGAAAGATGGATGTGGTGCGCACTCGATTAAAATGTTTACTACTGTTTAATTATGCATTGTGATGACGCTAAGAAGGGTTTTTTTTCTCTCGTGTGATGCATTGCTTGCGGGCATGTACAAGGGACAACTGATCACTGGAGTTAGGTTTTATTGCTTCTTTTTTATCATGAAGTAAATGATCGTTAACCTTCACTTCGGAGGGCTTGTATGCTACCAACGTGCTACATTTCAAGTATCTCTTCCCAACCCAAGCTTCCTTCCAAACCAAATGTAAGAAATCGTTGTTTTTTCTTGTGTTAAATTCCAAACTAAAATAAATGTATCTTTTTTTCAAGAATCGGGTCTGTTATCTAGGTAGATATTTGTAGAACATCGTGTTGTAAGTAATGGTTCAAGTAATTTCTATCCGACTCCACCCTCGACGAGAAGATGGATACTCTTCCGCCTCGATGGGCGATTTAAAGTTACGATACTTTGTATCCCCAACCTTTTGCCCTCCTCCATGTGACTTTCCCGCACACAAAGGAATCGGTAACAAAAGAGCGGTTTTAGAGCGCATTAGTAAAGTTTGCGCTTCTGTTGATTTGGTTGTCGTTCTTCCTGCCATTGGTCGACGGTTGTGTCGGTCGATATTCTTAGCCCGATTTCCGGTCGCCATGATCTTTTGCCGGGCGTGATAAATCACTCCGACAAATGTTACGAAAATATGTACGGCCGTCTTCGCCACGCGCTCGCTGTTACAGCGGCGCTGAACGGTTGATGGTGGAAATAAAAATAGCGAGAGCGGGAAAAGGAAAGACGGTGATGAGAGAAGAAAAAACACATTCACAAACACACACAAACGATCTGGCTGGACGTTTGATGGATGAAAGTATACTTTGGCGCCACGGGTGGAGCAGCGAATTCGCCACGTGTCTCGCTCTGGTGTAGACAGATTTCCTCGGCTGCGCCCAACCCCAAGGCACGTTCCGTTCGTTCATCAATCCTGATTTTCGGCTGGAACGTCCGGAAGCTCCTAAAATATCGAGCGAAACGAGATAAAAATCGATGATGTCTTCGGCGACGTTGACCCGAACCCCTTCCAGTTCTAATGTGCCGTGCCATTTTTTATTTTCGTTTGGCCCCCGTTTTGGCTTTTTGTTAAAATTAAACCCAGACGATGGTTTGTGCTTAATTTCCAGTTTCAAGCAGCTTGGCCAATCAGTCAAAATTAATTAGGCATCCTTCCGATGGGCAAAAATGTTGGGTCACACTAATTGAAGGTTTGGCTCGGTCGACTGTGCGCTTCTTCGCTGGTTGGTTGGCTCGACTTGAGCAGCAAGATGTTGGCCGGATTTCACCGGCTATTGGCAGGAAGTGAGTGGTACTTTTCAGTAATCTTGTGATTCGATCCCGGATGAGGATGATCATTATCCGTGATGCTTCAATAGCTTCCATGGTTGCTTGTTTGTTACTTGGCCTGGTTTGCCCGATCTCGACACTGTTATGCAAATGTTTCCTCCATTCCATTGTGAGTGCAATATTTCTCCTCAATTGTCTTGGGTATAGCGGCTTTTTTTGGCAGATATTTACTTGAACGTAAATTTTTTGTAAGAAATGTGCGCCTTTAACATGCTAAAGAGGCGTGTTGCCCTATAGCTGTCATTAAATTTGCAACTTTAATATTTAAAAAAAGGCCCATTTGAAACTTTAATATTTAAAATAAGCCATTCAAAATTCCATTATTATACAATCAAAACAAACAACCAATTACTTCCGCCGCAATAGAGTAGTCCTCCAAGACGGCGTAAGTGAGTGCGCACCATAAGCATTCGATACTGCATCTTGTGTGTGCATCTTACCGTTGTTAGTCATCTTCAGTTTTCCGTAGTTTACCGTAGTCCTCGGGCACATGTGTCGCCTAGCATACACACGCCATCCTTCGTGAAGCGAACTGTAGCTAGTGCCGGTAGTGTTGGGCGAGTGCGGATGAGAAGCGATGATTGCTATCTATATCTGCCGCCATAAAGTCACGTACGTGACGGAGCGGCTAACGAGTGATGCGATATTGGGCGTACAGAGCGAGCATTTCTAGTGGTCTTGCTCCAAAGTAATGATAATGATGCTTATGTTTCAAAGTTGTAGCCCATCGCCCGTCATGCGGTACCGCGTGAGATGTACGCGGACGTACGACGAACAAAAGTTTCGTGCTTCATTCCCGCGAGCAATCTACACGGCCGGTTGCTCCTTACATGGAAGTGACCCGAGGGCCTTCCATCAACCACCGCGTCGCTGATGGAACGTAACTTTTGCTAAACTAGTTACGGGGCTCCGGTAAACTTACTCAAAAAGGAATCGCAAAGCAAACATGCTGGTGTAATGTAAAGCGATACCGCGCTGTGATGTGAAGCTGCTTAACGATCTGCTAAGCAACTGTCTGGCCGATAATTCAACGAGCCTGGAAGGACACGGGAGGTTGTACTATTATTTCGTTATTTTTCAATTCAATCCACGACAGCGATCATCGCGCGGGCATCATTTTCACGTTGCAGTGGCACGATGTGATGGAAATAATTATAAGATGCCGCTTTCGCGAACGCTACGGTTCGTCAGAGTGTTTCTTTCGGACTGCATCGCCGTTGGATCAATGCGCCAACATGGTTGCCGGTTGTCCCTGTTCGAATAAATTGCTGATCCACTTCGTGGTCATGGTTGCATGGTTCTTCGTGCCGTGGTCTAATTGTGCCATCGGAAAGAAATTCTATCAAGTGGGATCTGGTTTGAGCGGCGTGTGCACGTAACGATCGCTGCCGAACGGTGGACGGCTGCAGACCAGTATGCCGGTGGCTTTAGATCAGAATCGTGGCAAAAATGGATAAACTGTTTCATATTCATTACATGCCAGTACCGCGGCGGCGGAGTATTGTGAAACCGAGCCAGCGCCGTCATGCTGCTTGCGGTGTGACACTGCGTTACCTGCGAACACCCTGATCCTGGTTGGTTGAAGGAAAATCGATTGATGGTGGTGCTATTTCGATAGCTATTTGTCCCTGGAACGTTTTGCAAGAGGTTAGCTGCTAGCACCCCGACAGCTACCGGTAATGACGACCTACCGACATCGCACAATAATCTCCCCTTTGCGTTCCTTTTCGAGCTTCCGTTGCTACAGAATGCAAAGGTGGGCTTCGTGTAGGGCACAGGCGCTTTGAAACGTCACATTGTCGGCGTTGGCTCGAAAAGGTAGCTGCCGCTAGCGTTGGAGAATCAACGAAAGGGAAGATGAAAAACAAAATAAATAAACAACTATTCACACTAATCCGAACAACTAGCGTGCCAACGTAGAGCGGTCGCTACCAGTCGCTAAATAATGGCTTCGCGTGCGCCACTCACGACCAGGACATGGAAGCTTTCGATTGTATGGAAGTCTTCCTGGCACTGCCACCGTGCCGCTATGCGTGTCATAGGCCGTTTATAGCAGGGCAACTGCGGTGAAATTTCGTAGCTCCCTCGAACAGTCTTATATGAATGGGGAGCGCATCGATTGGGAGGTGTGGCGAAAAGCTCATTCAGGCCAGTCGAGTGCAGAATCTATGAAAAAATTTAATTACACATTCGAATTTTATGTTGCATTTTTTTCCGCTTTTGCTTTGGCGAAATACTTTAGCATGACAAACAAAAATCAGCTCTTTATGTGCGCGTGAACTGCTTCATGAAACGGTTTTAGTGAACTTACGCAGGAAGCTGGAAAGTTCGTAAACGTAAAAATAGCCGAACAGTAGGCTATATTTTCCAACGCAGTATGTGAATCAAATATCAAGCGAATGTTTGTTTGTAATCATGTTTTAATGCAATCGAATACAACACTGTGTATGGCTGCTCGAGTGAGCGGAAATTCGATTGGCTTCCCATGGCATAGAGCAGCTAGTCTGGAAACGAGCAAAAGTTCCTCTTATCCCGCCGTTGAATTGCGTATCGTTATGTTACCACTTCAAAGTTACGGCATAATACGATCGGCTCAAACAACCCATATCTGCAGGATCGTGGGGAATTGTCTTCACGGCTCGAATCTATCGCAGCATTTTTGAAGGTCGTACAAATGTCGATATCTCGAATGAGCAGAAACAGCGTCTTAGGATGAAGGAGGCGGCTCCAAGTTTATGACGAGTTTCGGCCGAAGGATTTCTGAGTGGAGAAGCTATCGTTGCGTAGGAGGTTTGTTTGTGTTTTCTCGCCGAAGGGCCCAAGCAAAGGTGTAGTGTTTGGGGGCTTTTTCCCCGGCACGCTGTTTCGCACACCCATTGGACGATGTGGTGACGATGGTGGACCACTGCTCGGTGTAAGAGAAAATCGATATTCTCTCACTAGAGCAACTTATTAGTCTTTAAATGAAAATTTTATCGACCCACAGCCGCTGGGAGGCTGCGAACGCGTGGTGTGACGACGAACTGATGATCTAATCATAGGCCCTGTTTGGGAAATGTGATAATTTCCGGTGGCAATAGTGTTGGTGGGATTTATGAAATGTTTACATGTCACCGTTGTTTCTAATTTTGTATCCGGAACTAGTGTGCTCTGAAGCACAACGCTTGGAACTGTTTAAGGGTTGAAACTACCATGAATTTTGTGTATCTATCCGATAGTTTATAGACGATGAGAAATCCTAGACGAAAAGCAAGCACTGTTTATGATTAAATATATGGAAAAGTGTTGTGCACATTTTTGCACATTCGATTAGTTTTTCATTTCTTTATTTATAAAGGTAATGATGTGCAACGATAATGAACTAGCAAACGATTTGAAAATCCACTATTTTACGCTTTTCATGTGCTGTTGGATGCAATCCAAAAACTGAATCAACATTCTTAAAGATACGCACGACGGCTTCCGTGCCATCGATGACCGTTCCGAATGCTGATCGCTTCAAATAAATTATGGTCGAGCCGTTGCACCGACGACATTCTGCGATGCCGCCGCTGGCTCGAAGGCTAATGTGCTTTGTTCTTCGACTTGGTATGCATCCAAAACTGTCTGCACTTTTCATAAACATTTGCTGTCGTTTTTTGGACCACCAGCATCTCTACACCACAGCAGTTGGGTTGGTTCGCTATCAATGTGGCTTAACTGTCCACATCGGGCGATGGTCCGTGTCTGTATTAGAGTTTTTTTCATTTTCGGTCTGTCACTATTCGCCTATGTGGGTCAAAATGCCATGCGTTTCCTGTGGGTTAATGTGTATTTTTCTGTACGTTCTTAACTTTTGCCCTATGCGCTGCCTGCTGCCCACCCGTCCAGTGGAATGCTGAAACGCCACGAGATGAACGGCTTGAGTGGCGGTTAGATAAATGAGTATTATTCGTCTCTTTCCGTCACTTAGCCGAAAAGCCATCCGGCGACCCATCAGAAGCCTTCGCGCTGACAAAGCCAATTATCTTCTCCCAATGGTCGGTCTCCGACGATTTACGGATGACCGGATAGCTGCGTCTTCCGTTTCGCAACGCCGAAAGAGGGAAGCTATTAAAGTTCATAGGGTTTCTCTGTGGGTTGCCGGCTGCCGGTGCCAATTTACACTTGCTCTGAATGTGCGGTGACGGTCGATGGGCCTGTGCTTGGCCTGCGCATTGCCAGTATCAGTGACGAAATTTTGGCTCGCACTGGTGCGAGCTTGATATGCATCGCGATGGGGTTTGTGAGATTGCGTCGTTAAACTTTGAATAATAGTTTCCATGGCGGTGATGCTGAGCGCATTCGGGCATGTTGGTTTGATTTCGTAACTTTTGGTGTGGCTTCGCGCTAGGGGAAAACTTCTGCCGTTGGTGGCCGGGTATCGCTCGTGTATGTGGAATGTAAAACACAACGTGACGCACGGATTCGTGCCCATTGCAGAATGAAACTAATCGACGAACGGATTTCATATTCGAACGGCGCCGTGGGTAATTGTGGTGCAATGGATTGTTTTTTTTTTCAGCTTCAAGTCCGGTAAATGGGTGCCGTAAATATATTCTGCTTCGATTAAAAGCATTGAAAGATTGTGTCTTGCCGAGAGTTTTAATTACTTCGACCTCGTATCTCAGCTATTTTTATGATTATGGTCCGTATACAAGGGCCATCCGTCTACCGGGCCGAGGATGCCGCATATAAATGCCAGCTGGTACAAAAACCAGCGCGCTACCAGCGTACTAGACACAATCTCGGCTACTTTGGCAAGCGCAACCCCACCGTGCGCTAGCAGACTGGCCGCGGTCTGACATGAGGGCAAAAGATTTTAGTTTTCTATTCTTGATTTCTTGTATTTTTCGGTATCGTTGTTGTTGTTGTTGCTGGTGCTTTGGTTTCGTTACTGTTGCCTTTCGAAATATCTAATCCAAATCGCGTGCACTTTTGTGTCTCGTTCCCGGTCTACGCCCCGGTTTCTCTGCCGCTTTTTCGCCATTACGCTGCTCTGGGGCATGTCGGGAGCGCATACCGTGGAGCCGGCTGTGATGTCTGTTTTGGTTGTCGATGCCATCTGAACCGTTTGGGAGGAATCTATTTTTGTTCAGCTCCCCGACGTAGACGTCGCCCCGGTACCGTTTGCGACTTCTAGTGGGGCAAGACTCTCGAGCGATCGCTGGTGATCGCTGGTGCTCGCGGAGACGAACGTAGCTCCCTAATGTCAGCAAATGGCGTTTTTCCTTCGGTCCCGGGTGGATGTAAAATAGTCCCGCAGCTTGCTCGCAAACGGGGTGGCACAAGCGATGGCAACCATCAGAGTGCGCCTCGGTGTGTAGGTAATAGCTCAAGCAAACTGTATTCGTGGCACACACCGGGTTGGCCTTTGGCTGTTCGGCACGGGGACGAAAAGCGAGCGGGAAGTCTATGATGCTGTTTGCTTGGCGTCATTTCTCAAGTGAGACAACTGGTCCGAGAGTGGTGCCGTGGTGGAAAAGGATAGGAATAAAGCCATTTACGAGATGGGTGGTAGGCGACTGGGAGAACGTGACCGCTCAGTGTGTGTGTGTGTGTGCCTCGCACCAGATGTGACAGATCGACGGTGTCTCTGCTGGGTGCATGTTTTTCTCGTTTTTTTTCCTGCCTGGCTTTTGCCAAGATAATCGCGACCGCCGGATTTCTAGGCGACGTGTGCTGTCCCATCTCGATCTTGGCCGCCGGGTCGCACCGGCGCAAAGGTTTTGCATTGCTTCATACCATTTGCCAGAAGTTCAGACCGCAAATTGAACCAAGAACTGACCGGACGAGTCAAGGAAAACCGCGGTTTTAGTGGAAAAGGCCAACAACTTTTGATTTATGCGAGATGCGGGCAAATACCAATCGAACGCATGCATTGCAACATAATTTTTGTGCAATTATTTACTTGCAAATGCAACTTATGAATATCATCAAGCTGTCTTCGTGTGTAACATTACTAAAGTATGAAAAGTAATACAGGTGTTACTGTTGAAAAATTACCTTTAAAGATTAGTTTTTGGGGGGGAAATTGTTTAGCAGTCACTAAACCCTATGCTGATTTCAACAGTTTGCAAATGAGTTTTGTGTCGTAAGAGTGGTACGGAAACACTTGTTGCTTTCCTTCGTGGGGGCGTTCAATTGAATTAAGAAAGGAAATCCTTTCGAAGCGTCTCCTTCATCCGAAAGGTCAATTAAGAGCACGGGGCGGATCGAGGGGTTTGGTTTTATGCCGAATGGAACTATTGTTATTAGCCTGTAGCTTCAATCGCCAATGAGCTAATTGAATGAACTTTCTGCCGAATCTGCTCACTAATCCTCGTGTAAATTCAGCTCCCCGTGGTCTGGGAAGCCGTACTTGGGTCATTACAACACGCCCACTATTGTACTTGCTGGCAGCGGTGTTGCCTTTCCGCCTTCGGCAGCGCAGGGATGATCACGATGATGGCGCCATTTCGAGCCCCAACGTGTTCGCCGGGGTGAACTCATCGTTATCTTAACCTGAAATCGATTTTTGCTAATGTCCTTTCTCATGCCATCGGTGCCATCTAAGGGTGTGCTTCCGCCTATCCCCGGGCTAGACTTGAACCCTGGAGGTCGCATGTCCCGGTGTTCGGTGGGTGTATATGTGTTTCGGCAAACGACGACATCCATTTTATGGTTCGGCGTCGAGCAGAGGGTTTACGCTGCCGTTCCTTCCTTGGCCACACCGAACTGCGTGGTGGCAGTAAGCTTCGTTGCTTCAGCAAAAACGCCCGGTACTGCCCTTTTGTGGGAGTGCTACCCTGCGCCCAAACCGGACGTGACCTGGTGCTAATAAAAGAAATCGATATCTCCGGCAACCCGCTTTCCCGGGGGTGATCAATTCACCCCGTTCTGTCGTCGTGTGTGAGAGGCAGTAAAAAAAATCGTATAACCTTTCATGCACGGGGGCGCCTTTACCGTGCGTGCCATGTGTACATCTTTGGGAGGTTTCTCTTCCGGGCGGTTGAAAAGCACTTTTCGGTAAGCCAGATTGGTGCTGCTCGAGGTGTGGCAGGGAAAGGAAGTGAATCCCGTCCGCTCAAAGGACATTTCGCACGTCGTCGTGTTGTTGTACTGTCTTTTCTTCAGCTGCATGCGCTACCACCGGCTTGGGAAGGGTTCGTCCTGGTGCCCGCGCTGGGCCTGGAAGTTGTTATGTTGGGCGATTTTTTTTTTCCTCAAAGAAGGTCCTTCGAGCGGGTTTTTGCTAGTTGTCTTTTCCGGCACGGGTTCCATTCGTGGAGTTTGATTTTTACCATCGGATATCGACGTTTGATCGTTTTATTTTCATTTTACGAGTCCACGGTCATTTCCGTCCCTGTGGTGGCTTCGGGGAGGTTGATAGATTCGCTCTCGTAAGAGACATCTTTATATGGAGCACTACTTTCACAAATTGCCACTTATTGAAATCCAACCGAGCGTGATGGAATATGTATGTGATGGTTAAATACGGCCGACATAAGGATTTCCAATAAGCATCCAGCAGTAAACACTGACCTCTTGTGTAAGAAGCACTTTTCCATCTGGTCAATACTTTTAAAGTAAAAAAAAGTATTATAACGCAGTACTTATAAGTTAATGATTTGTTTTATTTACCAAATCGTTTTATGATGGTTACTATGTGACACAATATGGAACATTGTACTTTCTTTTCTATGCATAGCCCTTAATTGGTTTGTTGATAAAAGCTGAATCACAGCTTCGTTGCAATTATTGTCTGGATCATTCAAGTGCTTTTGCTATAAATCGTATGGCCTTCCCTCAGGGCAACAGTCCACTGCAGATTACTATGGCATCAGTGAGTATTAGCATTTAATCTACGCCCTTTAGCCCTAGCCCACTCGAGTCAGATCTGTGGTTGTGCATTAGCAGCGGCGTTTCGTCAACTGTTTTCATCCTCCAGTGTGATCCTCTCCTGGTGTGCTACTTAACAAACACGTCTGTAATGTTGCGTTTGCGCTCCAATTGTCGATGGTTCACTATCTTTTTTTTTCCACACCCACCCGCCAGTAATTAATCAGAAGTGGCAGCAGCACTGGCAGCCTTTGCACGAATAGCGGAAAAGCGGGTGTGGCAGCAGTAATGAATATTCAAAAGTTAATTATTCAGAAAATGAATTTATTGCCGCGTTATCGGGCAGTGCAGTAGTTAGTGCGTCACGTTGGCATGCAAGCAAATCGGCCACATCGATGCATGCTGCATCGGTAGTTCACGTCGGTTTGAAGTTAGTTGATGATAATGTTGATGACGATGATCGGTTCGATGCTATTTTCGTTACACTGTAACATGCATCAAAAGTCCACTCGAAACTGCAACCGTAGATGAAACGCAAAGGATACTAATCGTATTTCATGCTTCTAGTGGCTTGCCATTATTTGTGTTACAAAGTATATATCTCCTACCGTCGTCGTATGTTTGACATGTAAAGCATGTGAGCTTCAGGGTAGCAGAAATATCAAACTAATTCTATATGCTGTACTGATTACCTGTTTAATATAAAGTTTGTTTTCTCTCTTTTTCTTTCCAGGTATATAGCGATGCTGACAAGCGCAAAATTGATCTTTAAAACAAAGGTTGAAAAGGTTGAAAAGTAATGTACATTTATCTGTTATTTTGTCTCTTATTGCGGCTGTAAAAAACAGCTTGTTTCGTTTCTCTGGTTTATGCATCAACAAATGCCGAAACCATTTCGCTTGCATATATTACCTCATCGACATTGAAAAAGTGTATTAAAAGTAGCCTTGAAATCCATAAAATTCAAGCTCTCGTTCGCAATGAACCCTCTACCCCTCTGGCTCTGCAATAAAGACCAAGAAAGTGAGCCAAGGGTAAGGTATTGTTTTTCTTTTTTTTTATTCATACAATTCCATTTGTAATCTCACAATGTTTACCGCAGCTTGACGGCACACAATTGACTAATCGCATCGCATAAAAAGAAGTCATTGATTTCTCTCTTCTTTTTATGCGCCTATTGCCCAAGAAAGATAGTAATACATTAAGCGGTCCGCTGAGCCGCTTGACTCGCTTGATACCAGCGAATCCGCAGCGGAAATTAAGCAATGCCCTTCAAAACTTAAACTGTATTCCGTGTCGTGGCCGGACGTTTCCTTTCCCTTCGCGTTCGCCAGTCGCATTGTTTGTGTGCTGCTGGAGCTTTCGCAGCACGACGGAGGCACTAATGTATCCCACGAACGAAGTAGATCGCTGCCAGCCCGCAATTAACTAGTCATGTCTTCTACGTCCGGCGGGCAGCGTGTGCAGATAATATTTGGGCAGTGTCCTTCATGTGGTTGAAATGCTTGGAAGAATGAAAGGTCGAGTCGGGTGTTATTTGCTTGACAGGAATGGCTTGCGTCGATCGCTTCCCCGTGTGGAAGGCTGGAGGCTGTCATTATTTCTTTGTTGAGATGTTACAGGAAGTCAAGCGTAACTGGCTCCCGTCCATGACGGTCATATCGAGTTGAAATCTATAGCGTTACGTCCATCTTGCGTTGGCGGTGTACGCAGGTTTCACGCTAGCTGCCATTATGATTGTCGATTTTTGTGTTGTAGTGCGAGACAGAGTACTTATTTCGAATGTTAGTTTGCCTACATGCAACAGCTGTGGGATATTTTTTAGTTAGGCTAGCATAAAGCATCACGCACCGTTTGTGTAATGCTTTGATTAAGTTTTAATCAGGTGTGTTTTCGACACTCTAATTACGCAGAAGAAAATATGAAAAGTAAAAAATAAATAAGGCAAACACGCCATGAAACCTACCATGAAAACGTAAAACCGGCTTAGTAGCAGGTAGCCTCTGCTCAATGCCAAGTTGTGTAAGCGATAAGTCAAAGCTGATCCGATTGAAATCTTATCCCCACCTTGGCTGGTTGCTATGGGATACGGAATATGCGTGTTGAATTACGTGCATCGCGTTGAGGCATCTTCGCTTGTCTCTAAATGAAACTATTATTATGCGTTGCGATGAGAGGTGCTCAAGTGTAACGAGGCGTTGCAATCGGACGATGCAAAGCCACTAGGGCTGGAAAGCTCTTCACGCTGCAGCGTATCGCGAGGCGTAGATTGGTCTTTCGCGCGAAACATCTCGTGCACCTCGCGGCTGCGGATCGCGGCATGACGCAAAGCTGCCAAAGCCGTTGGTATTGGCGCTTCTATTGCTGTTTTTGTTCATGATGATAATGCCACTGTTGCTCTCTCAGTTACGTGATTGCGAGCGAACACGTGCCGTGCAAAACGGCGTAGTTTGTTCAAGTTAAATATCGCATGCTGTGAAACTGGTTCATCGGCTCCAGAGCATATTGAGCGAAACAAAATAATGCAAAGTGCTATACAACTTTAAATCAGTTACTAAAATTAAGAGCATTTTATACCCGTAGAGTATTTTTGAAATGAAATTATGGTTAATGTCTAGTATTCAAATCCTGCCGGTAGGATTATTTTAGTGTAAATAAAATTTTAATTTTGTTAAATTTATTCAAGTTAAATATATCTGAAATTAGTTTTGTTTAAATTGCTTGTACTATCATGTTTAGTTTATATATCAAGCAACAAAAACTTGGGATAAAAATCTTGTCCATAAGTTTTTTGTGATTCTTTAGAAATCAGCAATATGTCATAACGAACACATGGATGAGAACCTTGACGCTGCCAACTGTGTGGAGAAAAATTGTGCGGTTTGTGTAACGAAGAAGCGGGATAAGAAAAATTAATTAAGCTAATGAAGATCTGGACAGCGTACGGGTAGCACGAGCGTCTTGAAACGGTGAACTTCTGCTGCAGACATCTTAAACCGTAAAGGTTATTCTCTAATTGATTGCCAGTCGCACTTTCTTTCAGCAGTTGCTGGACAGAGTGGAAATACGACGTGCAAGGAAACTCAAAGGTCTGATCGACAATCATCAAGTTCACTATACAACCGGAACTGATGACTGTGATTGTGATTGCCAACGGTTGAGATTTGGTTTATTTTAATTTAATTTAACTATTAGTGTGTTTATTATTAAAATTATTTTAATATTGTTCATCCCAAATAACAAATCACATATAAAAATTTCATTTGAGAAATTTAATATGCAGCTAGGGTTTTTAAATTAGATTTTGTTTTGAATACTCATTCTTTGAGTGCTTAATCTAAAGTATATTTAATTATTTTTTCGTATACTTCACAATAAGTTTTATTGGGAATAGTTGGATCACAAAAGCATTTTTATTTTCTACACTGTGGATTCCTTTTTCCCCTTTTGTTTGAAAGCACCATTATTTACTCAATAGAAAAATTGATGTGCGTTCAGCGAGAAAAATGTGTCCCATTTCCTGTGAGCCATTGACATGGGACCTGGGCTGATGTGGCTTCGATCGGAAACGGAAATTTAGTACCCAGCCCGCTTGGGGGCCATAATTGAACATCTTGGTGGAATATTTTTTCGGCTGTGTGCTGTTGCCAAAGGGGGGAGAATTTTTTGTTTGTGTTTTATGACATTTTACAAGAGCCAATGGTGCTTCACGATATCGTCACATCAGTGTGTATGTATCAACAGGCTAACTGTGCTCCTGTGTGGTTGCGAGGAATTTTCCCATAATGATGTTTGTTCTTCTGCAAACCTGCTGGAACTGAAGCTTGGAGTTTGGTCCTGTTTGGTAATGTTCGCCCCTGCAACAAAAAACCATCAGGCTGGCACGCGTAAACTGCGCTTTTTATGGCCCAATGAAAATCAATCAAACACGTCGATGGCACTTTTTACGGGCGATAATAAATTATAGCTCACCTTTACACTGCTTGACTGTTAGAGCAGTTCATTGATTATTTTTCATAAGAGGATATTGAAACGAAACTCAACGGCTTGGAATATATGTTAAGATCAAGTATTTGTCTCAAAGCATTTTTATTAGCTGTGGCGTTTTTTTTATCGATATGTTGAAATTGATGGGTGTAACGAAGAATTTGACTGTGATACTGTTTTGAAACTATGATTCTGCTGCAATATTCGCAACTGTTCGTATAAATTTAAACCTATTTGAAATAAAAAGCTAGCGTTGTTTTTAAATATTATGGCTGATGGACGTGTCGTCAATAAATGTCTTTGTTATATAAGAACATTGTCGTTAATGTTACGTATGTTTGTCGTTTGCATTGAAATGCATGGCTTTTGCACTTCTATAGCGCTTGTTTATTGAACGAGCAGAAGCCTCTTGAAAGAGATTTCCTTGCGCATGGGAGCGCGAATTTTATTTGTCACTTGCATTCTCATGCAAACGTGAAACTAGCCATCTCATTGCCGTCACCTCGTGCTCTTTGCAGGCACTGTTTGCTCAAATCGCTAGTTAGACGACCCATTCTAGCTGTGGAATGTTCTATTATCGAAACACTTCATGCTGAGTTTGTTTGGTCGATAAAACAAATATTGGCGTTTCGTTGCACTTAGCACCACCGGTTGGTGTAAGTGCAATTCAATAGTTTTATGACACTCACAAAACAAACCTATAGCTGACTTGCGTCATTTTCGGTTCGACCTTTTTGCCGTGCAAAGGTTTACTTACCGTCGTATTGAAAGCTTTTGCTACATTTTCTCATTAAAATTTTTTTGAGAGCAACTGCCATGAATTTCACTTCCTTTGCTACGTAATTATAGTAGTAGAGTAGAGTAACACCGTAAAGTTAATTAGTATTTTAAGATAATAAATTTAAAAAGAAATTCATTCACTGAGATTCATCACGCTAAGATTATGGATTTATTCAAAGCATCACTAATGGAGATCTTTGGAATTGTTAGGTGGAGATTTCATGTATGAGTGGTTCTCCACTTCTAATTACTTCACAATGTGAAAGATAGTCAATCAATCAAATTCTGATTATGCAACTTAACATCAGATTGTGTGACAGCGTTTATTAATGTCTCCCACAATGTGTCATTCGAGAAGACTTCGCCAGAAGCTTCGGTGTTTCTCGCGAAATCCAAATGAGTACGAGTGCAGCAGCCTAATAAATTTTTATGATTGAATTTAAACGTCACTGGCTGTAAAATGGATGCATATTTTATGGGCATTCAAATGCGATGGTAACGAAACAGTAGTTGTGAGGAGTCGTACATCCAGCTGCTAAAGCTACGTAGGCGACGTTCTCGCATTGTCGAAAGTTCACTATTCGCTATCAGGCTACAGCGGGTGTCATACAAAATGGTACAAAAGCTTCCCGTGCACCATCGTTTGAAGCCCAGATCGTCGCTCACAAAACCTAATCTGTTTGAAATGACCGTCTCGTCCACAAGCGACGGACGAATGGGCGAGAATGTCCTTAGAACAGCCACTAATGGTCGCCGGTAATAAATATTCGCAGCTAGCAAAGCTCGTAGCCTTCGCCCAAACTGACTCATCGGGTCTAGCCTGAAATGCCTTCCATAGTTGGGTGCTTCACCGTGAGCCGAGGAAAGTATGAAGCATAATTTGCCGGCTGCAGACACGATGGTGCGCTTGACAAAATGTGAAGATTTTACCGATTCCCTCTGCTAGAGCTGACCTGCAAACTATTGAGCAGTCGTTGCCATCGGGAGCTTATATTGGCATCATTGGGCATCATAAGTACGATTTATTCGTGGAATTCGTAATAATGCCTCATGCGGTTTTTGCCAGCGCTTCAAGTGTGCGCTATCATCGCCCTCGGACAACGCTGGTGACATTTATTCGATTCCGACTAACCGACGACTGACGAGGTTATCATGTTTTGTGGCACACACTTTATAGGGATTGTTTCCTCAATCGAACAGCCCTAGCCAACGGACAAGTCTGCCTCGAAACATGAAGCAGAGAGCAGACAGTCGTTTGATGTACCGCGCAATTTTGGACGTAGCGAAAATAGATTGCCAGGACTTGTGAAGTAAAATTGAGATGTAGAAATTGAAGATTAGATGTTTTGTGGAAAGCACAATAGGTAAATGTTATTTGAATTATTACATCTATATTAGTGGTAATAACAATAACACGTAAATAATATCCTTAGCTTTTAAAAATAAATTACTTTATTTCAGTTCTTCAGCATATGATTTTGTACAATAAGTATATTAATTTTAACTTAAACTAAGCAATGTATAATGAATATTAGCAATTTGAATTTAAATGAAAAAAATCTGTGTGAAAAGGATATCGGGGATATAGAGTGTGAACAAATTGGCAAGCGCTAATGTCTTATGTTACAAATGTTGGCTAATTGCACGACACTGTCGTTCATCCTTGCGGTTAACAAACATATTCAGCGGCTCTTACGGCGAATTACTGCGAGGGCGTTATTTGTTTGTGGTAAGAATGTTTCGTGTTAGCATGTAATATAAGTTGTACAATGTAGTGTATCAAATACAGAACGTAATAAACTACAGCTGCATGATATGCCAAGTATACATTAAAATATGGGAAATATATGTTTTTTCTTTATGTAGGCAAAGCAAATGCAATGTACATATTTTAAAATTTTTCGAACGAATCTTATCAAATGACATCAAAATCCTATGGCAAATTTTCTGTCTTCCTCGAACCCCATTTGTGATTGCTTATCATGAGGAAAATTGGCCTGTTAGAGAGGCGTTTGTTCGTTAACAAAATTATCATTTCATGGAGATTAAATTTGACCGCGGTGAATGTGGTTTTTACCATTAATTTCATGTTCGCCTTTCCTTGTCGATAAAGGCAAGTTAGCGTCGTATTTCAGATCCACTGCTTCAATGGACTGTACATGGTTCGTTACTGAGATCGTTTGGAATCTTCCAACTGAGCATCGTGCGCTGGATTATCTGGCAGCTCGCCTAGCAGTGGCATTTGGGATAAAATTGGCTGGAAAATAATCGAAAATCCAAAAAATCTATCTCACGCCAAAGCCACCCAGTAACCGCCATTGGGTATGATTGAGCTAACAAGCAGGGCGTGATGGCAAAATTGGTAGGCAATGCTGTAAATTGACAATTACTGTATCTCGTGTACATCGTACTGGCTTCATCTTACGCTGGGAAGCTGAAGACAGAAAAAAACGCTCTCTTACGCAGTATCGGTGGGGTCTTCGAGAGAGTGTCAAAGCCGACGAGACAGGCGGGAGCAGAACACAGCATCGAGTAGGAGGATAGCGTTTGATACATTTAAAATTCAAATTTAACTAATTCTGCCCCCTGACAGGTTTCGTACGTAAAGCTTTGCTATGTTTTGGTTGAATACGGACGCGTCTTTTTACGTTTGGTTGGTATTCAGCAAGCATTAGTGATTATGTTATGGTTAAATTTGTGACCAAACAGCTAACGCCATTTAATTTCTTTGAAAAATTGTACGCTAAATTGATTGAAGGGAACGTTCCGGGTGGGTTGGTCCGTGTCATGGTTTTAAACATGGTATTCCCTTGAGCAAGATTATGTGATAGTTAAACTAAAACTGAAAATAAATTGTAAACTGTCGATTAAAAATCATGACAACAAGCTAGTACATAGTTTTAGCTGCTACTATAAAGAATCATGTATGTTTCTTTATAGTTTTCGTATCGATAACCTACCCAAAAGAATGGAAATTTATGACTATTAAGCGACATAGAACGATAGAAAAATTGTAAAACTTGCAAGTTACTTATAATTCATGTCGATAAATGTACATTCAAGCATATCAGCTTTACAATTTTATACAGTATCTATATCTTTAGATAAATGGTAACCTTTTTATTTGCGTTCGAGCTTGGTCCTTATTTAATTTCTTTCCCAGTTCAAGACTGGCGCTGCTCCGTGTTCGAATAATCATGAACAGAGACATGCGTGTTGGTTTGGGACCGTTCTGAATGTAGTATAAAATGTTTGCTGGAAGCTATGCTTGTGATAGGGCTTCATGAACGGCCTCCTTTCGACATGGGCATCGTTTATGATACCCGTCATCTTGGGGGGCACAATTTTATTAGGAAATCCCTGACGGCTTCGCAATACAACGTAAATGCTTCGTGTTGCTTCTGCCAGTTTGCTCCTGTTTCATATGCCCAGTACCTATCGTTGGGTGTTCGTAGAGGTGGTTTCCTGTGTCTATCGCTATTGCTTTCTATATTTCCTTGGAGGGTGATAAAACTTTTATACTACACATCCAACCTTGTTAGATCCCTTTTCTCAATACCAAAACTGAGTTTTAGCTTCGGTCTTGTTATTTTTGGTCAAAGCAACGACATATGATCAAGTAACATCAATTTTATTTCATACACACAAGCGGAAGCAGCTCGATTCTAGTTCTATAACCGATTCGTTTTGGTAATAACTGTTGCGAATGAACAAATGTCGAGATCTTCATGACAATTAGATAGTAGTATATACCGATGGTGACCATGAAAGTTTTATGAGTTCGACTAGATCACCCGGACTCCTAAATCATCACAGCTAAATTTTCGTCGATAACTGACAAAGAAGAGCTTGCGCCTGATAAAGTTTTCGATTATATGTGCATGGGGAATAGTAGAAACGTTACAGCTTTCGTAAATGTCATCCGCCTAGGGAATAAACTTTTTGTCCGCTAAACATCCATCATTTTTATTTTGGTAGTTTGTTGTAGAAACCAACTGTATGCGAGATCTATTGAAATATGTATTTTTGTGTTGGAAATTTTGCTAGGAAACTAGTGAATGATGTTGGCCAAGACTTTCTGGCTAATGCATATTAGAATCGTTGCAGTTTGTTGAAGTGTAAACACATTTTGCGCTGCAGTATTCTATATATCATTTGGAGTTTTAATAAAAGTTTCATCTTTTAATAGGTGATATAGTAGTATAAGTTAATAATATAAAAAAAATATTGTTTTTGAATTTGTAACTTACAAGAAAAGAATTTTGCATTTCTATTAGTATATTTATAAAATCCTTAATAAAGCTACCATAGATGTATCCAGTTAGGTACAACATTCTGCAAAAATAATTAATTTGTTTCATTAATATTACAATTTGGTGCTACTGAATCATTCCCATATCTCTGTGGATGGCTTCAGTTTACTGTTCAGCTTGAAGTAAGCTAGCAGATTGTGTGCTATTTGTCTCCTCGACTTCATACAATTTGTACACGCTTATAGAGGGTAATATCTCCTATCAGTGATTCATTCTAGGACCCACTTCTGGTACTAGTTGTTGTTCCAAGTTTATAGTCTGACGCTTTCGCATGAAGGTAGCTGGGATAAGTGAAAATGCAAATGAAATGTTTTCATCTCCTTCCAAAGCTCGAGTGACGTTTGATGGATTGATTTAATGTCCATCGCACTTAGATGGTGCTGTGCGCAGAACGTGTCAGTTGAAATAATTCACAAAAAGCGGAGCTATTTGATAAAGTGTTGGTAAATATTAAATATTTATACTATTCTATGGATATTTATTGTCGCTCCAACGTGGACTACCGCTGGACTGCTTCCTTTGCCTATGTGCTTTCTAAATAGCTACTATAAAGGAAGGGCAATAAAATTATCATACTCTCGTTTGACTCACGCTGTTAGATTATGTTTATTTATTTTGACATGGCTGATGCGATTCAAAATCTTTCTTATAAGATCAATATATCTATTCAATGGAATAAAAATTATGTAATTGTTAATATCAGTTATATATTAGCAAATCTGAACAAAATTCTTTTAAAGCTAATTTTAGCTTTTGGAATCTTTTTTATGGAATTCGTTCTTCTAATATTATTTTAAATTCTATTATATATTATAATACTTTTTATTTGCGATAATTGAAATTTAATTTAAACAGATTTGTTCTTTAGTAGTATATTTGGAATGTTTTTATTCAATACAATGTCGTTGATAAATTCTCAGTTTATGAAATGCGATATTCTTCAATGATCGATTCAAATAATCGTTCACTCGAAAGCAACACAGCGGCAAATGTTTTTTGTATGACAAGTTCACACGTTGTGGTATTTTTTCGTTACGGCTCTTTTTCGGCAGTCTATAATTTTCAAAAATTTTGGTATCCTTTGCTTTTTATCTATGTTTTTTTGGCATGAGCGTGAAGTGAATAGCCGGTGAGATCAGTGGTTTGCGTGGTAAATCATTTAACATATGCAAAAAAATTGCTTCGCTCACAACGTGTTGACGTGTTGAGCGTTAGAAAAATGTTTTTTTTCACAAAGAATCATTGCTCAAAATTTTATTTTTGATTCCATTGTGAAGTCCCCAAAAAAAAGTAAATTCACAATATGCGGTGAACGGTATAGTGAACAATTTCATATTGGTGATGTATAAGCTGCAATATGAATGCTTATTGTTGCGAGTAGGTACCTATCTATGCGCTGATAGAATTATGACAAAATAATACAAAACCTTAAACTCTGCTTCAGTTTGTTTGAAGACACTTAAAAAAAGAATAATTTCTCGAATAGTATTGGCTGTCAATTAGTATTGAATTAAGAAGGGATCGTGTGCAAAGTACGAAAAAGACATCTATAAGAAAAAATGTTTTTTTTACTACCAATTACTAATTACAGATTAATATTATTAATTTTTGTTACTATTTCCTTTTTATCGTCTTTAACTGATTCTATATACAAACATAAATTTAATTTTTTCGATGTTGTAGTTTTTGTTTGTTTTGTTTCCTGTAGTGTAGTTTCTAACGTGTTTTATCGAGATGTTAATCTATGTCAATATGGGGGATTGAATATTTGTTTTAAAATCTCTTAACAAAAATGATGTTAGCTAAATCCTGCAACACCGTATTAGCAAAATGGTTTGCGGTAGTGTGACTTTGTTGCTATGAAGCGTTTAATTGTATATCTACTCTGCCACTAAGCAAAGTCTAATAATAAAGCGTCAAGCTTGAACGCAACCATGACTGAAGCGCTTTGAAGCGTTGTGCGACATGAACGAATGACCGAGGCAACCGGAGCCGACATAGCCTGACTGCGATCGGTGTGGTATTTTAACTCCTCTAATTTTGCCATCTGCGACCCAGAGCAATAGCTCGAACAAGACTTAATAATTACTAATGCAATGGGATCCCCCATCAAAGCAGTGTGTTTGGATGAAATATGAAACCTTTCGTAACGATGACGCGTGTAACCCGTTCATTAAAATATTAACTGCAGCGGCGTATTCAGTAGTCGGTGAAGAAATATATCAAAAACATATGTATTATACTTAGTTATATTCTATTTTAATTGTTACTTTACCGTACAATTATGATAGCAATTGCCAATTTAATTTTGTTAAAAATCTCCTATTATGTTAAAACATATACAGGATATTATTACGAAGTATTATTACTATCATCGTTTTTTTACGTGCGATTTAGTAATTAAAAATATTGTTATTCCCATTAGCGTAAAGTACAATTTTGTGTAATATATTGCTTAGTTTGTGTAGGATATTGTGCAGAAAATTAGCGGTTGTTTGAATTAGGTTGTTTCAGGCAATGAAAATTCGTCTTTAAATGATTATTTAGTATCGTTGGCACCATCTCCCTGCGGTTTGGTCTCGTCATAAGATCGTGCTTATATACAACGGTTCGGTTCTAGGCGAACGTGCTGTGTGACAACGCTCAATAAAGCTAACCATTAATTGATGGATAGTCTTTCCCTTTTACCTTTTTGTATGGTCCATCGGTCGTACTTTTGCTCTACGACCTGATCTTTGAATGCCTGTCCTCGGTCCCGCCAGTGTTTGTGGTAGCTGTAGGATAACTTTCTCGGTGCACTATTAGCAGAGGAACGTTCCCGTTAGGGGCGATGGTTAGTTCGTGGCAGCAAAGGTCTACATTTGAATAATAGAGTTGTTAATCTCAGTCTGCTACGGTTTACTCTAGGGGGAGCTATGGCCAACCGCACGAAGGGGCGTTTTATCTTTGGGTTTTGATGTTTTTATTTATCCTCATATTTAAATATTTTTCCTTTCCACCGTATAAATCGATTATGCTCGTTGAGATGCGGCTAGTGAAAAATAAATCATAGCTTTAACAATAACAACTCAAAAAAAAATTCAAAACATCTCTCCGGTTTGTAATATAAGTTCCATGCTTGTTCACTTTCTTTTAAGCGTTTAAACCAGTTTTAAAAAGTTAGGTTTCATTCATGGTATTACTATTAAAAACGTTTCTTTACTCTCACAGTTTTAATAATAAATAATTATAAATATAATATTTTCACAATAGTTAAAAACAATTTTTCTTTTTAATCTAGTATTGGCTAAAAGTTGAAAAATATTAGCTCAATTTTGTTCATGCTATGATTCATTTTTAAATCGTGTACGTAAATCTTTAACGTAAAGCGACCAGGAGTAAACATTTATTAAATAGCACTTCGTAGCCACCATTGCAAGCTGTCGTAAGTCGTGAGGAAGCGGATTCAAATTATTCCCTGGTGGATTGTTTATACTCGTTTAACGCTAACTGGGGGCCAAAAGCATCAGGCAGCGTTGGTTGGCCTCAATGTTGCACGCCGTAGGCCTAGTCGTTGTGGATGGGATGGGTGTTCCGTGAATCGTGAAAAATCTGCTACCGTTCGTTTATACCATTCGGCAGGCTGGAAAGATCAGAGCATTTCACTGGGGCGAGGTTGATTGGGTTCTGAAAATTTGCGCGCCGACACCGTAACCGATCGTCAGACGATAATTGATTAATAATCCCGCATTTTCGGTTTGGCGTCAGAACCGGGCAAAGTTTCAAAGGCGGTTGCCTGTGGCGGTATTATTGCTTGATTTACTTTTAATTATCGCCAGAGCCCGGTCGGTACGCAAATGGTGTGATTTGGATTTGCGAATTTAGAGCAAATAGTGAATCAATTGCTTAGCTTTTCGTTTAGCTTTAAAATTTAAGATAGCCTTAACGTTCGTTAGTTATTAAGTAAATCATGATTGAGTATATTGAATCTTTATAAAATATACTATAACAAGTATATTCTATATTGTATGTGGCTATGTTAAAAATATTGTAACTATTTTATTAATTTTTCTTAGCTTTCATTATTACAATTTTCTCATGTACATATATGGGTGGTTCCTAAATACATCCTTCGCTGTTTACATGGCCACGGAAATAACTAGTAGTGATTAAAATATGTATTTAGCTCCTACGCCGCCAGATGGTTCCGAAAGGAAGGAAGACTACGACATAGGATCCCACGTTCAGCACAACATACTCATGTTTGTCGCACTAATTATTGTTGCCCAGCGCTTTCTGGCGTGTTACAGTAGTACCGCTGTGGTTGTAGGCATAATAGTGATCAAACAACAAACAAAACGGGAGCGTCGGGTCGATGGTCGAAGTTAATACTGCTATAGGTTTCGGATGTTCAGACTCCTACTGCCATGGGTGGCGAGAACGGAGGCATTCTTCGTCAGCTAATTAGCACACATCGATAGAGCCTAAAGAATAGACGCGGTAAAAGCGAACGTTGGATGGTGGTGCACTCGATTAATCTAGTCCAGCAGATCTTCTCTTAATAGGATGGTATTGAAGGGGAGTGTACGTGTGAAATTGCTGAATCCAGCAAAAGGAAATTAAACTTCCACAAAATTTTTTTTCTCCTTGTGCTCGTAGGATAAGTTTGTAATGAGTATGTTTTGTTACATTAACTTGCCAACTGCGTGAATAATAACGTGGAATTGATGTTTTCTTTTCCATATTGAACATATGCTTTAATTAGTAGTACATCTAAACTCCGATGTAATTTTCAATCGAATGTAATATGTATACTTTATTATAATTTGAGAAAAGTTTGCAGTTCGATAACAATCTATCAAATTGTACATAGATTTATATTTTTTATTTTGGTTATTATGATTAGTCTGAATGACTTGGGAATGATATATAAAAATATGCTATTTTTAACATTTATAATACGATTACAACAACCACCAGCGATGCTGTATTTTTTCACAACGCACAATTGGGTTTCAATTGCCGTGGCAATAAAATAAGAATGGTTCTATGAAGAGAGAAACATTTTCGTGCCTAAAAGCAGGTGCCATACAAGTAGTAGGTGTTGAACAGGGAATTACAGGATGGGAATGTATATTTTTTCTCCTGGATTATGATTGTCCCGCGCACGAGGTCTGCCAGAAGGGAATGGTTGCTCGGTGGGTCCGTTCAACCGGCTAACACTTATCCGGTCTATTCGAAATGCAATTAAATATTCATTTTGACCACATCCCCAACCATCCTGGCCACCGAGTAGGGTTAGATTCGAGGCGTATCGTGCAACGACTGTTGGGATTGCCCAGCTTCGAGGCTCGTTTGCGTGTTTACGGGACGGGCAGCAACCCTCGGAAAGCTTCCGATGGCTCTCTGCCCTCTTCTTTCTCCGAAAAGCCATCGTTTGTGTGTTCGCTTTCAGTGCACTTGCCGTTAACCGCCGGTGTACTGATGCGCATGAAACCGGTGGCTTTGCCTCTGGTGCGCATAAATTGATAAATTATACAAACAAACAACTAAACAGACAAACAAACACACAGAGTGTTGTGTGGTCAGTGACTAGGACAACCGTTTGTGGTGCCACCGACGCGCTAACAGAGAAAGACATTCTCGCACAAGCGCTGCTATGACCTTAATAGCTTTTAGTGGGTGAGTGTGGCTCTCGATTTGAGCCCCACACCCACCGTTTGGCTTGAAACGCATGATCGAGCTGCGAAATAGAAACAATAGAATCATGCAGATTATGGTTGAGTTAAGGCTTTAGTAGGTTTGACAGGGGTAGGAAAAACTGATTTTAATTCCCGTTTATGCAAATGTCTCATTTTAATACATTACATTATTGGCGATATTATTCGTTCTTTAGTTGCAAAATCGTTATACAATCGATTGCAATAGAGATACTTAAGCAGTACGACAAATAAAGTACGAAAATGTTCATACATTTTTCTTCTTGTGATTGAGCCCAAAATACTAAAGAAGAAGATTTTTAAAAAATAAATGAATTGTAAAAAATACGCACAAACATTTTGCAAGCACCGTCCTACCTCGGCATTCGATTGACGAGGCAAATTGATTGGTCTGATTTGATTTACACAGGTCGCTAGCCACAGTTCTTTTGCTTCGATAGAAATTTTCCTGAGGGCAAACTGTGAACCAATAAATGAAAAATAAAATGCAACAAAAAATACATAGTGAAAATAGCATGTTTTTTTTTGCATGTGACAATAACGAGAAGCTATGCTGGCGGCGATTCCATTCTTGCGCGCCAATGAATCGGCTTCTGTCGGATAATTTTCCCACAATTCTCTTTTTTATATGTTTTTGCCCATGTTTTACGCTCATACTCGGATCTGTCTGTACAGTGAGTTGTGGGATCGTTATGGAAAACCGTTCATTTGGAAAATCGGCCGACCTCACCGAGACACCGATTAAATGGAGACATTTTCAATAGCGTGCGTTTTTTGTGCGTGAGCGAAATTTTTATTCTTTGAATTTTAGCGACAACAACAACATGTTTGTCTAGACTTTTTTTGCCTTTCCGACATTACTTGATTCTATAAAATATGTAGAGCTAGCAAATTGGTTACTAACAATTTTTTTCATTCACTTTCAGGTATTTGTTTTAACTCCATATCGAGTCAAATAATTCGAATATGGCAATAAATATTTCATTCGAACAAAATTTTTATACACGCCAAAACGTTTAAATCCAAATCAATGGCAAGAACTCATATTTACGGGAACAGATTCGAGTTTGTACCTGTGCCGAGAGGCTTGTTTGGTAGAAAATAGACGGTTTTGAAAGTATATTTTCTTTACCTAAATATATAGCAGCCGCAGCGAACCGTTTCTGATATTACGTACAAGTGTGTAATGCTTTCATCGTATAGTAAGTGCCTCTTGTCATTTTCGTTGTTTTGGTCGCTATTTTGTTGCTCCCGCACAAGCGATGAAAGAACAAATTGAATTTCCCATACGAGTCGGGGTTGGCTTCTATGGCGCGCAAAAGAGAAACGTTTCCGACACATCTGTACTGCTGGGCAAATAGTGAATGATAAATACGCAAACGAAATTAAAACATCTGAAATGCCGCGTTTAATTGGATCGTAAATTTTACAAGTTCCCTTGCTTCGTGGCGCGAAAAAGCCATAGCAATCACATACCAGTACGGCGATCGCACCATCAGCCAACAATGGTGCTGGACCAACAATTGCTACGTTTTTGTTGTACGTTCCTTATGCCCTTTTCGTGCAGATTTATTTCACAATTGCCGCTTTATTGAATTTGATATCGAATGAAGGGAGAAGGTGTATTTCGTTCCGTCCGTGTGTATCAATGTGTATTTATATTAATGTGTTACACATTGTCTGAAGCAGATTTAGTGCCGCTGTGTGGAGAAGGTTTATTTGTTCAAATTTTATCATTGAAGGCATTCTTCAATATGCAAGTTCGCATCGTACAGCTCCGGAGGGATTAGTGGTTTTGCTATGATATTAAGTGCTTAATTATAAGCAAGTAGTCAACGATATAGAATCAAAATGCATGCTAAGCTACACAAATCGGATAAATACTTCCAAAATGTGATTATTCATAAATATTCATGCTCAGGTTGTTGCATGAAGACGAACTCGGTTTCTTGTTGAGCTATTGTGCACTGTTTTATTCAAAATTTGCTTGGTTTGTCGGCGGCCGAAAGTTAAACACCGCTGCTCGGCTCGTACAGTAGCCCTTATTTTAGATATGCCACTTTTAGCGGTGTTATGTGAAAAATTTCACCACCTCCAAGCATCGGCTGTGTAGCGTGTGCGCTTCGTGAACCCCATAGCCAAAGCATCATGAGTTATTTCGCATTTGGCAGCACGCGTTCCTCACATTCCGTGGTACCGAATACCGGCGTCGGTTACGCTACCTCGGCGTATGTTGTAACCTCGTAACCATGCTCAACTTCATCCGTGATCGCGTGGCAAGGGTACGAATTTTCGGCAAATCCCCTGAGGGCGATGATCCTTTCATCAACAATAGATCAGCCGACCGAGCTTAGCCGAAAATGAAAAGTTTGCCATGAGGTGGAGCGAAAGGCTTGCTTACCACTGAAGCTGGACCAAAGTCCAGCTAATCCCTTTTCCGGTGGTCCATGTTATGCTTTGAGTTACCGATTCCGGTGACAGCGCAGGTCAGTGGGCTTGGAGCAGATAGGATGGATTCCAGAAAGGAATGCAATCGCTGTAGTTACGTAAATGAAAATGGGCGAAATTTCACCAATCTGGTAAAAGGCTTGGGTTTCGTTCGCCGAAGCTCTTTCGGCGTTCTTGAGAATAGATTACTTGATGGGAATTAAGACGTTTTTATTGTGTATGAATGAGCCCTTTCTCGCTGAGTACGTTAATGCTCGTTTATCACCATTTTAACAGTGGCTAAAGCATGTCGTTTGTAAGAATATCGTTAATCGACCCTTTTGCACCATTCAACCATTGTCACCATTACTTTGTGGCCCTATCACAAAAGTCAGATGCCATGGTTAGATCGCTCGACTATTTATTTTTGATTTACGTGATAGTGCTGTTGTTTCGTTTGTCTTTATCGTAATTACACCATCTCAATTTGTTGCGTCTTGCGGTAGTTTCGAGCCTTGATGTACGACCCCCTAATAGCTCCATCAATCGACCAAACAATCTACTCGAGCTTCCCCTTGTTCGCTTCGTTCGGCGTCGGTTCAACCCATTCTGCGTTGACTGCGACGATCATAATCGTTATTCGTGTCACTTGGAATCCATAAAATTGTCCTCCGGCACATCGTTAGAGTCATCAGCCAGCCAGGGTGCTGGTTGGGTGGAATGTTGGGAACGAAAAGGGAGGTGAAAATATATACATCTATATTAATTACCCTCCGTTTGTATAGTTCAATCCATTCACAACACTCATCAATCCGTTCGCGGTCGATTTACATCGGGCATTCGCCCGTGGATGAAGAAGAAGATGCACAACTATCATCGATCTCGTTTTTCGCGCCGTCATCCAAAATTAGCATAAAACAAAAATCGAATTTTGAGGGGCGTATCGGGAAGCGCTCCACGCTCTGATGGGAAACCGATAAGCTCGCTATGCTCGAACGAAACGAGCGAGTGGAACGAAGTCAAATAATTATGCTAATGACATTATCAAACGCGTGGTCTTGTGGCTAACCGTAAATTGATGTAATTTGCACGATCCGTGGAAAGAGATGAAAAAATAAATTAGTAACACGGGCGGCGAAAAGAGAATAATACAATGTGACTCTTTTTTTTATACAAAAACGAGCAGACGTTTAACATGCATAATTGAGTGTATGCTGGTGCATCGCCTCTTCATACTTACCGGTCGTGTATACTTTGTGGATTGTTTACTTGTTTATCAAAGTCCAATAGTTTGTTAATGAAGTTATGATTTGATGCAGCAGTCGATAGGGCAAAAAACTCCCAAAATACCAACCAACATCATACCAGCAGAACCTCCCACGAATCCTTTTTCATTTGCGATTGCATCTGGACGGTTCGTGCGCTTTGAAGCATACCCGACAGCAGCAGAAGTAATGTCTATAATTAGCGAATAAAAATGTGGCAGAGTACTATTAAAATTTAATTACCCCCATAAAGTGTATCGCGATCATCATCTTTCATCTTTCGGTCGGCTTAGCCATGGCATGCGCTTGCGATCGTTCATGAGCGCGGGTGGATTTGAGTATTCAACGAGAAAGATTCGCACTTTTTGTGACGCGCACATGTATGTTTTCTTCGTTCACTGTGCTGATATTTTTGTTTGTGCTACTGTCCGGCCAAAGCGACTTAATAAATGCAAATAATATGCAGTAGCCGTGAACAAATGCATGCCGAGCATGGAGGACGGCCACACAGAAAGACATCGGAAGCGTGCAGCGTGGCATTTATTCGCAAACATGTGAGCCTGTCGGGTTGGGTGTGTTCGGTTGTGTCCACTAATAACACCGAATACAATCGTGTTAATCGCGAAACACCGATTAACACGTCGCCGGAGACACCGTTCATGGTCTCGCAGACGAAATGCACTGCTGAAGGTGTGCGTTGAGTTAAGGAATAGTCTGCAATAGCCTGCCCAATGCCAAGGTTAAACGTAGTTGGTATGATGCAATACGGTTACGCAAGTAATATCCTGCATTCGGAACTGGTTTGCCGTGTGACTTTTGCCAAATGCGGCACCGCGGGGAACAGCCACCGAACAGGGAAGTAGACACGCAACTTTCACCGCTGCGAACCGCAAGGTCAGCTTGATTGCTCTCATATACAAACCGCTTGCGGCGTGATAACCGTGCGATGGACCTACATTCGGTTAAAATTGATGCTGTCTCATCTCCGGACGTAGAGTTATCGGCAAAGATTCCGCTAATTAATCGATTACGACAATTTTATTCAATATTGCAAAATCAACTGATAAACATAGGACTTTTCACTGTAAGTCGAGCTCCACCAGCCGATAAGATACAAGTGTATGACTTCCTTTTCCTGACCACCTGCGGCCGTTATATAGGAATGATAGTAAAAGCAAGGTTTTGATTAATCGCTTCCACGAGGCCACGGCATATCCACGGTAGCATGTTCCGAATTACTGTCGACAATCGAATTTGATAACAAAGATATTTGACCGTATTCATCACCCCATGGGTAACATTTATACACTACAACCTACGTAGCAGCGGTCTTATCATATTCAGAATTTTACCTGCTAATCTTGACCTCTGTGGTTTGATAGCGGTGTCGTAAAACAAAAAAAAACGAGTTTCAATGGCCACCGGTAACATAATCTTTTGATAACAAATCAAATTGAAACCAATTTGAAGAACCGATAAATATATTAACGCCAGCAAGACTTAGCAATAGTTCCGCGGAGTGCGTTCGAGTGTGACAAGAGCTTTTTGACGGATACTTGCAAAACCATGAAGAGTTTGTTCGTTTGCCTGTTGTTGGCTCTGGCTGGGCAAGTAAGTTAGAGAAAATGTTCCTCCAGCGTTCAGAACACCGTTGTTAAATGCGGTATTTTTGCAGTCCCTTGCTCAAAGCCAGGATGAGTTCGTGGAGTACCTGCTGGAGATCCAGTACCAGGCCGAAGCCATCCACCAGCTGATGGAGGGCACGTTCGATAATGTACGCTTCTCGATGAGCGACCAGCTGGTCGAGCTGAACCGCCAGTTGATTGAGCGTATGAACGATGCCCTGGAGGAGGTCGAGCAGATCCGCGAGGACACGGAAGATTTCGTTGGAGAATCGTCGGCTCCGGCTAGCTGTGTCAACGTGGCCACCGCCAACTGGGAAATCGAAATCGACTGGGTCGGACAGGCTCTGTCGCGTTGCGCCAGCCAGGCCAACATAGAGATCACCTCGCGCACTGCCGATGTTCATGCTGCTTTGGAAGCCGCTCAGGTGGCATCGACCGAACTGCAGAACATCGTCGTCCGTGGCTTCATTGACTGGAACGCCATCGACTACACCGAGCAGATCTCGGCAATCGTCGGCACTCAGATTCAGGACAGATACGAATACTTCACCAGAATCACTCAGCCCAACCTGGAACGCACTCTGCAGGAAGTCTTCGATCTCGATGACGAACTGCTGCCCGAGATTGTGACCTGCGTCAACCGTGGTGTGGAGCGTTTCAACAACTACGGCCGTGTCATCCGCGACACGCTGTTCTTCTGCGCGCAATAAGTCGCGAAATAGGAGTTCCTATTACTGTTATAATTTTCCACCCTTCACAGATTAAAATAATACCTCAATTTAACTTAATCGAATGTAGTTTTTCTTGATCTGTTCTATATAAGTTCATGTTATATAGACGGAAAAAGGCATGGATTTAAAAAAAATATTCATCCATTTTTGGTATGAATGCTGTTAGGGCATATCATGCTTACTGAAAGCTCGGCCTTTTCAGCATAACATATTTTGATTAAATCAACGGCAATACAATCGTCTACTAACTTTTGCAACTGCAAACAACAAAAGCCCAGGGACATTAAAACTGTCGCATATTTCTTAACAATTGTTTTAAAACTGCAGGAAATAAATATTATCTTTGCTTTTTATCAGAAATATCTGAGCTTGCATGATATTGGACTTGGTAGAACCCTTATCAGCTGATTATGTGTTTGTTTTGTCGAAAACAGTTCCGCATTTTTGCATCGACGAGAATATGAAAGATGGAAAGAAGAATCAATTTAAAATCGTTCAAGCAATTACTACGACTTTAGTCGTGACTTTGCTGGCATTCATTTCTTAATGTGCAGTTCGCCACGTTATAACGCGTATCCTTGTGCCCTGAAGTTTCTTACTGAACTGAAAGAAGAACGAATGAAGCGTAGAGGACGACCTTTCTTGTTGATTTCAATTGCTGAAAATTGCACTGCCCTCGTTTGTGCAACCTTCACGCAGCCCTGTTTCCTGATTGAATCGTGAGTTTGATTTTCTCGAGCATTCGTTCCACCTTATCCCTTCTATTGTGGTTGTCTCACTCGCGCAAAAGGACGGGAGCAATATCGGTTGATTCTGGATTATCCATGTTTATTACATAAGCATTTTCATTCCGGAAGGTTATCATCCCATTGACGCAATATTCATCCTGTGCTTTTGTACAGATGTAGCGCTGTTCTGTGCGTGCGTTTGCCATTCATGGCTGCACGAGAGGGCGTAAAAGGTATTGTTTGGGAGCCTCTCGCTCGCATGACTTACCGCAAGGAAACCAGATAAGCATAAGGTACGCGAAGAAATTTGTCTCGTCATTAGTGGATTTCGTTGATAAGACATAATTATCTTAATACCCTTTTATATTGCTTTATTTATCGGCACAGCTCGGGCGGCCGATGCGTGTTGCTGGTACTATCTGCCAATAATGTTCGAATGATTAGACAAGCCGTCCACCTACCCTTACGTAGTTGACCACATCACAATCAATGGCGGGTGTTTCTTGCGATGGAGGCAGTTCGGCAGGACTCGAAGCAATGAGCCTGTTCCGAAAAGCGGGTATCGATAAAAGCGATTGAAGCAGAACAGAGCGAAGTGGAAGTTGCATCCGCCGTAATGTGTGGGAGCAAGAAAGCAAGCAAAATCGGCGGTAGATGAGGGGATTAAATTAAGGGCGCAAATTGGTGGGTCAACGGAATTTGTAAAACAGCGCCACAATTGCTGTGGTCGCGATAAGGCATCGAGCGATCGTATCGGTCAGTTTTAAACGATATCCGGTCAGCGGTAAGGGCCTTTTAACTGAATCGGTCAACGTGGTTTTAGATTAGTTTGAAATCAGTCGCTCAAGGAGCTAGAACTAAGAGCTGAAAAGCAAATTAGTGCAAAGCGGTAATAATCATGAAGAGCTTGTTCGTGTGCCTGTTGTTGGCCCTAGCTGGTCAAGTGAGTGTCTCATGTCATGATCAGCAGTTAATAAAAGTAGGAGATCATAAGATTGTCGATTATTTTGCTCCGTGTAGACCCTCGCTCAAAGCCAGGATGAGTTCGTGGAGTACCTGCTGGAGATCCAGTACCAGGCCGAAGCCATCCACCAGCTGATGGAGGGCACGTTCGATAATGTACGCTTCTCGATGAGCGACCAGCTGGTCGAGCTGAACCGCCAGTTGATTGAGCGTATGAACGATGCCCTGGAGGAGGTCGAGCAGATCCGCGAGGACACGGAAGATTTCGTTGAAGAATCGTCGGCTCCGGCTAGCTGTGTCAACGTGGCCACCGCCAACTGGGAAATCGAAATCGACTGGGTCGGACAGGCTCTGTCGCGTTGCGCCAGCCAGGCCAACATAGAGATCACCTCGCGCACTGCCGATGTTCACGCTGCTTTGGAAGCCGCTCAGGTGGCATCGACTGAACTGCAGAACATCGTCGTCCGTGGCTTCATTGACTGGAACGCCATCGACTACACCGAGCAGATCTCGGCAATCGTCGGCACTCAGATTCAGGACAGATACGAATACTTCACCAGAATCACTCAGCCCAACCTGGAGCGCACTCTGCAGGAAGTCTTCGATCTCGATGACGAACTGCTGCCCGAGATTGTGACCTGCGTTAACCGTGGTGTGGAGCGTTTCAACAACTACGGCCGTGTCATCCGCGACACGCTGTTCTTCTGCGCGCAGTAATATTTGTTGACGCTTTTAGTCAGCTTAGCATTACACACCATCGTTTAAATATATAAACGAGAAGACTATCCACTCGTAAGCGGTTAATTTTCAGTTTTGTCTATCTAAATCATCTTCTTTCGCATTCAACTATCTCACTCAGTTGAGCACATGCCATTGACGTTCAACTATAGTTTGTTTCGTGTTTTATTTCAGAGAAGAGGCATTACTCAAAAACTAAATCAAACTATCAATTGTATTTGTGTTTTATTTTCAGCTATTATCTGCTTCCATCCATTGTGAAATTTGCAATACCTTTATTTTCCATTCAATCAATGTCGTAGCTGTAACCATTTATGCATCGGATGAAAAATGTGACATGGCAGTTACAATCATCGTGTTGGCAGCCAGTAAATCAGCTGGTTTTGTTGACGCGTTCCATATTCGTTCACGTTTTTCGGCTGACTTATTTCAGCAACGGTTGCAACGGTGCTATTCTGTAATTTAAGAACGATCGAAAGGTCAAGCGTGCGATGCGCTCGTTCAATCAAGAAGCGCCAACGGTGCGGTCGGCGACAGTTTCAAAGCATACAGTCTCACATCGTCGAGTCCGTAAATTATGGCGGATGAGTGAGAAACTTAACCGACCGTAAGCGTAGAGGCAAGCAGCGGTGTGTGGCATTGGTGTCGGTCGATGTATACGTGTGCGCTATCGCGCGCTTGAACGCGGATGGCAGGAAGTGAGAAAATTCGGCCCGCTTCTACTTCCGCCCAGCTGGTCGGCTTGCTGAGACCACCTTGGGGCGGGAATGCGGGCGGCTTAATGCGATGGCGCTAGCAGCAAGCATCCACGTCATAAGTGTCGTTATTCGCTCACTGTTGGCCACGAGGACAGTCCGGATCATGCGAGGACCTATGGTCAGCAAACTGTCTGGCCCCGTCTGGCTGTCGGTTGAAGTCTGTCTGCCCGGACGGTGGACGCTTCCCGTTCTGCTGGTGGGTTTGACGACCCACTCGCGCATGGGGTTTCGAACAGTTGGTGAGAAGTTATTTATTAGATAATAAACAAAATTTCATTACGTTGACGTTGCTGTCCGGCCACATCGGTGGGGGAAACCGTCAGCCGCCCAACTGGACCATCGTCAACACCAACAACTAAGCCTAGTAGCATAGCTTTGCTGGTGGGTGGGTATGCGTGTTTATATCATATGCTCCAACATTGTTGTGCAAGTGTGGTACATATGTCTGCAAATTTATTTTGACCTAGATTACAAGCGGTCATTAACCTGTTTTGAATGCCACAGGATTTGATTTATGTGCGATTTTCATCTCGAATGAAAACCATTCGGGTCAAAATCACCACTAAAGTTGTGGACAAAATAGCACGCTGGGCTCATCTAAAATGTAATGAAGCTTCAAAGATTTTTTTTATTTTAGTAAAATACCGTTTTATGCATTGAATTTTTGTTGTTGCAACATTATCTGTAATTTTTTGCAACATTATCCGTTGGTTGCCTCCTGCAATTTCACTCCATATGTGTGAAAAATGACCGATTGATGCCGGTAACTAGTTTTTAATTGTTTTTCCCATTCGCTTTTGCATATGATTTAATGAAAAAAGCAATATTGGTTGTTGGAAAAAAGCAAACAAAAAGGTTGGAAAAAGCAGCTAATGGTGAAAAGAGATGACTGAATTCAAACAAACAAAAAATGGAACTAAAAACCAAGTGTGGCTTAAAAAACAGGGCGCTTGTTGAAAGGAAGAAAACAAGAAAAAAAAATCGTTGATCAAAAAACCTAGGCGAGAGCAGGCAACCATTAGCATAGCTGACGACACAGCACTTAACTGGTATGCACGGTTTTCTCCCAACGTGAGTAGCCGGTCGGTTCGAGCACTTTGGCTGTAATCTCTTGACCTGTTTGGCTGTGCTAATTTTTTCCCTTCATATTTCGCTCGCTATTTTGTGTGAAGTGTTCTTTTCAGCACGCTTTAACGATAGCTAAAAAAGCGACCATGAAATTCAGCATCATCAAATGTTAATGGTCCATTTGGTGTACGGCAGAGGACAAGGTTTATAGAACCTACTCATTTTTGCAACAAAAGTATGTATGTAAAAAAACATTTCTGGATCGTACAGTGTATCGAGCTGCTAGCTCAAAATAAATTGATTTACAGTAATTATTTTTGTTTAATATTTTAAAACTGTTATTTTACTAAGTTGTACTACAAAATGTTTTTGAACAAAATGCAAAACTACAACAGCTTATACAAATGTTACCTATCAAATATGCTGGAAGTGGTATTTGTATCTCAAGACCCAATAAGTAGTTGTACGATAATTTATTGACGTTGGACAATGCACATTACTTGTCGCTGATGTCGTCATAATCCGATAATTTAGCATAAGTTAACCAATGTGAAGGCCATTTTATCATGCTTCCGTGTCTGTTAGGTTTTGCTCCAAGCGAATTATTGTGCTTTAATGTTAATCGGATTGAATGTTGATGCCAATCATAATAATAAAGATAAAAGCAATGATGAGCCAAACGATGAGCTTTAGCATGAACAAATACTCCATGAGTTTTGGGTTGCTCGTTGCTGTGATAATGCAACAGGTTGGGTTTGTAGTTTGATTTTTAAGGTATTACCAAACGATAATGTAAACTGTATCACTGTTTGTAAATTTAAGAGTTATGGGCATTAAATATAGTTAACACTCAAACGCACGCCGCGTTTTATTTTACAAAACGAAGATCAAAGCCTTCGTGTTAGATGTTTTCGACGCATCTTCGCGGAGGCTTTTTATTTCCTCACCAATCAATGCGACAACCATCAGATCACATGATTTATTGAAGGGCAAATGTTATGTCACCACCCCGCGAGTGGTCTCGACGGTTGAAATTTGTTTAATAGCGCCGACGTGACTCGAGAAAACACAACCGGCCCTTTAATTCTACCAGGCAATTGACTTTTGAACTTTTGTAAAGGCAATTTGTTCCGCGGCTTTAGTCGCCGTCTGTAGCATGTACATGTCAGCTCTTTCGTGGGGCCATTTAGTGCTCGTGTTAAGTAAATTACGTCGGAGAAACATTTCGAACTCTGCCAGCAAAAGCGACACGGTGAACAATGGCTTAATATTTAAACCATCGTGGCAGTCTGTTTGGAAGTCTTTTCATAATCATTTTGAAAGAGTTCCCATTTATGGAGGTAAAAATGAAATATTTAAATCTGATGACTTAATTTACTCATTTTATTGTTGTGCCCAACGTAACGACATAATGTTCCTTATCATAAAATTAATTTTTGAATTCGAGCTTTTCGGACAATATATGAGCAGTATTTTTGAAAATATCTGGTGACGTGATATAAATGCATCTTGCGACAACATTATCTATCGTTAGCATGTAACTTAATAGTAAGTGTTGTGAAACGAGTATTGAATTGTTTCCACGTAATTTATTCACCATAACATTGGAACGCGCTTCCTTTCGCTTGCTTATGAAATCGGAACCCTTGTATTGGTTGACGCTGGGTGCGCTAGTTTGCCTCATCCTTCGGTATTGTTCCGCATCCGAGATCGATAAAGATTTGCACATTATGTATGTGTTGGGCGTTCTTCCGTTGTAGCTCTCTGCCGTCATTGTCGCATGTCCAGTTTTCGCTCACATGACACACACAACGGCGCTGGATTGTTGTGGCAAATAATGTCATCGAAAGGCCGCCATTGGGACCATCCCGGCGGGCCGGAGTGTCTTGCTGCGAGATGAAATAATAAGGAAATACTATTCCATTGGCCCGGTAAGGTTCCCGGAATGCATTGATGCCAAGCCCCGCCGGGATCGGTTTATGGTTTCGCCTGCTGCGAGTACAGTGCGATCGGACGGAAACATTCCGCCCGGAGCATCACAATAGTATCACAGCCGCTCAATGCACGGCTGGAGAGAATATCATCGTTACACACGGAGCCACTGGCAGCTTTGGCTACAGATACTCTGGTGAAGTATTAAGCGTAATCCCATTGTAAATGGTTTTATTTATTCAAGTTTGCCTTTTGTTGCCGGTGGTGGTAGAGATTTGGCTTAACTGAGGCATGAGTTGACGTGGCCTCTTTCCGGGGATATTGATGCATCCCTTTCCATTTGAAGTCAACCCAGGCATCTCTGGTATTCGGAGATGAGGACTCATTGTGTGATAAATAGCAGCTTTACAGAGATATGGTGGGATACATTCAAACGAGCGAGGATCACAACCGTTCGAGTTGGGCAATTCGATCCAAGAAAAACTTCGAAATATTGCTCCATTGGAGCGACTTTACGTTAGCTCAAACTTAAAATCGATTGTCAACTATCAACATTCTATATAATACATTGAAATTTTATGTTTCCGTTCGCATCTAGAAGACACTTCCGATCGTCTTCAATCAAAACACAATTTGGTGTTGTTAAGTTTTTTGTCTGGCACTATTTTGCTATTTTTATACTCTTCTAGCAAAAGACAATTTATCGTAACTGGTTATAACTGGTACGAGTATGATTTATCCTTACTTTTTATCATCATAGCAGTGAGCATTTTTTTTCTTTGCGTCGTTTAATGTTTTTTTTTTGTGTGAAATGTGAGAAACGCATTCCGTTTTGCTTTTGCTGCAAGCTTTCATCAAAACACGCCAAACCATATTACCGTCTAATGAAAAACAAACAAAACAAATTGAGAAGTTTCTGGAATGTGCTGAAGCATACACAGACTCGACCGTAGAAAAAAAGAAAGATGAAAAACAGCAATTCATTGTAAAGCGCTTCACACGCCTCTAGAACCGAAAATGCTTGCATATCTGTGTACCGCACTGCATGATTAAAGCTCGAGATGAATGAATGGTTTGTTTGGGATTTGGTTGAGCATTAAGATGAGTAAAATGTGCTGTGCGGTATCTTGCGAGCCGGGAAGCTCCCAGATGCTACATCGCAACGTGTTTTGCAATGTGCTTGAAATAACACTATCCGAATAACCACGATGCACTTAAGACAGGGTTTGGGAGCGGGCGAAAAATTAATTACAACGATTATATTCCGATATAGAACATCTGTTGCGTTTGAGCGCTTCCACCAATGCTGGTGTATAATTGCGTTGATAATTTCATTTATCTTGCTTTTGTGTTTTTCACCGTTTGCTGGCGAAAATTGGGCAATTTTCCGATTCACACCGGGAGCGGCGTGCAATTGCGCATTCTGCGAGGCGGCTTGTTATAATGCCCCACCGAAAGCTTTCCCGTGCTCTTCCGTTCGGAGGGCACCAACACTTCGGTTCTATTTCTTCGTCGTTCCTCTCTCTCTCAAAAGTGCCCGCTTCCATTGCACACCGCACGCGCAAAGATTAGGGCACACAGCTGGAGAGAACAATCTGGCTGATTTCGGCCACTTCCTGCACGGAAACAGAACCTTTTCCGAGGAGAAAAATAATGAAGTGAGAAATAATAAAGATTAAAATATTGGACGGAAATGCCCCACAGGCCAATGCCACCTAAAGTGGAGTTCTGTTCAATGAAATTTTATCGTTTCGGGGGTTGTGTTGGTTTACGCACTTCTTTTGTTACTTCCTTTCTTGCTTTCTTGCCATTACCAGCCATATCCGGAATGGTTTGTTTTCATTGTAAGAACAAAAAAAAAATCAATTAAAGCAAAGTAACATCTTGCTAAGGCAGGCTTATGACTGGGATTTACGGTTCAGATAAAATTTCAGTAAACCTTTCCGTCTTTTGTGCTCGTTAGCCTGCACACGTAATGATGGGTCATGGAAATTAGTTACAGATAGTTATTGCTGCTCATTTGACCTAGAAAATCTCACAAACGTAAACAAGTGGGTAAAGAAAATGCACACACCAATTTTCAGCTTGTTTTTAGTGTGCTGTCGAGCTGATGTACCACCATAATGCCACAATTTATTTTTTGGTCTACCTACGTACTCAGCATTTGATGAAGCGCAATTCTGTTTTTCATCATTAGCAACGAAATGATGGTACACAGTTTACGTGTGCATAATTCACTGCACAAAAACTCGACTAAGAAGAATCGATTTGGATGCCTAGCGGAATGCGCCACTACTTCGGTTATCCCCGTGGATTGAATAATAATTCCCAATCAATCACTTAAGCTTAATCTGTTGGGTGAACGAGCGCGTACCACGATGAAGCGTCTCGAGGCATCTGTAGTGGGAGACCACCTGTAGGTTCATCAATCAGAGAAGTGCCATTTTTTATGCGGTCGCGCGTCTCTGTGTACGTTCATGCGGGGCCCTCCTGACGGTACCGATGGTCTCGCAGCCCTTGAACTAGTGAAGCGTCTCGAGCTGGCGTTAATGTTTGCTTCGAGCGTCGAATAGAGGACATACCACAAACGATGGCACATACTGTGCAAACACTCGATAAACTTGACGAGCTGTACGGGATAGCCACTTCTTCACTTGCGCGAAGTTTCTCTAGGTCATGGATGCTTTTCCAGGGAATAACCTTTCATCGGCCGCCACCACCACCGACGTGGCGATTCGAGGCGGGAAGGTGATTTCACTGGCACCCATTCGACCAAGCACCTCGGCCACGTTGCATACCGGCTGGTTAAGTTGGTTTTTTTTTATTTCGCTTGCCAATCCGCCGGCTAGCTATTCCTCTCCATTCAAGCTAGGGAGAAGAGCGTACATTTCAGTAAGACCGGAAGCAGCGCGCGTTGTGGCACAGGTTTTGAATTGATATGAACAAAACCCTGAAAGAATCCCCGTCGGGTGTCCCATAATCTGCGTCAGCATGCAAACCTGTGTAGTAGCCGGTGCAAAATTATTCCCAACCACAAGCTGGCCGTCACGCGGCGAACCGTAATTTCTACCCTGGAGCGACATTGATTCGCGGCGGAAAATTTGGTCCCTCGCAGCGAATGTGGAGCTCCCAGGAATGCTTTCCCGGGGCGGGCGCCCGCGATGCGGAGAGTGAATATTTAAAATAATTATTGTAAACAGATTTGCTTCCTCCATTACCCAAAGCAATGAATGGTAACGCGATCGTTACTATAATTATCCTACCATGGTGTGGCAAGGTCAGGTTTTTGCCACACGCAACAGACACGGCTGGCCTGGTGTTAAGCACAGCAAAAGGTTCATCATCGCGAAGCGGCGGGAATCATTTATTGATATGCAAGATTCGCGACCGTTTCGCTCCATGCGTCGAACGTCGTCGCAATATCAACATCGCCGGTTTCGCGAACACCGCATGTTGGATCGCATGTTTGCGCCGGCTCCGGTGGCTACTTGGCGTGACGTAAGTTTAGTTGTTTGTCGTTTTCATTAATAATTGACCGGTGCGTTCAACAGCCGGTCGTGATGTGACGCGGGCAGATGGCCATCGAAGGCATCTTTTTTTTTTGTCCGTCCGTCTCATCGCCGCGTGGAACATGTCGTGCATCTACGTACCGATTGGCTGTCTCTGCTGGGTAAAGGGCAGTGAGTAAAATAGTAAAACCTACACCACCAAACTCTTCGAAGCTTTGGATTTGATTGTTTGAGTCAATTTTTCTCGAAAACATATAGGTTTCTCAATTGTGCTATAAAACGATGCTGTAATAAATTACCTTCAATCGTAAACCCTTGTGTCTATTTGTCAGGTTAAGGGTCAAGGACATGCATCAAATACACATGCAAAAGACAATTTTAAGCTCTCCTGTCTTCGCCTATTTAGTACGTTCAGTGTCTCGCAACATGAGCTGCTTTTCAACAGCGAATAACTATCGGCTAGACCACGGCAATGCATCAGCGTCCTACCGGTTTGCGAACGCGACATCACGAATTCTGGTGGCCGACTCGACCATCATCCGCATCCCATAAAGATCGTTATCTTCCACCACTGGTCAGCACAGCATTGGCAAGCGTCTCCCTAGGGGCAGGGAGCTAGGTACATGGAAAGGACAATATATAGCCGACGATCTCAAGCACTCATGAGCCTTTCATTTATAATGAGTCAGATTGGGGATGAGTAGGAATTTATCGCTTTAACCCGCTGGTTGCGTCCGGACTCGTCCCATGGTTTGTAATGCGTCCGTATGACTCAACTCCGCTTCCGTCTCGGTTTTCGTATGTTGCCTGTCCGTGGATCGCACGGCCTATGGCATCACCAGCGAGCGTCCCGGACAACATCGTCGCGAAATAGATGTCTGACGTAATGGAATAATTGGATGGGAACAGAACAAGCATTCACATGGCTAGCTTTGATTGCCATTCAATATCTAATACTTTATAATGAAATACAAGTATGCATATTTGTGTGGGATTCTCGAAATAAGACAGGTCATGCAATTTCATCGTTTATTCGGTTCCGCACTAGGAAAGGTCATCGCGATAGCGTTCTCGTGGGTCTCTTGTTCAAGGTCTTGTCTAGGTCGCTTTTTTCATAAGAAAATCTCCTTTTTCGCAGATCAATCTTAAGCATTATGCTATTCGCATCAAGCTGGAAGTTTTACGATGGGACGCAAAATTTGCTTCAAGCACGCCATACGCACGATGTTCATTGATCAAAGCGATTTCCCGACATCAATCGCCGCTCGCGTGGGCCATGTGTCGAACGTTTATCCTGCGGCAATTTAATATTATTGATTACAGAGCAGTTTTCGGCCAACTTTTGGGCTCTGGACCGGTAGAAAGGATCTCGCACGATTAGGCGATCGTTCGACGTAAACAAATCTGACACTTCCCGTCCAACCAGGCCGTCCTACCAACGGACGGCTTGAACGCTTCAGACACACGCAAATATTGTTACTTCCGTTTGTTTGATGTAAACGCCCCCCCGGGGGTGAACTATCGCCCGGCATGACCGTCGGCTTTCGCAGCCCCAAGCAAACGGCAACCGCGGTCGTTGTTGTTGCTGTTAATGAGCATGGACGATAAGGGATCGTCAAAACTTTTCCCATCTTCCATTCTGGTGTGGGTGGGTGTGGGTGCGAGTACTTCTCGAGCAAGCACCATACGGAAGGCGTCCGTAATGAAAAATCTCTTCCCTCGGAGCACTTCCGTTTTCCGATGAACCAGATACGCCGACGCTTACGCTCCTCGGGCGCAAAGGTGTATGGTGTGTGTGTGTGTGTGTGTGTGTGTGTGTGTGTGTGTGTGTGTGTGTGTGTGTGTGTGTGTGTGTGTGTGTGTGTGTGTGTGTGTGTGTGTGTGTGTGTACGCAAGAAGGTTGAAGAAATCACGCCGAGAAAACATCCACACTACGCCAAAGCTGATCCCATGTGTAGACCCAAAGCCGTTGGGTCTTCAGGTCCGGGTGTTTGCGATAGAAACTGGAATTTTCCACGCCCACGGCCGTAGCCACGCCGGCGGCCAGCAGTTGGAGAAGAATCTACCACAGAAGTTTTCAAATGCACACGGGACAACCCCGCCAGTACGAAGCAAAGTCAACGGTGGTTTCAGGTTCGGGTTTGGTTTCGGATGGAGCTAGTTATCAAACTTTCGGGGGTCCCTCTTTCATGCATGTTCTTTCCTTTAAATTATGCACAGAAGCCGGGGAAGGTGGCTCGCTCTGCACGCCTCACAGGAGGGTGTGCTATGCCGGTCAGGACACTCACACCACCGACGATGTGCAATGTGGTGTTTGCCATCGGATCCCCCCGATAGCACGCTTTAATGCGTGGACTCGAGATAGTCCAATTTAAGATAGGCAAACGACGACGAACAACGACCCCAAAAAACCGGTTGTTGCCAAAATGCTGCTCGCTTGCCGCACTCGACCGCGCGAGAAGCGTCGGTTTGTGCTGTGTTGCTCCCAGTTATTGGACACGGTTGACCAGCTAGAACAAACCTATCATCCTCGGCCGGCGGAATCTCGCCAGCAAAAGGGATGCTGCTCGCATCGCAAGGTAGGCCCACCTAGATAAGAGGCTCGTATTTCCACAGCCCATTTCCAGATTCCGTCAAGTGTGTGCGATCAATGACATTGTCCGGATAACGCTCGAAGCGTGTGCGGTCGGTGGCTTGCCGGCTTTCGCCTGGTGCTGCGCATAAGCGGGTGCTGGTGCGATACGGATAAATGTCTCGCGCATTTTGGCTCCCATTCTGCGGGTGCGCGTGTGTGACGTCCTCGAAGGTGCGTCTTTCAGGATGGCCATAGGGCCGGTTTTAGTGGGGCCGTAATTTACGACCTACCGCCGGGTCATCCACCAGCCGGACCTTGCCTCCTCAAACCCGAACGGTAGCGATTTGTTCGATTGGTTGACCTTTTTTCTGTAACTCGGCAGTGCTGGCACGACTGTTAGGACTCGGGTTTTATCCTTTCTTTCCTACGCTGTGTGGTGTACGCACATCGTTAGGGACCGGCTAAAGCGAACCGGTTTGGTTGGGGTCGATGCGGGAAAGGTCTCATAAAAGTATGATTTATGCTAGTCCGTTCCGGTGCTTGAGTGCGAGACGAAAAAAAGAAATACGAAAAGAAACTAGCATTTCCCTTAAGTGATAGGGCCGGGGTGAAGTTGCAAGTGAATCGGTTTGTCATGGCATGAAACAGTTCAGCACTTCGTTACCGGTTTCTCTCTTCTATTTTATCATACGCGGTCCAACACCGTAGCTTGGGTTCGGGCAAATGGTCTTTCGTACCCTACTCGTAAGCTCCAATCTCGATCCATCCTGGCCGATCGTTTTCTAAGGAACTGTACCGAGAAAGAAGAAAAAACTCTCCACTCGTTTCCCGGAAAGAATGACTCCAAAGTAAGATAACCAGAACGGGGCACAAATTCACTCGCCATTGTAAAATCCACAGGCAGAAAATGTGAAAATTGTCCTCTACCCATTCATCTTTCGAGTATATGATGGTATGAAATGGAAAAGTTAGATATTTTGCAAATAAATCTTTTTCCTTATTTGGTACGAACTTACTGGCTTATATTTTACAGTATATACATTGTGACATTAAGTCAAGATTGTTTCAAGTTTTTTTTTTAATGTTTTAGTGTTTTAACCACACAGCAACATTCACTGGGTGTGGTTCTTTAATTAAATTGAATATAATCAATAAAATTTCCTTCAATAATTGCAATCTGCATAAAAGTATATCGGTTTTTTCGTTCGGTTGCTTGGTTTCGTTTGGTGCGCATCATTTTTATCCCCGGCTGATTGATGACCGCATCATTAATTCCATTTCGCTTTACTCCGATTGTTTAAATTTGTGTTGCAAATTATGTTTACTATCGATGTTGCGATGTGAAATATGCTTTTGTTTTTTTGTTTGCTTATGCAAATTAGGTGCGTTCACCTTTTGTTGGTAGGTGTTTTTTGCGAGCAATATGTGTCCTGCTAATGAGTCTGATTTTTTATAACGTAAAGCGTCCATTCTGGAAGAGGAAACAGCTGCGATGAATTGACGCAGTATGCATTTTTTTCATTGCTCGTCTGCATACGTACATCCAAGCTGAGTGGCATTTGACGCACCGAGTAGGTGGTCGTAATCACAGCTAGACAAAAAAATGTTTACTAAAGACATCCACAGCCGCATAAAAGATGCAGATGGCAATTTAATTTATGCACAATAAAAACAAATTATCCAACGTACCTTTCCTGTCTACTTTCTGGAGAATCAAATAAGTCGCACGTCAGAGATCAAAACTCTTGCCCGCAGGCTAGGCTCGGTACCTCGGTACGTCTAACCTTATTTAGTATGCCCGTTTCCTGTAATCCCTATGAAGCAGGCTGAAGTCGAAATGGTGGGATCAGAAAATCATGCTGATAATTGGGCCCGTTTGTAATTATTCTCTTCCCCATTCCCGTCAGCTCAATTACCGATCCGATCGAATTTAGCGCTGGACGCCGATCCAGCTCACGCTCCGTTCTTGATGGTTTTTTAAAGATCACGTTTTTGCCTGCGCTATGCCGAAGGTTGTCTAGAACGTGCACACGCTTGCACGGACCAGAACGGCACGTCCGGGCTCGGATGGACAACCTTCAAATCCTGCCGATGATCATCCACGCCTTGGACTGACTGATCGTAAAAATGGCGATGGATCGTTTGTAGAAACATGAGCCGCGCACAATTATTGTGTCCTTCTGGAGAGAGAACAAGCTGCTGTCTGATGCTGGCCTCACGGAGCATCGGTGCACGCATCGCTGCACATAGCGCATCAAGTCATGACGCACCGTGTGCGTTTCTGTGCTACAACCAGTTTGTGCATTCCCGCGGAATCGCCCTTTTGCTTCCACCATTATTAACGGTGGGATTAATTTGCTCGGTGTGCTAGTGCGTTGGTTTTATTGTGCAGCAGTAGACAACATATTCGTCGCCGGTTGTCTTTAAAGCCAATGCGCCGTGGACGCTAACAGTTCAATATTCTCATCGAAAACATGTGCAGAATCTGGTATTTTCCTCAACCCCGCTCAATCGAAATGCTCCCCGTCCCGACAGACGACTAGCATTCTCAAGTGTCGCACAAACGCATAGATAGCGCGACGGGAGCCATGAAAGAATGCGGATTCCATTTTTGGAAATTGGATCGAGAAAAAGTTAATCGATCTGTGGAGATAGGTAGGATGGCGACACCAGAAGGAGTTGGTTGATTTTTTTTTACTTCTTCAGAGTGCTGATACGAAACTGCAAATACTATTAATTTATTCCAACAGCGCTCGTCTGTTCTGTGGCGCAGAATACATAGAATGTATTTTGCTTCAATTGCTTCTTTCGATTGCACGATGCACGTCGAATATGTTTGTGAGGCAACTACTTGATATCCTTGTTTTGATCCTCGGATTGTTAGGACATTGAATCTTATCCATGTTTCATGTTTCCATTTTACTTGTTTTAATGAAGATATGTAATATAAAATATAATGCAGTAGATCTTGTAAGTTAATAATCTTATTTATTATTCCTGTTGGTTTTCTATCACTTTCATGGAACGAGTAAAAAATCTCGAGGGAAAAAACAATTATTGCAATGAGAACATTTAACACCAATTTGCCGAAAGGCGCACCTCTAGGGGATTGACAATAATTTCCTTTCTATTCTTATCCTCGACGCAACCCGGCGCAAGTGTTTCCTATCAAACTCGCGTTGGAATCGTTTTCCTTTTTCGTTCGCAGTATAGCTGCTGCACCGTTACGAGCGGCTCCTTTTTTTTAGAACCTCTCTCAAGCGTCTGGGTTATGGTCGGTTCTAATGAGCATTGGCCCTGCCAGCGGATCGGTTCTTTTCGCCTGTCCGCTAGGGACCGCTACCATATCCGTCTTTTACAGGCGGCCTTTTTTTCTTCTTCTTCTCATTTCGTCCGATACCGTAAGAACTCGTTCATCGCCGCCGTGCTCTTGTTTGCTATGAGACTACTCGCGAGGTTACCATTTTTCTGGCCAAGGGCATTCGGATGACACGAACCGGTTAAAGCGGACTGCCGGTAAGTGTCTGTGCTTGGCACAGCTGCACGAAGATGTCCGCACTGCTCTCGCCCTTTACAGGGATTTTCGTCTGCTCCCGTTCTACATCTCGGCGTAGTTTGTTCCTTTTCTTCGCTCCTGCTGCCCATCATTCGAAGTGAAAGGCAAAAACAGAACGAAAATCTCAGCTGTCTTATCGACAAACCACGCACTCCAGTTGCATCATTAAATTCCTTTTTCTGCGGGCGAGCGATTCCTCCCATTGAACCCCCCAACACTCTTGCTTGCTTGCAACCTGTCGTAACGCAGGGATCACGCTAACTGCTCTAGTCCGGTGGAATCCTACTTACAAGGGTGGCTTTTTTTTGGGTTCTGTTTTACCACACCTTTCAAGCTCTTTTTCAGCGTGCGGGTTTTATTACATTTAAGACATTTACGCGCTCTCCCGCGGGGAAAAGCTAAAGGTCCTTGACACTTAGACTCATCCAGTTCATGCCGTTGTAGTACCTCCTTTTCATTACACACCGTTTGTACGAAAAACGTAGAAGCTGCGGTGCATTCTTCCACGCTGGCTTGGCGTTAGTTTGGGCAGAGATTGTGCTCCCTTAATGGGATGGCGAGTGTTTATGAGTGTATGTGTGTGTATGTGTATGGTGCGTGTGTTTCACCTTTCCCATGCTGATAACCTTAGGGCCACCGACGATTCATCGCAGATAATTGACCCTCGGACTTGTTTTGGCAGAGCCGTGTCTCCTCGACGAAAACGTACGAACCACCGAGCGGGTTATGTGTGATTTCGGATGGTCCGCGATTTAATCAACTTGATTTCCAGCGCCGTAAATGCAGGCTAATTGTTGTCGTTCTCTCTTTGAGCCGGCCTCGCCTGCGATTGAACTGCAGGACGACTATTTGTGGATCTGCTTCGCAACGCGTTCGGCCGAATTTTGATGGCAACGCTTGTCGGTGAATTTCGCCGTTTCATGTGTCTGAATAATACCTTTACGGGGTTGAATCGAACGATATTTTTCGAAGAAAAGAAAAAGTGCTTCAAGAATAAAATATAACGAGAATATCTCGCCTCGTTAGCGATGGAAGCATGCCACAATGCAATTCTTGTTAATACTCGGTTTCGCGCAGGACCGAACAAATCTTTCTCATCTTTTTTGTTACAAAAAAAAATCAAACTTACAGCAGCACTGCGCGTAGCACAACAAATTGTGATGGATTTTTATAGGGCAACTGGGACAAATGGCAGTTTTGTGTTATGATTTGGGGTCATAAGAATTTTAAAACGAATATGAAGTGTAATCTTAACTTTTTCGGAAAAGACTCATCTGGGAAAACGTGAAACATTTCCTCAACTTTACCTCTCACATCTCACGTCGCATTGCGTCGTGGGACCCTTGTAATGCAAAAACGAGAACGGTAGATTTTCCCTTTTCGGGAGTTAGAGTTATCGTTTGAACTTTTCGAAAGGCATGCGAAAAAAAAGATGATATTTGCTCATTTTACCTCTTCTGACGCATGAATTGTAAAGATTTAGATACCTTTCTGTGATTTCCGATTGTTCGTCTGGGTTAATGTTTACGCATTTCGCAATTTCGGTATTCCTTCGTTACGTACCGTGTTCAAAAAGAATAGCAACTACGCAAAGCTGGCCTCTACCGAAAATCATTCGCGATTCTTCATCTGACGGCTTCAGCGTGTAAGTAAACAGTGTAAAGCGTTGAGTGAATGGGACCGAGTATCGTGTTTTTCTACACGCCCCGTTAAGTAGCTACAGCGGCTAAAGCTGCAGCACGTTCAGGTTATCCTGATTGTCAGGTTATCTGGGAAACCTGAAATGAACTTTGTGATCGCCTGGTAGCATTGAGGGCGTTCTTCACATAAGGCTCACTTTGAGAGGCTTTATATCCAGCCAAGGAAGTGTTTTAATATTGTCGCATTATCATCATCGACTCGCAAGGGACACTGAGCGAATGCTGCCTGAATTGGCTGCCAAAATACGATTGCATCGCCAACGCATCAACAGCGGCGCTGCTGCCATGATTCATATCCTTATGAGCGCGAACGAGGACGGCCATAAAAATTCAAAACGATTGCTTTGGGCACGAAATTACTGTCTTGCTTCTTTTATGGAGCTGGCGCACAATCAACATCGATCGAATAGCCCGGGAAAGGCTGCTTAGTAAACATGCGCCAAGCTGTTCAACAGAAGTGTGCTAAACTCAAGTGTCGGAAGATTCGGATATTTGCACACGACGACCTTGTGGAAGAACACCGCTGACTGAAGCAATTATTTGTTTTTTTTTCACTCAAAACATTCCAAACATTTTGGATTTGAGAAACATAACAATATTGTAGAAGTTAAAAAAAAAGTATTTATATTGTTCTGTGTATCGCTATAAAATCTCCCGCTTCTCGACCATGGGTGTGCTTGTAAGCACTTGAAAGGCTTCTTCATCTTTCGTCTTCTAGCCGGCGACGGACGCATTCAATTTTTATGCTCTAAAATCCCCGAATACATCGTCAATGCGGGTGCGTGCCTGTACGAAATTTTCATTTTGTCCGCAATTAAATCATAAAAATACGTTTTATGGGAACAATAAATTGGATCATTAAAATAGCTCCTTGTTGACTGGTTTTTATGAAGAACCTGGCTTTTCGTGTGGGTGATCGGTACGACCATCGCCGTGGTAAATTCATGTACGTGACCTTTTCTCCGTGTTTGTCGCATGCAGTGGTATTTTCATATTGATAATTTTCCATTTATTTATTTTTTTTCTATTTGGTTTCTTTTTATTCTGGAATGCCCATTGTACGAATTGTATCTTTTTATTTGGCAGCTGAATCTCTTACAGTTTTAGTCGCATAGTTGTAATTATTTAGAACGAGCTTTAGAAGTCATAGATGAAATTTGATATTACATCGTATTCAAAGACACTATGCTCTTCTTGAAACTCAAAGCTTCTTGAACCAAAGGTTGTGAATAAAGAAATCTTACGTCAAAAACAATTGGTTTCACTTTCCGGTAAATAAATTTCGGCTGACTAAACGTTTAGAACCAGTGGATGTACTTTGTGTTGTCTGCCATTCTTTTCAAAACTGCTTTCCACTGTCTGCTCCGACGTCATCATCATTATCCAATTGCTGCTCTGGTTTTCCAAACGAGTATTCTATTTGGTTCGGGGTTTGCTCCACGGCATTTTGAACGATAGGTTTCAAATCATTCTGCGATCGTTCAATAAAATGTTACGATCTTGATTGTTGCCCTCCCTCGGTTTAGCGCTTAATCGGCAGGGTGGAAAAATTGATGTTCTTTCATTCGCCGGAACGCATTCGAATAAATGAAACGAGATTTTGAAAGTTAACGATTATAGTCAAGAAATCGCGCAACATGTTGACTGGCGCTGTAAAACGCCAACCCCGTCGTTTTGACCAATGGATCGCAAGGGCAAACGATTATTATGTTAGACGATATGGGCTCCCTGGGGTACGAGTTCGTAGATTCTTATTTAATGTATTTTGGATTGCAGATATAATTCAACACTCCTACCATTGCCTTCCATCTGCTGTTAATTTTGAGACACACAGTAACTATAAGATATTTTTTTCTTTTTTAGCTACCGTAATGTTTTTCAGTTGTTTGTTTTATGTTATTTCGTTTAGACATCTCATCGAACATTTACATAAATATATCTATTTAGCAATTCGACAGTTGCATCAACAAATAATAATAAACAAAATCCATCTGTTATTAAACGAATAAAGCACTCAGTAAGATAAAAACCCTAAACTTCACCACAAATAATGCTGCGGATATTCGTTCTGTGTGGCAGCGTCCATACAAACGACAGAAGCATAATATGTTTTTCCGGGTGGGTTCTTCGGAGCTCCATCGATTCGTTCGGGATTCACGCGTGTGAATCATAAATCAAGAAAAAAAATATTTAATACCATTTATCTTGATATCTGCTTCTACGATAGGCCAGCTACAGACATCCATTCGGTCGAATAAATTTTGTTTCCCGATTTTCCACCGGCTGAATCTCTTCTTTAGGGACGCATCGAAGGCAACCGCTCTTGTTTTGCCGGGTGTAGATAAATGTAATATTTTCTGAAAGGTACCGTTCGACTAAGGGTCGTACAGTTTCGCACCTTTCGTGTGTGGTATCGCGTGAAAGGCGCCAAAGATATAATGCGTTATGTTCTTTTAAAAAAAAAATTTTTATCCATTCATTCAACATGACCGATCAGATTGTAATAAGTCGGAGTTTTTCAACAGCAGTTGATTTTTTTTTTCTTTTACATTCAACATAATGATCTAAAACATTACCAAGAGTTTTAACGATTGGGTAATTGTAATGACCATTGAAACCCTGTTCTTTCCTATTTAGCTCCTCAATTGTATATTTTCTGAAGCATTATATTTCTCTTCCCATTTTTGCTTCTATGTTTGCTCAAAACATTCTCATAAAATATGATTTTATCAACATTGCACTATCCATAATCCAATTTTAATCATTACATTGTTTAGAATATTACACGTTTAAATATTGTTTCTTTTTTATTTTTTGTTATCATAACAGCTTGTTTGAAAAACATTCTACGTGCGTTTGTGATTACACCAACAGCTTATTTTTACAAGATTTATCCTGTGTTTACTCGTTTGCGGAAGTTTGTTTGGGTCGGTGCTGCTGTTGATTTTTGCTCTTTTAGCTGGCTTAAACGAAATCGGGCCTACACAAATCCACGCATGTGGTTTCCGGTGCCAGCTCGACCCACATCGACGTCCTGAAAGGATAGAGCTATTTTTTGTTCGCTCATCTAGCCCGGTGGGCGGTCTGGTCAAGCGATGTGTTTAGGCAAAACACTGCTCCCGGCCACATTGTTAGCCTGATCGGTGGCGTCAATAGTCTTGATATCAGTTGCACATTCGCGTTACGTCTTTACACTTGTTTAATCGAGGAACTAGCTGCAAAGGATGGCAGATGGTTTCAATGTCACTCGCTCTGGCGTAGGTTTGCGGTCTTCTATTATGACCTGTTGTGTTGTGCCGGACTAACACGGGTTGCTGTTGCGGTTAAAAACGTAGCGCCGGTACTGCGCGGGGGTTTTCAGGGGCTACTAGTGTATGTTGGCTGGCGTCACGCGCGCTATGGTCAACTCGCGTAAGGCACCATGCTGCTCCATTCAATATTCGGATGAATTTTCGTGCATTTTTTTTCTCAATTTTTGTGTGATCTTTTTTTGTTCTTTCACCTCTTTTCACTCTTTCCGCTCCCTCAAAAAACCAATTCCTCCACCTACTACAGAGTCACTGCATTAGCGTCTCGGAGCGTGTGTGAACGACGAGACCTCGACCGTCCGGCCTCGTTTAGAAACGAACTAAAAATAAACAGACCGGCTCAACCCACACGCCTTGCGGTTGTCGAAGCGGACACGGGCGATTGCGTGAACAGTTTCCTGCTGGATGGCGTATATGTGTGTTTGTCTGTTTTTTTTCCCTCGTGTTGTCTAATGGTTCTGTCAGCTTTTGTGTCTCGGTTCCCGCATTGTTTGAACATTCGCTGCCCCTTTTTTTCCCCGAACACTCAGTCGCACATCGGACATTTTTTTACTGGTATTCTAGGATGTTGCCGCTCACCTCTTGCTTTTCACGCCACCAACGATGCTCCGGTTGGCGTTTGTTTTATTTTCGATTTTCCGCTCCTGGGGCGATTTGTTGAAGTTTGAAAATTAATTACAGCCATGAATTCAAAAATGTGGTGGTCCATGTTCATGAATTCCTTGCTTCCGAAGGCTCATTACGAAGATAAAATAAACAGGGTCAGTGAATCATTGGCTATTGTTGAAGTAAAGCTGGTCATAGCAAGTTGGTACCGTCAAAAGATAGTAGTATATTTCCAACGTTCAAAATGCTAAATAGAAATGGCGCGTTGTTTGTGGCGAAAAAAAAATAAGTCTCAAAGTTCTTACGGTTTGGTTTTTGATGTTAATTTTAGATTTCATAAAGTCAGCCAATTTGACAGATTGAATAACTTTTTTTTTCTTTATTCTTTTTGCAGGTGAGACAATGGATTCCAATGACAAAGTCTGCAAACGAATTCGAAGCGATGGTTTGTTTTTAAAAAATGCCGGTAAATAACCTCCTTTTTCCTGTGTAAAGCTATTCCCAAAATGCCGAAGGGAATACTGAAGAAACGGAAATTAGTTAAAGCTATATCCTCTAGCGTATTACACTAAATTTCAACATTATTCCTCGTAACCATCGTTTTTCGATGATTTTTTTTTTCATAGGCGTGTACTATAATTCTAGCGTGGGTTGAATGACAATGAATATATGCGCTCACGCGAAATCTGTCATGCAATGTGTAGCAGAGGTGATGCATAGCTTTAAAACTACGTATTACTTTCCACACGCTTTCCACCTTAGCTTTCTACCTATGGCAATACGTTACTGGATACTATGCCGTACTGTTACAGTAACTTTTCCATTATTTGGACTGAATGCATTCAATTTATGGTTCCACGGGAGCTGTTAATTTTTTTCCGCTCACCGTTTCCCAGCTGAAATATGAACTCTTCCCGATGTCGTGGATCTACCGATGATATCTCGATCTAGCTCCCGGGCTTTCCAACCCGTATATGACTGGTAAAACTGGCAGACTGGAACAAGGATGGGAAGTGGTTTGGTACACTGGCGCCGCTCCACCGTCCAATGGTTTCCAATATTTTACGTGTTAAGGCGGAGTGGAAACGGCTTTGCATATTTCATTTTGCTGTATTTTACTCCACCGTTCGTTTTCCTTTTTCCGTGCTTTTGATATTCGTGTGCGCTGAAGTCCAAAGAATGACGGCAGCCGCGAGCTTCTTCTCTATCATCGTAGCATCGAAGGAGTGGCAGCATTAAAGTTTGGTGGAATCGTTTTTGTGGGTGTTGATGCGCAAATGCTTGATCGGTGAGCACCATCACCACCGAGCGCGTGATGTTTCGTAGAAGCGGCGTACCTCAAAAGCCATCTTAGAGTACTTGCCGGCGCTGCCTATCAGGTGGAAAACGCAGGTGGCGCTGGGTCGTCCTGCAGCCGGATGCCGTCTTTATAGGGCAGAATTGCAGCAGAGGGTACAAAATGGACGCCATTCAAAACGGTAGTGCTGTAGGGGTGTGTGTGTGGTTCATGTGGTAACCTTTAAGCATTCGACATGCACGGTTGGCTTCGGTTGCAGTTGAGCGACAGGCGCCTTATTTATTGGAGCTTTTCGCGCGTCTAGCGTACGCCTGTAGCTACCCTAGTTCTCTCCAGAAGAATTATGATAGATGCTAGTGCCAGCAAAACTCGCACGATGTATTTGAGAGCTCATGCGGTGAATTTCACTTTACTTGATATGCATCAAGTCCCCCGTAGGACGGTCATTGTCTCGTGGAAAATCCTTTTCTTGTTATGTTACATAAGACGACAGGCTAACAGGCGCTACAGCTAAGTGAAGGCATCTAAACTTGACTCGCTGAACAAAAATGTACCTCGTTAGAAAATGCAGTCACGTGTTGTTCTGCACGCATCCATCCGTAACTATACGAACACGAAGTATTTAGCGTAGCCGATTTTGTCTCGAATTGAATTCGGGCAAGTATTATTAACCACAATTTTGATAGCTGCTTAATTTCGTTTTCAGAATGCAAACAATTTTTGGGATGAATTTTTGCATAAAAATTTTAATTATTTTTACTATCTCCCCATGATTTTTAACTCTCATCGTTTGCACGGAAAGTTCATAATTTATTACAAAAACAGTATTAGGATAAATTGTTGAAGACCTTTATCATTGCGCTCAATGCTTCACAAAATGTCCGAGACGACCTTGGTCGGTCGTCACCCAAGGGTACCACGCTGTAATATTTATGCATTATTTACATTCTGAAGGCATAAAATGAGGTTTGCACCTTTTTCATTTTTGGTGCTCTCGTTTTGTTTGACGATTCATTAGACGCAATGGCGTCAGCGTTATTCTCCAGACATGTCTCGTTTATCCGTTCTATGTTATTCAAAGTGTTCTCGTTTTTCAATGGTTGGTAATTTGTTATTTTAAGTCACTCCAAAATGAGCAACAAAAAACCAGTTGGTTTGTTGATTTTTTTTGTGACTTCTACCACATACAATGATGCCGACGGATAATTATGCAATTTTTGCCATTAAACAGATGCTAACCGCAACAATCTTAATGAGAGTCTTAACTTATTGTTGTTTTTAGATGAAGAGGCTGATATTAATGCAGCACTAAATAAATAACACATTAGGAAAGTATTTATTTGTTTAAAAAAATCCACCTTATTTCTCATTCATAAAATTTAACGATTGTGCCAAATTATGTGTTTAACAAATATTATGTTAATCGTAAATAATCAATCAAATGAAATAATTATAAAAAACGCTAGCTAAGGTATTTGCATTCTACTAATATTTCCTTTTCATATTTGCCATCCACCTTCACAATTGCTAGCTGACCACATGCGATTTTCGCAGCAAATTTGAATCAATCGTGCGACACCAAGCAAATGATCACAAACAAGGTGTATTTTGTCAGGTAAACACACTCTTGGGAATGGTCAGTACTGCAAAATCTTGCCATGCCAAGCCTTTTGGTGCGCTTGTTTCAAACTTTGCTACCTGAACTCGCATGCGAATGGTGTCCTTGCATTCGACATGTTTGCGATGCGGCACAGCTGAACAAGCACAGACAATAAACGAAGGAAAGTGTAACAAAATGTTTGGGTTTCTTTTGCATTACTCAAACCACCTGCTCGGCTCAGATACGACCTAGTGCTCACTTACCACATCTTCAGAAAGCACACACATCAGTCTGACACACGCCTCGAACAGCAGCTGCTGTGTATGCTCCTCGGGTCAAAAGAAGTGTACAATGAAATTAAATTTATTTCAAAATGAATTTTGCTGTTTCTTGACGTCGGGTGTATTCCTTGCACTGGACAATGTGGGAGCGATGTGGGAATTGCTTTGCGGAAGACCTGCACTATTTGCTTAGTGGGCAAACGAATGAGTAACCTTTACCGGAGGTAGAAAGGAAAACATGTTGCTTGTACAGGCGTTGTGTGTGTGTATGATGACACTCTACTAAATCTCGTCGCTTTGCTCTGAGCCGTTGTTAGGCTTCCATGGCTTGCTTCCATAGGCTTTCTATGCGGCAGGATATCGTTTGCTAGCCTTGGTGTTGGTATAAACAAACTGCTTTTCTGACATGAACCCGTTGGTAAAACAATGCACCACACGCTTCCGGCCTAGAGGGATTTTTGTGCAAACCTACCATGTAGATCCTTTAAAATATGCTTGTTTATGTGGCAGCAAACCTTCATTAAGTACATGTTATTTTGCAACGAATTGTAACATTCTTTGTTTGCTTAAACTTTTTAAAATATATAGCAAACATTAAGCGATATAAACGATATTAAGCGTGTATGTGTTTGATCCCTACGATTTATAAAATACCGGAACTATGAACCATTACTACCTGTGTTAATCATTGAAACGAAGCCAATTGAGCTTCCGGTTACCTCCGGTACAGCAGCCGCTTTAGAAAGAACTGGCGCAATTATAGCCTATTATTGCTCCTTCTGGTCGACTATCAACTGAATGCTAGTGGCTAGTGCAGGAAAGAGAAAGTTTTCCTTTTACAGCGCTCTCCAACACAGTATTGCTGCGGTAAGGATGACTGGTGTTTCACCAAGCAAAGTTTTCAAAAACAATTCCTTGCCAGCATTTTGGTGCGCATTTTTGTATGGCAAGAATGTGTAGATTGAGCCAAAAACTCTTTAATTTAATTCCGTTTCTAAGCAGGGTTGGTTGTGGAATCGAGAATTAGCGTTAAATCGCTTAGAACAATCTGTGCACCAATATTTTCACGAAGGCCAGAATATTGTTATGAGATTACTTTAATTTTGATTTATTCTTCCTCTATTGCATTTAGACAAGCGACACTAAACAATATTACGTGACACATGATCTTTATGTTAATTATGTAAAACATATTGTTTTGTTTCTGCATTTTTTTATTTGCTGCTATAAAATGAACAATAAAAACGTAATGTTTTTTTTTAATTTTTAACATTAACTTTAAAAAGAAATACTTGTAAAATATTCCATACATATGATAGCTATCAAAACATTCAAAACGAAAAAAAAAACAATCGAGTTTTGAATCAGAAATGTTAATTTGTCTACAGACATACGTATGAATTCGATAAGCTATTCGTTCTTTCCAATGCATCTATGTAGCCAATGCAAAAAGGATAAATTGAACTTGAATGTAGTGCAACGGAGCGTAATTTAATTACAACTTTAAATTCATACGGAAAAGTTCTCCGCCAAAATTAGTGTCATGGAACGTCCGTACGCTTTGCACAAGTCGGCGACCGACAAAGGTGAGCATGCTTCCATGCGGCGTCTTTATGCTGCCCACATCTTACAGTGATTGTCCCCGAAGACTCAGCTCTTGGGTGTGCCTTCTGGGCAAGCGAAAGCTTCCTCGACCTTAGGAGAAGGGTGTGAAGTTTATTCTCTGTCTACATAATTATAATTTCATAAAATATAGCTCCATTAATCTTGCGCCGTTCTCCACACCTCCTTTGCCTGTAGTAAAATATCTTTTGCAATGCTACCAGACAGAGGTAGGCTTTCTGTTTCTGAGTAGCTCGGATTTCTCAGCATCTGAAACTTTCGCTCATCTTGAATCCCGACCCAGAGAGAGCGGAAAATAAAAACCCAGCGTGTAAAGTATAACCAACGAAAAAAGAACGACATGAGAGTGCTTTCGGTCATTTCGTTGCAAAAAATTATATATATTCACAGCTGGCGAGAATCAGAAATCTTCAGGGATAGCAAAGCGTGAAGTTGGTTGGCCCAGATTTCAAAAGGTGTGCAACCTTAGACTAGCACAATGGCAGTGCCGGCTCACAAAGCGCTAGGGTAAAAATTTAAATAGGTAAATTATATGGTGCGGAATTACCTCTCCTGCCGAGTTGGAGGTGTATAATGAATATTCACTAGAGATGTTTTGATGTAAAGTTGCTCATAAAAAATACTATGCATAAACTGGTCTTTGTTGTAAAAAGAGTAACTTTTCTAAAATTTACAGAATGTTCGTATGTTAATATATCACGTTCAAAGTAAAAAATAGACCATGCGCATATATTTTGTAGTTGATCGCTTGGTTATCGATACATAAACCTCTGTTAGAAATTCCTAAAGCAAACAGATATATTCTTCATCCAAGCTTTGCTTCGCTTGAGCTTCGAGCTGCGCTTGCTGTAAATTAGATGGTATAAATATTCTAGCCTAATAAATTATGAATTTGATAACCATTTTTTTATATTTAATTATTTGTTTTGTTTAAAGTTAAAACCAAAAATAAATAATATAAAAACTCTTATCTTAAGGCCATACATGATACTAGTCATTCGAATTTTTCTAGTTGCTCGTATATCCTTCGTACACCAACTTGACTACTGTCGTCATTAGTATGCATTTGAACCATTTTTTATCGCCCGATACAAGGATATAACTTCAAGTATCACGATGAACCCCAAGGGTACCTTAATTTCCCAGCTAAAACGCACCTTTTGTGCCGTTGCTAAGTTGTTTGTTTTTGCGGCCAAACGTATTTAGCCATTTCGGCAAACATGCACCCTGGCCTCGCAGCCAGACGGTATCGAGTCTTGAAGTTTCGGTACTAATTTCGACGTCAATCAAGTGCCCGGGAGCTGTTGAAACAATAAAAATCAATATTTTTATAGCTTTTCACCATTTAGTTCCCGGTCTGGTCGTTCCATCCAGGGCTTCTGGTGTTGGCTGAAGAACCACTCGGTGTTGGGGAGCGGCGACAACGAAGCAATAAAATTTGCCTCGTCATAAATTAGTTTTCTTGGCCCAGCACAAAATGCCGGCCGATTTTTGATTGCTACTGCATTGGCATAAAACGAGGGCTCGAGAGCTGAAACAGGCCAACAAAAAGTATATAACGCGCGCATTCGGTCTAGGCGAGAGTCCATAAGGAGCTCCAAGGCATGTACTGAAAACTGCAAACTAAAACCTTTCTGGCCTTTAGCCATCGTTACATCTAATTGGTATTACACTGCAGAAGAATTAGCTCACAAGTCGACGGTCGGATACTGAACTAAATTCGATAATTTCAGTGTTCCGGGCACTTACGACTTTGAGCATGCGTTTCGTGTCGACAACCATATTTTTGGCCCCTTGGAAAATAACTAGCGGAATCTGGTTTTTGACATACAAGCGCCCTCAGCAAATTACTGCCGTGTTTGCAATTGCAACAACTAAACAACAAATTGATTCTCATGGGCTGAAAATGTATGTATCGCCGCAAAGTACTGCACGTGAGCTAAATCAATCGGAATAATGGTACAATAATTATATCCAATAGGTTTTTTTTTTCAAATTCATGATTATGGAATGTTTGGCTAATGACAGTCATCCCTCGGTTGTATATTTTTGGACATTGGCTACCATAATTAAAGTGGAAACTCTCGATTAAATGTGTCGTGCCTTTACAAACAAAATATTGAAATAGTTCTCATGGATCTGCAACCGTAGAGCGTTGCGTGCCAATAGCATTCACCGTGAGAACACTAATGATCTTCAAAAACCACAAATACCAATTCCCGAACAAAACCCGCGTCATATGCCCGGTAGTGGAACGCGTTCACAGGAATCCTCGCATCGGCTTGCGGTTCCAGAAGCAGTCGGTCTGATGACAATCGTGAGCGTAAATTATGATGCTATTTGTGCAGCGTAATTGCATTTTGTGGCCTAGCGTCGCGCTCAAGACGTGTGCGCCCTCGAAACCGATACGAGGCTGGATATGGAAATCAGCCGGAAGAATGTGGTCAACTGGGAATAGAATTCGGATGAGGTAATTTTCATTACCTCTCATTCTCGCACTCACAGTATCGGAAGCCGCACGGAAGCGTGACGGACACAATAGCTGATCAGATGGCAAGAGTCCGCATATCACAGGTCGTGGCGATTGCCAAATACTGTGCAGATTAGTGTTATGGAGAAGGTGTTCGTGGTCATAAACCGATTGATCAATTGGGATCTCTGGTTAGCTATAGCACGTACTAGTTTTGGATGATTAGGCTAGATTGAGTTATGCAGCTTGGTGTTCGATTCATCTGTATTATTTGAGTTTAATTATGATTTCAAAGGTGCTTAAGTGGTGGGTTCCTCATAGAGGGATGGCGTTTTATGAATCGCTGGTTTTGAAAATAAATTCAATAACAGTCACAATATAATCTGGCTTGGTACGGTTGGGAATATATATGCTTCTGTGATAAATGCATGGAAAATAAACCGTTAATGTAACGTTCTCCAACTAAACGAATTGAAAGCTCATAGGACTGATATCCTTTTTTAAAAATTCGACGCTAGTAAAGACTGGTTAATCTCTTTATTTGCTGGATACTTTTGCTCGTAGGTATCAGATGGTATCACTTTAATTCAGAAGAAGGAGTGCTCTTTCAATTCCACTGAACTTCATCGTACGGTGGCAACGATTCAACTGGTTGCTTCTTTTTGAAGCACATCCAATTCCTCTGGCAACTAGAATTTCGACGGTGCGAGACTCCAAACCTTTCGGATGATGTTATTTCTGACCCTGCGAAACGCCACCGGTGAATTGCATTTTGGTCAGAAGGTCGAATCGAGAACAAAATTGAACCATATGGCAGCAAGATAGCGTTGGTCAACAGCTTTCGTTGATGCATTTACGCGAGTGAAGTTCACCTAGAACTGGAAAACCGCCAGAAAGCATCCAACGTCTCATTGCTTCAGCAAACAGCCAGAAAAAGCTTCTTTCTGCACACTCGCTTTAATGTGAAATGAAATGGCTCGATGGTGCTTTCCAGATGCTGTTTGATTTACGTTCCAATTAGCTTCCTTGTCTTTTGGTGTTCAGAAGTATTTTTCGGTATTATTTGTATAAATTTTCCAAAAAACACTGGAAGCATTTTCTCATGAATTCTTCTTACATAAGTAGCACAAAAAGCAGGAAGCTATATACATTGTACGCTTTTGTGCGGTCATATGCCATAAAAAATCAACAGTGCATACTTCACCGGAAACAAACGTTTCGGCCAATCTCGCTAAAACCCGCTATCCACAAAGTTAACTTTGAACTAGTTGCTCGGTAGTTTGTTGAAGTTGTTACTGCCTGCATCTGGCATTCCAACGAATGCTGAGCGGTCGATGATTCAGCCTGTATGCAGGATCACCTGAACGACCCGAAATTGACTTTCTCGGTAATTCTCGGCAAGCAAAAATTACGTTCGAATGAATTTAGACTCGTAAGCCTTCGCAGTGTAAACATTCCTATTCGTAAGAGGTACTCAAAACCTCACCGGGAAAACTGCAAGTTTGTTTGTAACTCACGTTATTTGTTCGCTTTTGCTGCAGTAGTACTTTGAAATATTAGACAGTATAATTGGTCCATCTTATCATTTTTCTTTAATCTATTTATGTGTCTACAATACTCGCAAATCATGTAGCCAAACATAATGCTCTTGATCGATAAAGCAAATATTTAAAGCTCGTTCGTTCGTAAGCCTAGTTGAAAAACTGGCTTTAAATCAAATGAGATTCAAATTCGATGGAATCGAATTTAATGAAAGTTGAATGAAATATTTAAAACTCGAACCGTCACCTAGCACCTGCCCGAACACCTCGAGAGCACCGTGCCTGTGTGCTTTGGGTGCGCTGTAAAAAGACAAAGCTTCATCTCATTCACTCCCATTCCGCGCAGCACTTGGCGCCAGCACCATCCGTCGTTGTAACAGCCAAACCTGAACAACAGCAAAAAAAAAGAGTGTCCCAAGTTTCGTTTTGATTAATTTTGCATTTTCTTTCTTTTTTTCCTTTTTACCTTCGGTCCCATCCTCCTTACTCGGCCATCTAAACCACCATCCCACAACTTCCGGCTCCCGTTGCTCATCGTTCCCATTACGCAGATTATCATGACGGAGAAGGAAAAAACGAAACTGGTCTCAACCGAGAAGCGAAAAGCGGACGAAAGCGAGCCGGTCAAGGATTTGAAAAAGGTACGTACCTACCGTAAGATGCCGCGGCTTAGCTGCGACCGTGTGTCCTTGTTTTGTCTTGTTTTGTCAATGTGTTACTCTCTCACCGGAGCCCTCTTTTTGGCGGCAGGTCGCAGGTGAAAAGCCGTAAAGGTACCTCTTGCTGGTCGATTCGATGTCGTTGGTTATTTTTTCGCACGAAACATTTTCAAAGTAGTTTTTCGGACAGGAGCAAGTGCACGCTCCCGTTCGCTTCTCGTCCCCAGGATTGGTGCGGCTTTCTCAACACCTGCTGTATTCTGGACGTTAGCTTTTTTTCGCCTATCCGAAGCCCTTGAAAGCGGATCGAATACGACCAACGGGTGGGATAACAGGGTGAGTTCCGTTCGTGCCCTGTACGCAGCACCTACCATAACGGTTTGATTCACCCCAGTGCTCGTCTGTGCGTGCTGAAAATCGATTAACGATCGGGCGTGTTTTGTCACGTATCGGATATTGGATCACGTTTTAATTAAACACCATCATCACGCGATGGATGTGTTCAGCGGGAGCAATCAAGATAATGGTTGCACTTGGTTGGCGCCTACAATGGCGCCGTTCGTTGGATGGATGCTGTTTTAAACGTTACTTAAGGTGTACGGTGGCGTTTTTTATACGGTGGTTATTCAATCTTGTGCGTAACTACGCCAGTTTATTGTGGTTAATAGATGTTTACGATGGCATTTACATCGTTTTCCGTAATCAATTTCGACGGTTTGTATGTCAGGCTAGTGCGCGAATCACTTCTTACAAGACGAAAGGAACATACAACAATAATAATGTTTCGGGCTGTTTGTGTGTTTAACGCCGGCTCATTTAAATCGCTTCGTACACTAATTTGATTTAGTTGATGTTTATTTTGGGGATTGGCTATTGACCTAATTTACTGCGCGGAAACGAAATTGATCGCTCACCGCGAAAACTCCTCGGGTGTAATTTCATGCAATTATTTATTGTCAATGCTCCGCGCCAACATTGAGGACCGGATACCGCGAGATTGTGTATCATGCGACGAAATCCAGCTCGAAATCTGCCTAGATACACTTGGTAGCTTATTTATCTACTCCTACCCAAACGCGGATCCTATTTATCTCTCGCTTCTCTTCCTTCCATCTTCTTCCACTCGACGCAAGAAGCCGCGATGGAAGACAGTGTGCCCAGGACATACCCGAGGGCGTTAAATTACCTGGCGGGAGAGCATATTTTAAAATATGGCCCAGCTCAACGCGCACGACTCCACGGCGCCCGCTCCACGCGACGCGAGCTGCGGTTGAATGCAAACTCAACCGTTCGCGGGATGCGCGTGATTAAGTAAATATCGCCAGTGCGGCACGAAGGATAAAATTGAAAACGCTAATTTATACCACGGTGGGGCCAGTGTGCGTTATTAAACAGGCGCGTAATGAAAAAGTATGACAGAGCGCAAGCCAGCGCTGCTTTACGGCGATGGGCCGGTCGCGTAAACTCACCCTCCATTTGCTGAGTGGGGCGCACTAGCAGCAGGACCCGGGCCACACAAATGCAAATTTCCCGCGCAATGGATAGGGGTTCGGTCATCGACGTAAATACGTGAAGATGTGAGTGGAAGGAAGAGCAAAAACAAAAATCCCCGCAACCATGGGCATATCAGCGCGCGCAACAGTCGAAGGCAAAAAGCCGACCGCGACCATGGACCTGCCGACGCCACCGCCGCCACCGATCCGGAACGGTCTAATAAAAGGCCCAACAGATCTGGGAAGGTTATTGTTTATGACAACAATGAATGTTGTCTGGCTTGGAAAAATATAGTCCCGCATTGGCCCCGCGAGAAGATCGAGCAAACGTGAAATCGGGCGGTGGAGGCGCAACAAAAAAGAAAACCTCTGCTGTGCGAATGGTTTATTAAAGTCCAGCCTGCGCCGGGATTGCTTTGAAAATCCGACCGCCATGTGGATGATGGGTTGGCTGTCTTGTATTTAATATCGATTTTTTTTTCCACCAAGCTAATAGAAAATGGATTAGTAGGTCGGAGTGAGTGAGAATTGGAAATCTAAATGCATGGTGCTTTTTCAATTTCATAGGCATTTCGATGGAACACTTACTTAAACGAGCATTTCGAATTATGTTTCTAATTTTTCAAATTAATCCAATAGAACGGTTTGTTGTTTTTTTCGTAAAACCAAACAATTCTCAGTTTAAAGTTGCTCAAAAACCGCTTAAGCTTTATCGAGCATAATCGAGATGCATTGGAGTTACCATGTGCATTAAAAATCAATTTTAATCCATCCGCACAAGTTTTCCCACGTCCATTCCGCTATTGATAGCCTGCGGGATGACACCGAACGCCTGGGAAATCGTAACCGGTAACTCGAAAGTACTGCAACAAATACCGCAGTGTGTGACACAAAGCGATATTGCCCATTCGAACACGTTCTTGTTATTATAGTTCCAGTTGAATGGATGCTTAAGAGATGAGACCCTGCACTAAATTGGAACTATATGGAAAACTTGTTCGTTACGCCAAGCTCGGCTCTTCGGGCGGAGATACTTGGATGGTTGCAACATTTTAACGAACTTTTGCCCATCCCAGCTGCAGCCTCGTTCGGATGTGGCCGCTCTCTTCTGCCGTCCCCCCACACAACAGCGATCTGTTCTCACACCATTGTACCATTTACGTTTCCTTTTAGAACTTTGTGAAAGCGGCAGACATAAGCTTCGTTAATGGGCAAAATGCCACGTGGGTGACAATATTCGCGGCTGTAAATAGAAAACCTGTTGTATTTTACGTGTGAGTGTGTGGGTGTGTGTGCGCGTTTTTTTTTTTTCATCGTAAATTTTGCATTACAATTTAAAAGTTTATCTACGAGAGCAGAGCGTGGAAAACCTTTCGATTTAAGCCGATGAGCAACGGCGCGCTTTCTGCGTACAATGTATGTTCCGTATGTTTCGCATAGCCCAACGTAGGGAGTAATGAAATGTTTTGATAGCATGTGACATGCGGAGGTTTGTGCTTTATATTTAGAAGCAACACGCATCACCAACGAATTGGACCATGATTTGCCTATAAAATCATAGACCCACAGCTAGATGTAGCCGTTTTAGCCGTATCACGCACACGGGGAAGGCCAGTAGAAGGATGAGCTTCCGTATGCGCACATGGCTTCCGGCCGAGAATTGTTCTCGTAGGAAATCGGGCGAGCCGGTACGAAGCAGGACGGTTTCTAACGGTGCTTCGCAGCAAGCACGTGAGGTTCGCTTGCTTGCCGAGGGTAACGATAAACTTTGTCGCAAGAAATTTCGTTCAAAGGGAATGTAATTTTTGCATAACAAAGTATTCCGCCTTCCTTGCACAGCTACAAGGTTGTGCATTTTGCGGACATGCACTGGAACTAGACTATTTTCCTCGAGAGTTATGCGGCGTACAACAAAAAGAACGTGACATGTTTCGAAACGTACGTACCTCTGCAGCACCGTTGTTTTGTTGGCACGCATTTTCTCTATGCATTTGTTGCTTCTTTTTTTTTTCTTGCTCTTCCAACCCTGCAAAGGTGCATGATAAACAAAGTTATAACGCGTTGTTCTGCCTGTGTTTGTCGCTCAATGGAAAACTTTTCAAGTGATCTGAATCCCGGGGCTTGTTTCTATTTTTTTTTCACTCACTTTTATACGAGGTGTGATGATGTACTGAGGCGGTTTTTAAAGTACATTGCTGTATTTCAACGAAATAGCAAAAAACGTATATGAAGGAAAGCAATACTGCAATATTATATGCTGGAATAGTACGTACTGATTTTGCAGTTTACTAAGTTACTAGCTGTTTGAAAAGATGAAATATATGAGATCTCATCGGGCGTACGATAAAAAATATTTTAAGGCATATCTACGTATCTTGCGACAAATCTTGGTTGAACTGACCATGACTTTCTTCTTATATTGAAACGAAAAAAAATGGTTCCTTTGGTCCTTGACTAATCTGTCGTTGACATCGTTTGATCTCGGGCAATTTATTTTTATCCCCTGACAAGAGCTTCAAGCATACCCACCGTCCGAATCATTAGATCCAATCCCGTTGTTGACCAGTGCATCCCTGTCAATTCCAGAACACTTCCGGAATGTTCTCATCCAGGAAGATTTGACATTTAATTATAGTCATCCTTCTTCAAATATGCTTCATCAATAATATTCATCTTCACTGATCCTCTGCTCCAATATAAAGTAGCCCTTCATTCCGTTCACTTTACGTCTACCGATCTTA